>NC_063262.1:1365487-1680623 GCF_019578655.1 Ricinus communis | reverse complement strand
TATATATATATATATATATATATATGGAAGAGATACTGGACTTAGTTTATAGGTTTTGATTTTGTTGTAGGCAAAAACCTTTCACCATATACTAGTTTTAAAGCAATCTAGAAACTAAATTGAATTAACTATCTAGCTATTGAAATTAAATTGCTTTAGTTTTCCATAATCTTTTTTATTAAGTGAGATTCTAATACTGGTAATTAAATAATAGAGTGAAAAAAAGACAGATTTTTGACAAAATTTTAGCGGCAACATGTGCGGTTTTATGGCAATTTCTTTTATTATGTTATAGGGCCTAAAATTATTAAGGGCGTTTTGATGATTTTACTTCTCATTTTTCAAATAGATTCGGATTAAGTTGATCCATTTAGCAACACATTTTCTTTTATTGATTGTAGATTTCTCTTTTTTTTTTCTTTCATAAGTGCACAACATTATATATAATGCAGCCAATTAGTTCGATAATTTATTTTATTGTAAAAAATTCAATTTTATTTAAAACATCATAAAAAGCAAATATATTTCAATTCTGTTCAGTCTTTTGCCAAAAGTCGATAAAAACAAATTGACAGAAGTTCTTATACTAAAAATATTTATACATAGGCTATGGTATTTAATATTTTGAAAGTACTTTACATTATTTAATTTATTTATTTATAGTATAATAAATTATTTTATTGATATACATATGTAAAATATAAGTGTATTTTTATAATAAGTACTTTAAAAATAAAAGAAATGATTTATAATTTATACTTTAATTTAACAAATTAAAAACAAACAAAAAAAACAGAACCAAACCAAATCAAATTGAAATTTTTGATTTAATTTAGTTCAATTTGATTGATCCTATTCGGTTCAGTTCGGTTTCTTTTTGGGGTGAATTTTAGGTTTTCAATTTTTCAGTTCAGATATTCTATAGGTAACTTGGTATACTAATTCCAGAAGAACAAGAAAAGCATACCAACCAGAAATTGAATATACTCTCAATACAAATTAATATCTGTCATCTGACTCAAATACACCCTGAATCGATTCTGTCTAAACTTTTAATCTGCCATTAGTAGTCAGTGAAATTTCTGATGCTGCCTGCGGGTGTTGCCAACAGGACAAACATGTTTCTACATGAAAATAAGCACTTGTGCCGTTCGTATAACTAATGCATCAACCTGCATACATAGTCTAGTTCCTGTCAAGCTTCACTGCTGAATATAGTTTGCGTCAGGAAGGAAACTTCTGGAAGAATGTTGATCATGTAATGGATATCGGAGCATATCAACAAGAAACTGCAGTTACTGATATCGAACCACAATATGGCACTATAAATTGTAAGCAATCACGCAGAAATTGGACCCCAGAAAGTAGACCCTGCGGAATACATCAACCGGGTTCTTCATTGATAATGCCTTCTTTTTAATTTGGCACGCCCGTGAAATAATCGATATATCAGCACGCAACCAAGGAGAACCACCTGCAGGATTATTACCATCTGCAACGCTGGAGTCACCAAGTAAAACCTTATTTCCGTCACCTGTAACTGATGTCAGCTTAAGAGAAAAATAATAAATGTTGTTACAAAAGAATACCTGTAGCCTTATACAGATCCTCCCGAAGAACTGTCTCTTTTGATTCATTTACATCAATAGATGAGATACGACTTCCAATCCTGTAATTCAGGTCACCACCCATGACACACGTGTTCGGGCAGTTGACACTACTATCATACTCATCACTTCCATCACAGCAATCTACAAAGTTTAATAGACAGAAACTCAAATTGTACACATAACATTGAACCCAAGCTAATTAATCTAAAGGAAAAATCAAACTTCATATTATTACATAAACTGGGACTGGAGTAAGTGAACATAGACACAGTATTCAATATTCACAGTCATGCCAGATTCTAATAATAATCATGGACAACTTAACAAGGCAAGTAGATTTTAAAACAAGTGATTCATCCCAATGAAGCTAGAAACTCTTCCCTTAAATGATACAGAAAATTTCCAAATTCAGGAGGCATTAAATCATAAAACTTAGGTTACTGCACCTGAAGCATCTATCCGCTGAGGAATAGCTGGCAAATAAGCCTTAACTAACCAGTAAAGAGAATGGAAATAATCAGAATTTATGATTATACTCACCACAAATTTGATCATTAACACGAGATGAAAAAATAAACTGAGGTTTACTTCCTAAATTCCTGCAATAAAATTTGCCTCTGGGACAGGCTGAAGTTCCTGTAGGAAAAATCAAAGTGGCAGCTAGAAATGATTCACTGAGAAATAAAGAGAACAAAAAGTAAATTAATTTAGTAGAATTAAAAGCCCATGTGAACAAAGTTTATCTTGAAGATCATCACATAAGACCACTTCGACTTCCACCTATCTTAATTTCATCACTCACTGAAAATTATGATGAACTCACAAATTCACAATTAAACATGCATTGCCAGTGTAAATAAGAAACGAGAACCTACCAGCTAACGGGTCTAATTTTACATATGACATTAACAAAATCAATCCACTTTGAACTAAGTTGCATATGTCATATCCATAAGTTAGATACCCATAACTTGAAAAGAAAAAGAAGTGAAACTTTAGAGCAGCGATATTGTAATAGCAAGAAAAACAGACAGGTGAGTACCGGGTTCATCCGTCCCATCAACACAATCACAGAAATTATCATTGAAACAATCTCTAGTGAAGGATTTTGAGCCGTCCTTGCACTGGATAACCCTTGAAGCAAAGTACTTCTCATCTGCAAAAAGGTAAAGGCATCAAGTTTAGTATAAAAGGAACACAATTGACATGAAATCAGTAATAATATGCAAATCGGCGATCTGGGTTCACTGACAGACCTAAAGGGTGGACACCGAGAAGAGATGATTTGGAATGAGCAAAGGTATAAAGAAATAGAAGGAGATGAGAGAAGGGGATGAAGTTGTGGAGTCTGAAACTGAAATGGGTCATCTCCATTTTCCTTGGGAATTTGCTAATCAAACTTATTTGAATCAATCTTTGGGCTCTGCATGTTGCAAAGGTTGATATGGACTTAGACCCAAAAGTCAGTCTCTCCTTTTCTTTTTGTCAATGGGTTGACTGAAAATTCTATGCAAACCCCATTTATTTTTAAATTCTTTTCCTTCTTTATGTTAAATTAATTCTGATACTCATCATTGAATTGAAGTTCACGAAACCAAAATATAGATACCAGAAACTAAATGAATTATTGTTTTATACAGAAAGAAAAAAAATTTTGCCATCTTGGATTAGAAGCAAGACAGAAAAAGAAATTTGATGTTGTAATTTGCAAGAATGAAATTATTGGGATCCTTGTGGAGAAGTACTGACAATTATATGAATTTCTTGTAAAGAAACTTCTATCCTGACAAAGGGTATCAAGTGCACATTGGTTATGTCACCATACAAGAAATCATTCAAGAGAAAAAGGTTTTCTTCTTCTCTTTTATTTTTTATCCACAGGATCTAGTGTCAAGCTTCCTGTCTTATGTGGCCTTGCAGCAGTCGTCGTTTAGCATATAACATCTCTGGTGTTTCGTGCTAAGTGTCAGCTTGTAGAAGCAATATAGTTTCCTTTTTATATACTGTAACTCATCTGTAAAACCTTCTGCAAAATGGTGATTAACAGGTTCTCAAGCAGGCAAAATTTCAGGGCTTCTCTTTGCCGACATCCTCCCACTTATCAGAACAATAAATTTATGAAAGCGAAAAAGAAAATCTCTCAAATAAAATAAGTATTATATATGAATTATGATATGCTTAGGCCAGCAAGTGATCAGCAGCTTACTTTCCGTCCAAAGAAATCCTCATTGGATGAGATTCAGCATTGATGGAGTACCAAGTTTGCTGGATCTATCAAATATCAATAACAAATTCCTAAAATAAATCTAAAAATAAAATAAGGAAGAAATTTATTTAGATACCAATGTCATATTCTATGAACATGCGGACTCCTTCCCCGAATTCCTGAACAAAAATTGATCAGTAGACTGTCCAGTTCAAGTGGGGATAACTAAGATCGGCTAAAAGATTGGATAGATTAGATAAGAATAAGATGATCAGCATACAATCAAATATGAATCAATAAATTATTCTTTTTTCTTTAAAAACAAAAGTATTCTTCTATGCCTGCCCCTATAGTTTCAGCAAATATAACCAAATTTACTTAATTGCAAGTATGATCAGTTCCATGATTAGAAGGGTAGAAATCTTATGGTCCAGTCTCCCATAGCGTAGTATCCATCTTCTTGCCATTAATAGAACCATACTGGCCTGCGATAAAACAGACAAAGATGGATAGTATATGATATTAGTTTCATTGGCTTCAATAATTCAAGGGAACAAATTAACAAGCATCTGCCTTTTGCATTAGCAAGCTGCTTAGCCCCCAACACAAAGGAAGGCAACTACAGAACCAACTTAAATAAGGGCTTTAAGAGTGATTTGCTCATGGGGACAAGAGGTCTTGGATTTGATTCCCTTCTTCGCCCTGAGTGTAAGAAGATAACTACCTAGCCAATGGTTCATAGGAACCGCCCATAAATACAAAAATAAAGAAACATGGTTGAGTTACCTGAAAGGTAGTACTGCTGCTCGCTAAATGAATTAGTAACAGAATGATGCTGCTGCTGCAATGGCTGCTGAGATGTAACGAGACGAGTACTAACATCTCTTTCTTGTTTTTTAACTTTATCTAATCCTTGCACATTATTGTTATTGTTATAACTGAAGTTGGTATAAGTACATGAAGCTGGATCAATATTCCCATTATCATGGCTATAAGCATATCCGCCTCCTCCTCCACGTCCAATTCCGGCACTCTTCATTCCATTAGCACCATGCCAACCGATCGGTGGCTTGTACATCATGCTCTGCTGCGGCGGTGTAGGCGGCATTAGCAGTTGATTCTGGTGATTTGCCACCGTGACCAATTGATGATGCTGGTGCGTTTGAGTTAGCATATGGGTTTTATACAACTTAAGTTCATCTGAAACTTTTGTATACTCTCCAAAAGGACCTAAAACTGGGTCTTTCTGTCTGCAAGAAGCTTCCCAAATCAAAGACTCCGCCAGTCTCTGCCGATCCTCAACTCCAACACTTCTTATTAATTTCATAACATTGCTTACGCCAAACACTCTGTGAACAGCTTGGAATTCCTGACTCTTTTCTGCCGGAAAATATGGGTGCAAAATGCAATCCTCACCGCACTTCTTCCTCTGATGCTTGCAGGAAGCACATGCCGCATGTGTTCCCGGTACCGCCGTGCCATTGTTACCATTCCTTTGCATATCTATATCACAAAACAAAATTAAGCATAAAAAGAGAAAAAAAAGAATTAAAACTCAGCCGCAACAATAACAAGAATGACATTATTAACTAAAAATTTAATTAAAATTGAAATACAAAATCACCTCGCATGTGTTTGTTTTAATTTTTGATAATATGAATGAAAAGGAGATGTTTGTATAAATAATACGGATAAAACAAGAAGATGAGAAACAAAATAGTTGTCTACAGTGACATGAAAAGATGGTGGCCACTGTAAAAGAATATATATATATTTATGCATATGTGTATAATGTTAAAAGGATTATCGTGAAGGGTTTATTAGGGTTTAGGTAGATCATATGAAGAATAAGAGACGTAAATGCTGTAACTATATATTAATTAGAGATTTTATACTATATAGGAAATATATGTATTTTCCAAACATATCCAACAAACCAAACCAAACCAAGTTAATCAATATTTAATTTTATCTTAAATAATATTTTAGTATAAAAATTTAACTTTAAAATTTTAAAAATATTATAGCCCTCCTTTATCTTTCGACTTTTTCTCTTATTTTTTTCTTCTTGTATATTATCTTTATCTTTTTAATCTCTCGTATTTTAATTAGAAACTAACGTTACATGAGATAATTCATAATCTTTATTAAAGAATATTCATATTTCTTTTAAAAAAATATTGCTTAATTAGTTATCCACGTGGCATTTATGGGTTATTTTATCATTTTGATTAATTTTGTGCTAATTAATTAATTTAAGTAGCTTTTTTCAGTTTTATTTTGGGTGGTACGGTCCATTGTCATATTACACTAGGATACGAAATTATTTACATTGCATAAAATTGTAATAGAACTTTAATATTGTGCAAAGACCTAGCTAGTCTTTATTGCTACAGTGTACCCTAAGAAAAGTCTCGACTGAAATAGGCTTTGCTTTGATATTAGGCTTTGTTTGTTTCCCAGAAAATGTTTTATACATGTTCTATATTTGGTTCATCTAGATTAGTCGTTTAGAGACAATGATTTGCCCTCGCCATGACAGTAGATATCCATTGGATCAGGAGCCGAAACCCAATGTTTTAACAATAATAGCTACCACTTAAATAGTCTGCTTGATGGTTAGACCGCTTTTACCGAACAATTTAAAAATAGTTAAAAAACTCATAAGTCGCATTGAGTCAAAATTATTACTATCAATATCTTTTTATATTTTATTTAGTTAAAATTTATAAAATTATAAAATTTACGAAATTAGAATTAATTTAAAATTATATATAATTAAATTTACATAAAATTGATTATAGTTAAACTAAATTCTAATTAAAATAATAAATTTTTAAATAAATATAAATTAATATATTCTATAATATAAAAGTATCTTTTCGATTTTATTATTTCTAATTTTTTTTAATGTTTTCTTGTCAAATGAATTGTTAAAAAAAAAACAATAAAATACCCATGGGCCATTTGCACTTGTGAGTGAAGCGAAATCAATAAAATCCCATTGAGAAGAGTAGTGCCAATTTTACTACGAAATTCCCGAGTGTTATAATCACATTTTAGGAAAACTTTCCAACGGTACTCTTTGATGTAAACTGTCACCAGGACAGGCCACTTCCAAGGACATTACCCTTCTCCATCACATGGATATGCCATCACTCCCTTCAACTCAAGGACCCACTTTTCAATATCAAATCATGCTTGATAAAAGATCCTTTTGCCCACATGAACTTGCCATCTCTCTAAACTAACATGGCTAATATAAGTTGCATATAAGCAAGCATTTTGATGTCTTATAATTTTAGAGTATGATGTCTAAATAAATGCTTTTATAATTTAGATTTAAAGTGTTTGTTAAAATATTTATAAATATAAACATTTAGATGGAAATATATATCAAGCAAAACATGCTAACTACTCCTGTTGAACTAACCATGTCCTAATAATAATGAGTTCCATAATAATATGAAATCATTTAGCATTTTAGAAGTGATATCATATGTTTTACATTAAAAGAAAATTTGGACTGATCTTAAATTAGTGGAGGCTCAAAGTAATAAACTTGATATTCATGATTGGCTCAATATTGTTTTTTTTTTTTTTAATGACCGTACAGTACATGCCAACGTTAATTAAGTCTTTATTAAAAGTTAAGAGCTTTAGTAAAATGCCGGTCACCAGCACATTACACGACACACAAATTCTCCCTTAATTATGGTGACAACCATATAAAGTTATTTTTACCTTTTAATTATGTTAACTTGACCCATATGTCCATTCATTTCCTCATGCAATTCAGTTCATATATTCACACCTAAAGTTCCTATGCCACACATTATTGATTCAAGAATTACGTTTGTCAAAAACTCGACTGGGAAAGCATGAAATTTTGATGCCTCAATTGGTGAAGATAGAACTTGCCTTTTTTTCTTTTCTACTTTTTTTAATCAGTTGAGACAATAATCATATATCATCTAACACTAATTTACAAATAAATATTACTTAAGCTAATCCTTAACCATATTAAGTCTATATGGCAATGAATAGGTACATGTAAGTGTTTGATATTTTAATATTATATGACAATCGTTGTATAATTATTTAAATTAATAAATATATATTAATTTAATATATAAATAAAGAGATATATCTAATTTAGATCATAATTACATCATAAAATAATAAGTATACAAACAATTTAAACTCTCAATAAATAATTACCAAAAATTCCTCTAAAATTAACTTTACAAAATGAGTTGGAATCAAATTTAAAATCTTTTAGTCTCGGGGCCTCAACCTTATGATTATTAGTTTTTTTTTTTTTTAAGTCAGAAGAGTTTCTTACTTTAATGATAATTATTTGTCCAATTAAGCAATGTATATAGTATTTTAATTTTTTCTCAGTATTCATGATTCAATCTTTCTCCCTTGTCCAACACTTAACCAACTAACACTGTCACCAAACAAACAATTCTTTTGTTAGTGTCTTTAGAGACTGTCCTTCCCTTAAAGAAACAGAAAGCTATTTCAGCAATCATGGTAAAGAAAAAAGGTCCAGCTAAAGTTGGGTGCTTTAATTGGTTGCTGCTCACCTTATTAAGATGCTGCCTCCCTCCACTCCTATTCAAAATTTGAACCAAAATCCAAAACCCACTTCAAATTACTCCATTCTGCATCAAACCCACATTTCTTTTAAGTCCTTTTGAATGTTTTTGAGAGTAATAGTAGTGAAGAAGACTATGGAAATGGAATAAGAGAGTGAAGAAAAGAAAAGAACAGGAAATTAAGTTTCAAGAATGAGCACAGCTAGGTTTATCAAGTGTGTAACTGTTGGTGATGGAGCGGTTGGAAAGACATGCATGCTCATTTCTTACACGAGCAATACCTTCCCCACTGTATGTTTTTCTTTATCATTTTTTCCTTATAACTGCTGCAGAGCTAGTTAGTCTCTTTTCATCAAGGTTTTATTTCAAGAACTGAAATTTCATACTTGTACTTCTAATGTTATTGCTCCCTTTTGTTTTGCTAGGATTACGTTCCTACGGTGTTTGACAACTTCAGTGCTAATGTAGTTGTTGATGGCAGCACAGTCAATCTTGGCTTGTGGGATACTGCAGGTGTTGTGTAACAGTGTTTTCTCTTTGAAGCAGAAGATCACTTATTTTCTAAATCATTTAAGAAGAGAAACAGAAATATTATTATTAGCCCATTTTTCTCACTTTAGTTTATGTCTTCAGGACAGGAAGATTATAACAAATTGAACCATTTAAGAAGAAAACAGAAATATTATTATTAGCCCATTTTTCTTACTTTAGTTTATGTTTTCAGGACAGGAAGATTATAACAGATTGAGGCCTTTGAGTTATAGAGGTGCAGATGTGTTTCTTTTGGCCTTTTCCTTATCAGCAAAGCTAGCTATGAAAATATTTCCAAGAAGGTTTAGTTTTAATAATTCCATTTTCTAGTTAATTTACCACCGATTATTGGATGTTGGAATTTGCCCATGTACAATTCTCTTGATTGTTTCTTTTTCTTTTGGATTATATATAGTGGGTACCTGAGCTTAGGCATTATGCACCAACTGTACCAATTGTACTGGTGGGAACCAAACTTGGTAAATGCCAATTCCGGACTTCTGATTCCTATTCCTTCATTAGTGTCTCAATGTAAATTGATAATGGAGGGATGCATTGAACTGCAGATTTGCGAGACGACAAACAGTATTTGATCGATCATCCTGGTGCTACACCAATCACAGCTGCTCAGGCAAGTCATTCTTGGAGCAAGTCACCCAAAAAAATGTCAAATTACTTAATGCAGTAAACAGTAACAATTGTTAAATATTGGGCAGGGGAGGAACTGAAGAAAATGGTAGGTGCTGCAGTTTATATAGAATGTAGTTCAAAGACTCAACAGGTTAGTAACCAAATCTCTTCCTCTTCGATCCACAGAAGTAAGTTTCTTCATTAATTATATATGTGAATGTGAATATATATTCAAGTGCAAATAATTCTGGTATGCTTGAACACAATCTAATATATTTAATCTGTAACAGAATGTGAAAGCAGTGTTTGATGCAGCAATCAAGGTTGTTTTGCAGCCTCCTAAACCGAAAAGAAAAAAAGGAAAGCAAGACCATCATGCTTTTTCTGTAAATCAATTCTTCCATTGTTAACATGCCAGTACTCTGTCTCTCTGGCCTTTTATTTTTTTCTTCTTCTTCTTCTTGTACTACATTTTTCACTAAACTTCTTTGCTTTCTGTAATGTAATATGTTATAATTACTTGGAATATATATGTTACTGATAATCAAGTTTGAGTACTGTTCTGAAGTATCAATATCAGAAGTCCTTGAATCTCAAAGCTAAAATTGATTTTACACCTACCATAACACAAAAGCACTAGTGATGGAGTATGATCTGAATTCTCCAGAGTGAAAATTATGAATCTACCAATGCTATATTCAGTACTCACTGCTGTGAGAATGGATCTTGCTAACAGCTATAGTGTCTGCTTTTCATTTGCATTGGCTGGTTTTCTTATCCCCGTTAACCACTGATCAATATTAAATACAATAATTAGTAGATAATGTTACATGTCTGTATAACTGGTTAGAATTTTTCGAAGTGGACTTAGTAGTTCAATTTACATAGGCAATTAATGTTTATTTTATTTTTGTTACGATACACAAAAATGAAGACTTAATTATCTGAACAAATCTATACTTTCATGTTTTTATCAAATCTAGCATAAAATGTAAAATGTATCGAATTAGATTATGAACTAAAATTAGCACCTAGAAATTTTAATTAAATTAGTGCTACATTTCTTCAAATACAGCAGATTCTTTTTTTTTTTTAATTATTTTTATCTATGATATTTATTTTAAATATCGTTTTAATTACCAACATCTCAATTTAGCATTGTAAAATACTAAGTTGCAATTAGTATAAAATGTGTATTCTATTTAAATTGTTTAGTTAGTAATTCTTTTATTTTTAATTTATTATTTATTTTCGACCCGGCTCATACTTCTTATAAGTGTTTTTTTTCTTTCCGGTTTTTAAGAATTTTAGAAATTCTTGATATTTTTCATGAGAATATCCCATTTGGTCTCTTTCCTCTGTGAAGGCTTAAACCCTACCACCATAAGTCCCAGCCAAAACCTCAAAAAGAAAAAGAAAAAGAAAAAAAAGAAAGACAAACGCCCAAACTAAGGACTAAAATTGAACTATAAAAAGAGAAAACAAAAAGAAAAAACTCGGTGCCATTTCTAAACACAGAAATGGCAGGTCCTCTACTTCGCTATCTCAGTTCCTCCACCAGAAAATCTTTTCTTCTTCTTCTTCTCTTCTCTCGCGCGCCTTCTCGGCGGCTTCTGCCTCAGCCGCCGCCACCTCCACGTCAGCAGCACCAAATCCATCGTTAGACCCGAGCCGGTTGCGAAACGTAGCAGTAATAGCTCATGTGGATCACGGAAAGACAACACTTATGGACCGTTTATTAAGGCAGTGCGGAGCTGATATACCTCACGAGCGTGCCATGGACTCTATTAGTCTTGAGCGTGAGCGTGGTATCACTATTGCCTCTAAGGTTTTAATTTTATCTTAAATCCTAACTTTCTTATAAGCAATGCTTGCTCTTCTTTCAAAATGGTATTACTGGATGTTTGATTCATGTCCGTACTACTTTACATTTGATAAATTTTAGTTTATGTGTTCTTTATCAATGTGATTTGAGTAGATTTTCAATGGTTCAATTGAATTCTGGGTAGTTAATTCTCCTGTTTGGGAAACTGGGGGGGTTTCGGGGAAGACCTATGTCGGGAACATTTTGGGTGTGGGATGCTCGTTTAACCTCTGTAATCATCTCGTTACTTATTTACCTGGGTGCACTGCGTTTTCAGAAGCTGCCTGTTGAACCAGCTTCTATTTCATTCCGTGCTGGACACTATAGTTGCTAAAACTTCAATTGTTTCAACTTGTACAAAAGAAAAGGGAGTTCTGGAACATATTATATCATGCCAAAAGGCACATAATTTGAATTGAATTCTTGCAAATGAATTATTTCAAACAAGGCCTGGCTTTTATATCTCATGAAGGAATTATTGTATGTAATGCAGGTTACATCCATTTCATGGAAAGAGAATGAGCTGAACATGGTTGATACACCTGGACATGCTGATTTTGGTGGTGAAGTATGCCCTCCTTTTAGATGTTTTCTTTTCACTAGAAAGATGATTCCTCCCTAGTTATATCCTTGGATTCTTATCAATGAGACCTGCAGCATGGTTCTAAATGAAGGTCTAAATAAATGAAAATTATATTAGCAGTATGGGCTCAAATAGTTTATTACACTAATGAATATTGGTAAGGAAAAGCCTGGAATTTTTTTAGTGGATAATAGAAATTGACAGGAATAGTCAAATGACATATATAGTTGAATTGTATCAAATTTATCTTCTTCTCTGGGTTCTATTATAATTTTCTTAAGGCACTATTTAAGGAGCAGAAAAGAAATTCTGAATTAATAAATTAGAATCCAAATGTTAGTCTAGAAGTGATTAATTTGCATTTCAGGCAGAGTTTGGCTTTGTTCAATTTCGAAACTAATCTGCCACTTTGCGAATCAATATGGGATTCTTAATGGTGATCTTTGCATAACTTGGTTTTAATGATCATAGGTTGAGCGGGTGGTTGGGATGGTTGAAGGAGCAGTGTTAGTTGTAGATGCTGGTGAAGGTCCACTTGCACAGACAAAATTTGTTCTTGCTAAAGCATTGAAGTATGGGCTGCGCCCTATTCTACTTTTAAACAAAGTAGATAGGCCTGCAGGTATGCTTTTATCACTCATTTTTGTACTTTTATATTCTTGGTTTATGAAGAGTGGATTACCATGTGATGACATGCTCTTATGGTAGGAACAAAATATTGAGCTTGAAGTGTAAAAAAGTTGGGGTGTCGAGCTGTTATCATTTATGTATATGGGGTTAAATGTCTCTGTGTTTATGTCCTACTTTGAAATTAGTTTTCCATGCCATTCTTATACTCTGTTAATTTGTCTCGGCATTGTATTTTAAGTTATGTTCTCTACTACTATGACTTTCCTTGAACATTTTCCTCCAACTTAAGATTTGTATTATTGTTGGTTATTGGGTGTTTGGAGCTCAAATTTACATTTGAAAACATTTTATGTAGGACACTAATATAAAGCCAAGAATTAGGACAAGACAATTTACTGAAATTGCTTATGTATGATTTCCTTGTTGTTTGCATTTGTATTAGAAGATTAAAATTCTCCGTGATATGACAATTTTTATTTAGATTTATCTCACTTTTTTCGTCATCATTTACGCAGTGTCTGAGGAAATGTGTAATGAAGTTGAGAGCCTTGTTTTTGATCTATTCGCAAACCTTGGTGCCACAGGTAAAAAAGATTTAGGAAATTGAAACCTTTTCGATTTGACATCCTTCAGCAGTTTCTTACGTACTTTATTGATGAACTTCATACTAGTCAATAACTGTATTTTGTGCTTGCTTTAGAGGAACAGCTCGATTTTCCTGTTCTTTATGCTTCTGCTAAAGAAGGCTGGGCATCCTCCACCTTCACTAAAGATCCTCCTGCTGATGCAAAAGATATGTCACAGTTACTTGATACCATCGTAAGACATGTTCCATCACCAAAAGCCAGTCTTGATGCACCTTTTCAGATGCTGGTGGGTGTTCAACACTGTAGCTCCAGTAGAATGTGCAGCTATGTTTGAATTCATACTTATGTGCTTGTGCGGATGCGTGCACATGCCCATGTATTCATTGCCTGTTCTGGATTCGATTTTATATATGTTATGTACATCTGTATATTTATGTCATGTCTGCTTTGATCCGTTGTTCATCACCACTACATTTAATAGTGTTTAGTGAGATCTTTATGCATGATATATTATGCTATAAAACCTAAGGAGTCCCTTGATTTTGCGTGGTTTCTTTTGTACTAAATGTAGGAAAAGTCATATTGTGGTTCTGAATCTCAAACTGATGTAGGGGAGCTGTAGTACTTATGTATGATAACCAAAACTTTGTGTTGATACCCTAGCTCTTGAAGAATGCATAGAAGAAGTCCTCATAAAAATCTGATGGAAGTAACTATCAACTAGGCGGCATACAGAATTTGGATTAGGTGGTTCAAGAGGCCAGTGTCAAAGGTCTTAGGTTGGTAAATCTGGAATTTACAGATTTTTAAGCTAGATTTTATAATTATGGTGCTGTAACGGAAAAGGAAGCGGCTGAAAGATGCAAGCAAATGAAAAATCAAGTAAAGAAGGAAATAGATAAGCATTAGATCACACCAATCTGGAGGCTCTAGAATTACCCATGGTGTACGAACTAGTATTTTGAGCCAGGATTATTAGGCATCGCACCTTAGAGAAGCATGCATTACAAATCTCATCACTAAAGAGATCTGTGCAGGAAATGCACAGCTGAATTTTCTTGCTTATCATTGAGTAAAATATTTACCAACCTCACTGAGAATTAGTTTATTTAAAACAAATATCTTAAATTTTGGCTTTTTATTAGCACATTATGTTATTCTCTCCCCCTGTTCCTCTTTCTCTCTTTTTGTTCTACTTTGCTCTTTAACTTTCAGGAAGGGACTGATAATTTCCACTTTAGGTTTCCATGATGGAACGAGACTTTTATCTCGGGCGGATCTTAACTGGACGCATTGCTGCTGGAGTCATTCGTGTCGGGGACCGAATACATGGACTGCGCAGTACGGATTCTGGTGTCCAGAAAATTGAAGAAGGAAAGGTTTATTTCTTTATTTGAAATGATATTGAATCAATGCCTAGAGTTACATATAGGAACTAATCACCAGATTTAAGGTGAATATATGGAATTTTCATGCTTCATCCTGTTGTACACAGTGTCGAGTTGCATTTGGTGTTTGACTTGGAACTAAAAGCTTCACTTCCTACGGTCTTGATTAGCTGTTAAATTACTAAAGAAATTTACTTTAGTTTCAATATATACTTATATCAAAGTTAATGGATAAAATGATTTCACAATAAGTCACTAGGATTATAGCCACTGATGATTGACATTTTTTCCAAATTTCTAATATGGTGTCTGCCTTAGTTTTGAGAATAATGCCTTAGGCATTGGCTGTAACCTGCAGCTCATTTGTTATGGTCAAGGCATCATTTTTTTGATAGATTACAACAATAAGAGCATTACAGATGGGTCAAACTGAATGCCTGATTTTATAAACAGTGTTTTCAGATATGGACCCTTTCTATGGGTGGTTTAAACTGACCTTTTGCAAGCAGTTCTGTGATTGTACTCTTAAACTTATTCATCTTTTATCTTGTAGGTTCTGAAGCTAATGAAAAAGAAGGGTACAAGCATGGTTCACATTGACAGTGCAGGAGCTGGTGATATAGTATCAGTGGCTGGGATGACAAGTCCATCAATAGGCCATACAATAGCAAACGTTGAGGTATGTATTTCTCCTTTTCTGCACAGAGTGTCAGTAATTTCTTTTGATGTGCTATGCATACACTTCTTTCTCATTGGAAAAATAACTTAATAAGCTAGGTGCATATTTCTCAATTGTTTGATTCTATACCTAGTATAGCATATTATTTTTAGGTACTTCTCTTTGTAATACCATGCATGAAAACTGGCTATAATAAGACTGGAACGATCTCCTAGGTTTTCTCTCAGATTAGTTATTTCAATATACTCAACTCTATAAGTATTTTAAAATGATATACAGTGTGCTTACAGGTTTGTAATACTACATATCTGCTGCCAGTGTGTGCTTTGGACTATACCCTTATTCCCTTGTATGAACTTGCTTCCTTCCTGGCCTCAGATCATAACACAACCTCCCCAAAATATTGCTGATGACAGCTGATAATTGAAAATGGCCATTTTATGCAAGTCTTGTGAATAAAATTTGATCTTTATTGTGGATACATTTTCATTTGTACTCAATTAGAATATTTGATAACTTTACAGTTGTACATCTTCCAAAAATTGAATTCTAATTTTCTTTGCTGATTAGATCTGAAGCTGATCTTTTTTTTTTTTTTTTTTTTTTTTAGGGTTGCTCTTGAAATTAGTCCTAGTATTAGAAATTTCTTTTGAGGATCTAACGTGAAATCTTATAGTGCCACCAGTATGTATAGTTTGATTTAAGTGAAGTGAAGCATTTGGAATCTCCTGCCTGTAAATTGTAAATCAACTGAAATAAATTGAATACTAATCTTGAGAATCATATAATGGTGGAATCTTTATCTGATCCGTAGGATTGACTTTGGTTTAGCCTTTATCTCTGGCTGCTCTGCTATTATAGGATTTACAATTTTAGAGAATTTTAGCGAAGCCATTTTGTATAGGCATATGTAAATTTTTTCCTTCACTCTGACCACAAGGCATGATTGGCTTTGGACCTCTCCTTTATGGGTTCATGGTGATATTTGATACTTTTGTGACCTGTTGATTGATAGCTCAAATTGTTGGGTTTTGATGTAAACTTGATTATGATTGTATCTTCTAGGTTATGAATGCATTACCAACTGTTGAGCTGGACCCTCCAACCATTTCTATGACCTTTGGTGTCAATGACTCTCCGTTAGCTGGCCGAGATGGCACCCATGTAAGTCTTAAAAATTATTGTCTCTAATAGTTGTCCTTAAGCTGTTTTGGCCATCATATGATACTTTTCTGTGGTTTATCATTTCTAGAAATTATATTTGAGGTAATTGTGTTCTTTGGATATGTTTATAGTTGACTGGAGGAAGAATTGGTGATCGGTTAGCGGCTGAAGCTGAAACTAATCTTGCCATAAATGTGATTCCTGGCTTGGCAGAATCATATGAGGTTCAAGGAAGAGGAGAACTTCAACTCGGTTAGTTCCTTTAAACTTTGCATTGTGGTTTCCTATGGTTTATTTCACATAAAGTTCATATTTATAGCTGCATAAGTTTCTTCCTCCCACAACTCAAGCTTTTTGACATCATTGAATTGTCACATCTGCTGAAGTAGTTTGATGCTATAATTACAGGTATTTTAATTGAGAATATGAGGCGTGAAGGATTTGAGCTATCTGTCTCACCACCTAAAGTCATGTGAGTTTTTTGGACACTTGGGGAAGCAAGATAATTATCATTCCAATCTAATTTCTACCCTTTTTTTTTTGGCGAAGAGTCTAGCTTTTGGATACTGAATGGTGTTAATGGAGTAAAACGTGATTGAATTTTTGTATTGGATTTTGCAATTCATGATTTAGGGGTTAACTATAATAGCTAATAATATCAGGAAAAGGGTAACTTCTTATCTTGATTCTGCATATAGGTTCATTAATATGTATACCGGTACGTTATATACTGACCAATAAGTGGTTGTTCATTATGTTGCAATCTTCCTTCCTTCTGTATATTGCCTTAAACCATTTACTTATTGAACAACTCTCAGATTTCTGTGGTTAATCTAGTACTTGCTTCAGATGTTACATACTTGACATTTAATTTCTAGGCATATTACTTAGTTTCACTGATTGAATAATATTAAAGGCCATTGTCTACTGCGAATGTGCAATTTTATGTCTTCGGTTTGCAACCAAGTGGTGGTTTAAAGGCTTGAAACTTGGCCACTGAATTTGGAAAAAAGTTCTAACAGAATCTCCAAGTTATCTTCCTTCATGCACTTCATTTTGAAACTTGACAATGTTCCTACTCTGTATCAGGTATAAAACTGTGAATGGTGAGAAGCTTGAACCAATTGAAGAAGTGACCATTGAGGTATGATGTACAAGATAATAATTAATAGATGGTCTCATTTTGCTTGTGTCTTTTTTTACACATTATGGTTTTATTTCAGGTAAATGAAGAGCATGTGGGATTAATTATGGAGGCTCTCTCTCACAGACGAGGTGAAGTTGTCGATATGGGTCCCGTACCTGGATCTGTGGGCAGGACTAGGTTGTCTTTGACTTGTCCATCAAGGTAAGTGCATGGCTAAACAATCCATGTAATTTGTAATTATGCCTGAACTATTATATGCCTATTATTTATGATGTGTGATTTTATTCCATCTGCAGCTTTAGCATTTCATTGTTTATTTGGACATGCATACATGAAACGTTCATTGTTTAACTTCTAATGGTCATGAAAGCTTTTTCTGACTCTTGACATCTGTCACTGGGTTCTTAACTTTGGCTTTAACATTGTTAAAATGATATATAGCTAATTTTGTCATGCCATTCAAAATCAAGCTCTTCTCCATGCTTTGGTTCTCTATGTTTAACTGTGTATTGCTTCTTAGATGGGATAGAAAATTATTTGCTTGTGCATATTTGAGCAAGAATCATGAAGCTTTATTGTGGGTTTGGGATGAAGTTCGGCACCATACATTATCTTTGAGCAGGCATTCTTAGAGAGTTCCTAGGTTGTCTTTGTCTCTCCGGAAAACGATATACTCTGCGTTTAGATTTTATTACCATAGGTCTGTGGTCATTGCAATCCATTCCTCAGTACAAGTGTTAATTTAACTGGTAACTCGACAGAACCATGTGCCATGTATTATAGAAAACAAGGTTGCTATCTGCCACTTTGCAAAATGATAATATAGAAAAACACTCACTATTTCCTATCACTTCCTAATACTGTTGCACATAACTGAGGCATTACTTCCTTTTGCCAGGACTATTTCAGTGTGATGCTTATGATATTTGATGATATAATCATGCCGCAAATTTTAGTAGGCACACCTCAATAGCAATTTGAAATTGCATGTCTTGCTCAGCCAGTATAAATATTGTTCTTCTCCATTAAAATTCATGTGTAGTTGACCAGTTTTATCTTGATTAGGTTCACGGTACTATCATGGTATAAGTTACCATTACTTAAATTTGAAAATTATGATTTATGGCATCAATTGTAAGTTGGCACTTTCTTGATGAAAATTATATCCGCTGTAATGTTATTAATTATTTTCCTGATTATGTTTATTTAGCCTGTAATTAATTGATCGCCTATACTTCAGGGGCCTGGTTGGTTATAGGAGTGTGTTCAGCAGTGACACGCGTGGAACTGGATTTATGCACCGTGCTTTCCTGAGTATGCTTGCTTCACTTGAGATAATTCTATTTCATTTATTTTTCTTGTTTTTTTCTTTTTCTAGATATCCTTAGTATCATGTATTGGGTCATCAACTCATCAAGCAAGGTGGAAATTTTGCTTCCAACTTCCCTGGATCACATGTCTTGGCACAGAGCCCAAATATAGTGATTCTGTGACCAGTCTGCATCTAGCCATGCAAACACGAAACTTTAGCTTTAAATCCATTAATATTAGTAATTTATATTAATATAATACCATATGATAGTGGTTTGTTTTATCATATTGCACTCAAGTCTCATCTAATTATTTACTGCCCAATTTAGATTTTGTGTTCTGTTTTGGGTTATTTTTGTATTTTTGGCTCCAAGTAGTGAAAACGAATCAAATTTCAATATGTTTAAGAAGTCTTTTTCTCCTCCTTCCAATAATTTTATGAGGTTTCTTCCCTCCCCTCCTCCCACCTCACTTCCTCTCTTCTGAATAACATCCCGCTCATAAAATTCATTATGCTATTTGCAGCCTATGCAAAACACCGGGGCTCGCTTGGAAATGTTAGGAAAGGAGTATTGGTATGTTTTACCACATCTTTCCTTTCCCATGATTAAACTATAATTAGCTGTTTTTTCAGTTGTTTTCTATAGTAAAACATGAAATGGTGATCATCTTCAGACGGAATCACGTCCCTTGGTTTTGTATTTTTTTAATTTAAGTTTTTTGTTTTATTCTCCTCAATTCAATGGTCGGGCTTTACATGGAGCTGACTCTTATATGCATGTATTTACTATTACAGAACTCTTATAGATCCCCGAAACTGGATCGTTTTTTTTTTTAGTTGTTTTCTATTCTTATGATTTCTTTCTTTGTTTTAGTTCCTTACTTTTGTGAATCCTGACTACACCTTTTCACATGGCAGGCCCAACCGGCTTGCTTCCTGAAAAGCTCTACCCGGCCTGGCCCTGGTTCGGCCAGCCATCATTAAAAGAATATATATTAAAACAAACTTGGTCCTAGCCGGGTCTAACAATCCATGCCCATCCTGGAGTTTGTTCGGGCTGGTACCTAAGCTCGTGAATAGGTCTAATCATGACTGTTATAGATAAAAAAAGATGATATATTTCTTCGCTTACAAAAGAGAACAAAATTCTACCTAAAATGAGAAGTCAAAGAATGCCATTGATTCATTATACTCTAGATCGAGTGTCCTATGGGATATATGAAAAATGCACCCTTACAATTACAAGGTTTCAACTGCGTATGGCCATTGAAAAACTTATACTTTGCTAAGGATATAAGGTTTAGATCTAATCAAATATCTAGGATCTTAAAATGTTGCAATCGCAATGGTTGGTTGTTACTTCCAGCAAAAAAGTGATGGGGGGGTGTCACCGGCTATTTCAGTAAATTGTTGTTCAATTAATGTTTATAAGACTGCCATCTTTTTTTGTCCTGGATCTGATTGAATTAATGTTATGTAATTGAACAGGTATCAGTGGGCTATGGTGCAATTACAGCTCATGCACTAATGAGCTTAGAAGCTCGTGGAACACTCTTTGTTACTCCTGGAATGGAGGTATTTCTGACTCTGGTTTTCTCCTCTGCTTATTCTTGGCATGGTTGAATTGTACAGTTTCTTGACATTTTCAAAAGAAAGTTTTGACATTGCCCTGCGTATAATGGAGCATTTGAAGTTGATCTTCATATAATATTTCAAACTTGTATACTTTCTTAAACATGCAGTAAATTCATTGATGGCTGCTGCCCCTTTATGATGGTTGGGATTGAATCCAGGCTGCCAATCTTAACACTTTATAATTACAGTAGTTGCTAGTGGTATGAATGTGAGATTTGCCTTATCACTGTTGCAGTTCTTTCTGCGACAACAAGGTTAAAGCAAATGGGTGCCACACTTAACGTGTTTGGTACCTTAAAAGGAGAATCTTTTTGATCCTCGGAACTGGTTATGCCTAAGCCAAAATCTATTGAAATCAATCTAAATTTTATTTGAATTTAGAAAATTTTGAAGTTTTGGACCTTTTTTTTTGCAATGGATTCACTTCGTTTAAATGAATCACATTAATACATGAATTTCATATACTAATATGTAAAATACCAAACATGACAAGAAATTTAACAATGAATTTATTCATATGCAAATGAAATTAATTTCAGTTCATTTGGTATCAAACACGTGAGAAGGTAATAAGGGAAGCATGATATGCTCTCTAGTATATTTGGGCTGATTAGAGTATTGGAATTTATTGAGTAGATCGCTTATTTTAAAGGTATTTGAAAATATACATGGTCAGTTCTTGTGTGTTTGTCTTCTCTTATATATTAATCATGAGACCTCACATTTGTTACTTCTTTTGCAGACATACGATGGCATGATTGTAGGTGAACATTCAAGGGATTCAGATCTTGATGTAAGGATAAAATTTGTCAGTTTCACGATGTGTGTTATGTTGTTTCAATGCAAATGACATCAGAGTTATTTCCTCCTAACAGATCAACCCAGTCAGAAGTAAGGAACTTACTAATGTTCGTGCTGCTAGCAAAGATGAGAATGTGAGACTATCTCCACCTCGTCTGGTATGTAAAGGCTTACTTTTGCCGTTTTATTTATTTTTATTTACGTAAGGTTGTGACACACCAATCTTCACACCCTTGACATGGTTAATGCTAACAAGAATTTGCAATTCATATCTCATCTCTTTGTTAATGATGGGTGACATTAGTACAACTTTAAAAGGGAATAACCTAATTATGAAGTAATGTGCAAAAGCTTTGTCAAAAGAATATTAGGAAACATAAAAGTTGGAAAAAGAAAAAAGAATTTAAGAAAATGGAAAAATGACAATGATTCACTGCCAGGTAAATAGGAGAAGCTTTCTAAGACCAATTGGTGCTTAAAAAACAAAACAAAACTATTTTGAATATTTTGGACCATTTCTATAAAGTGGGCAATGCTGCTTCTTTGATGAATTTAAGAAACAAATGTCATGCCTTGCATTTATCTGCAGATGACTCTTGAAGAAGCCATTGGTTATGTAGCTTCTGATGAGCTTATTGAGGTGAGTATTGTTTAATATTTCTTTTTTCTGTTTCTAATTTATAGAACCTTTTGGAATATTATTATTGTTCTAAATTATTGCAGACCATTCCACCAAATTTATGTATAGTCCATATTTCTTCAACGTACTTTAGCAGCATTACTTAAATATCCTTCCTGACTAGAATAGAATATTGTTCATGATCACATTGTATATTCTCTGCCTCCAAATGACATCGCAGCATATGTCTTTCCCAAGTAGTTTACGATTGCAGATAAGACGTCGTTCCCCATGTCTGATATGGTGTTGTACATGCAGGTTACGCCTAAGGCCATCCGCTTAAGAAAAAGGCACCTGGATGTTAATAAGCGTAAAGCCATGAGCAAGAGACCAAAGGAATAGATTCAATCTAACACAATTTTGTAACCCTATACATCACAATTGTTGAATGTAGCAGAGCAGGTCCATATACTTGTTCATTATTTCCACCTAAATAAATATATTTATATTATATTTCCACCTAAAGATTATATTCTTTGACAAATTGCGAGAGAATTTGTATTCAGTAAGAAACAATAATGGCATGATAAATCATAATAGTCCACCTGTTATTTTATTTTCAGCCATCACAAGGCATTTTGCTGCATATTCTGTCTTTGTAACTATCAAAAAGATCAATGCAGTTGGTTCTTTCCTTAAACCTTATTGAAATGTCAACTTAAATAACCTGCACTGGTCAATGGAATAGAAGAAAATTGCAGCTATGCTGATACCCTTATGCTTGGTTTTACTGGGATGAATTTTGAACAGGTTGATATGTTTGATGGTATTCTGGAACAAAATAGTGTAAATTTTCTGATTCCCCCTGATCTTTTACATGTCAAAATCTCAGTTGTCCATTCATTGATATAATCTTGTAAACTGCTGAACTTGGCTTAGATTCGCCCCTCATCTTTTAAGAAATTTTTTTGCAGTGTTTATACATAAAATTAATAAATTGATATATTTATTAATTTTAAATAATAAAATATGTATCAATTATTTTATTTTAAAATATAAAATATTTATATATATGTATTATTTTTCTTATTTAATATGATATATATTTTTCATCTTTATTCCATGGAGTGGTAAGATTTATTCTTTTTAACATTCAATTTGTTGTGGGTAAATATAATGATTGATTATATAACAATTACAGCAATTGATGGCTGAATTGACGATTACCTTGTAAAGATGAAAATGACAAACAACAAACAAGATTGTAATCATCAAGTGCCATAACGGTCAAAATCCAGACCTTTGTTCACATCAAAATTCCCATTTGGAATTCATAAAAGGCAAGGAAAGTTCAAAAAACTTCTAACCGTTGATCAAGAACATTCCAATGAGGAGGAGAACTCCAAAAGGATCAGGAACAAGAGCAAGAACAATTCAACAATATGCATTAAACAATCATTTCTTGCTTCCCATTTTCCTTAGTTCAATTGTCGTCAACATTATTGATTTTACTAGTTGCCTATCTTATCCAAAGAAGACCTGATCAAATATAGTTGCTCTTGCTAATTATTGAAGAAAATAAAAATGTAGTTGCTTAGAAGTTTAGTAATAACTATTTAATAATTATAATTTTGATAATTATGATAACTTTCAAATATTACTTCTCCTCATCTAAACAAAGTACCAATTATTTTACTTTTCTTTTACTATTCAACAATAACAATTAATGCCTTAATTTATTATCTAAAAGTGAACATAAGACTTATAAAACATATTATTAAAATAGGTTAGTATTTTCATTTATGAGAATTTTGAAAATTAAATTTTAATTTTTTTATTATCTATTAGTTTTAGTTAGGAATTTATCACACTAAAGAAATAATTATTTACGATCTAGATCATATGATATATTAAATTTCTAAATATTAAAAAAAAAAAATTTCAGTACAAATTAAATAAGAAAACTTTAATAAGAAAAACTTAACAAATAATTAGGAATGAAATATGCTAAGTCTTAAATCTTTCTATATTACAAGATGGACGCAAAATTTTAAGAAATGCAGTGAAAGCCCTAATCTGAGTGGGACGTTAAACAACACAAATGGCATTAAAACTTTGAAAAATAATATGTAACTTACCATTTACACAAGTGTTTTACTTTCTCTGTCTCTCTCTATATCTCTCTCCTGCAAATCTAAGCTCTTGTTTCTATGCAAATCACAAGCGGCGCCCACTATCTCTCTCTCTATATATCGAAAAGTAAACAATGTCGCCATTTTTAAATTCAAATAACACCACCACCACCAACAGCACCAACAACAACATTTCCTGGTAGATTTCTTAGATATAGATAGACTCATTTCAACTTCCTCATCGAATATTTCAAGAAACGAAGACCAACCCATTTCATTTTGATCTTCATTTCACAAAACCCACATTTTCAGATTTTTCAAAATATTATAGAAATCAAGACTTACCCATTTCATTTTGATCTCCATTTTCAAAACTCCATATTAAAAAGAGCGACTTTAGCTCAAAAATGGGGGCTTATAGAGCAGATGATGATTATGATTACTTGTTTAAGGTTGTTTTAATAGGTGATTCTGGTGTTGGGAAATCAAATCTGTTGTCTAGATTCACAAGGAATGAATTCAGCTTGGAATCCAAATCCACCATTGGTGTTGAATTTGCTACTCGTAGTATCCATGTTGATGACAAGGTTGTTAAGGCCCAGATTTGGGACACTGCTGGTCAGGAAAGGTATGTTTACTTTACTGACAATCTAGAATTCTAAATCAGTCCATTTCAAATTCTGTTTATATGAGATTTGTGACTGTTTAGCAGATACTAAGAGTAAATTGTAATTTATCTATTCTTCGTTTCCACATTAGATCTGTACTTCAAAATGCCTAGAGCTACAGAATTACCATTTCTCTGTGTTCCTAGAATTAATTTCATTGTTTCTCGATTTGGGTATTTTCTCTGATAAGAGAAAAGGTAAAAAGATAACATTTTAAATGAGTTGATTCAGGATCGAGTTATCCATAATAATCCTCTAGCTATTCATTTATGATAGCCAAGTTTGAACGTTAGTCCTGTTGATTAGAAGCTGCTTATTTTGATTTTCTTTTTTATTTGGTTATTTTGTTTGATGACTTGATTGCTTTCTAAAGCTGGAAAAATGTGTGGTAGACACTTATTTGATCCTGGTAATTTTAAGTAGTAGTTGAATTTGATCGGTATGTATACCTGTGTGAGAATAGTCATGGCTTGCACGTGCAAGGTCTGACAGGGTTTTAAAGCCTGTAGGTAATTATATGACCTCAAAGGCTTCATGTGAGTCCCACCTGCAAAAAGTGTTAAAAAATTAAAGTACTCCATTTGTCTATTTAGTGATTTGGACTTTGCTTGGAAGGGATTTTGATCTGTGTAAAATGCTGATGACAGCCACATTATCCCACTCATTCTTGTGTTTTTGTTTATGTCTTAACTGGCTCACTAGATCCATTTTTAACTTGGGAACTTTTAAAGGCAATTATAACAGCAAAAAGTTTTATTATTCCCTTCGATGTGAAAAGCAGCCATGGAAGGCTTTTGAATATTTGATAAAAAATTGATTCCGTCAATATTTGGTTCAATGAACAATCTATCTGGTGGGGCTTTGGTTTATGACTTCACCATATCGAAGCATAAACAGAAATCTGATTTTTCAGTATCTTGTATGTCGTCATATGCTAGGCCCTGATTACTTGCACTTAATTTAACTATTATTGGCAAAAATAAAGAAGAAAAGGTCTATAAAGATTTTAATAGTAACATGAGATGTTAACGGCATTGTCCAGAGAAAATGCTGCTTGCCATTTAATGTTCAAAGCATTAAAAATAGTTCTCAGAATTTGGTTATTGAGATTTTGGTCATATCTGATGTCAGGTTTTGTTCTTTTACCTATATGTTACAATTCGAGGACAAATAAAAATCTCTGTTAAGGATGCTCCATGTAGGTGGGGAATTTGAGGTTATATATAAATGAAGACAGGAAGAGAAACATCCGTTTACACAGCCTATGCTGCTTTAATGATTGCATGTAGTTTTTTTTCCAACACCACTGGATCTTGGCTTTATCCAGCATCTGGAAATGGCCACCTTTTCTTTGGTTTATAGTCCTTAATCCTCTCTTTGTTGGACAGAGCTATTCCCTATCATAACATTCATCTGGGGAAACAGATTTTCATCCTAGTGTGTTCTTTTCTCAGATATCGTGCAATCACTAGTGCATACTACAGAGGAGCTGTTGGTGCCTTGCTTGTCTATGATGTCACTAGACATGTTACCTTTGAGAACGTGGAAAGATGGTTGAAGGAGCTTCGAGATCACACTGATTCCAACATTGTTATTATGCTTGTGGGAAACAAGGCAGATTTGCGTCACTTACGTGCAGTTACAACTGAGGATGCCAAGGCATTTGCTGAGAGAGAGAGCACCTTCTTTATGGAAACCTCTGCGCTAGAATCCTTGAATGTCGAAAATGCCTTTACTGAAGTGCTAACTCAGATCTATCGTGTTGTCAGCCGGAAGGCTCTTGATGTAGGGGATGACCCTGCAGCCTTGCCTAAGGGACAGACTATTAATGTTGGCAAAGATGATGTATCAGCTGTGAAAAAAGTTGGATGCTGCTCAGCATAGTCAGAATAAATGAAGTCTTAGTGGTAGTATATTCTCCTGCTAAAGATTGTGCACTTCAGTGATTTGAAGATGCCTTTGTTTCTCTCAGATATGTCCAAAAGAGGCCACGTTTGATAGCATGCTTTAGAGAGTAGTAACTTGTATAAGTTGAGAGACGGCTTAAGCGTTCAGATCTGAGAGACTATCTCATTTTGTTGGCATTCCGTGTTTCATTTTCTTGTTATTCTTTTGGCTGCTTCTTTTCTTGGAGTGTTGTTGTAATCTGTACTAGCCAGATCCAACCCTCTAGGTTAGATTATACTTATTGCTTGGATTTGGGAATTATGTTAAGACAATGGTGTTTTTACTTGATTGATTAATTAATTTATTAGCTTGTTGGGGTTTATAGTTGCATTCGAACATTATTTGTCTTCAAGCTTGTGCCCAAAATGTGATAGTCCTGAATTGCCTCATCAGTTGGGGTTACTTTGGAAGATTAGATTCATAGCCTTACTACCAATTCATTTTTCACCTGTAAGCTATAATACTTCATGTATATGAATAACTTTCTGCTGGTTTCTCTGACAAGCATGCTAACTTGAGGATGATGTCCACACAGGCCTCTACAGCAGCTTGCTATCGAGGCCTGTAGATAGTAATGATACTTCATCCATAGTATAACTTCTATATTTAGGTTTGTCTTCTTAGTTATAGAACAGTATTTAAATTGAGTTTAATATTTGTACCATACAAGAACATTAAACAGCAAGTAAAAGAGCAAATGAAAGAAAAAATCGCTAGCAGTGGTAACTTCTGCCCTCTTCATGTCTCTGTCACTCTCTGGGCTGTCTCATTGTTCATGAAGATGCAGTAGATCATAAGCGGGTAACTCGATCCTTTTGCAGTGGCCATTAAGTCTCCCCTCTACAGTCCGAGATGCAAACCTATTATTTCTTAGTCTCCTTAGTTTCTGGAAAAAGACTTCAACAATATCAGGAATAGTAGCGAAATTTCGTTGTTCATCCTCCTCAATTCTCTCTCTTGCAATCCTCAAGAAAGTAAAAAGAGATGGATCAATTTCTTTACTAAAAGGGTTCAAGCAAATATCAGTAATCTTGGCAAATGTCCTCTGTCCTACCAATGGACCATGCTGCCATGTAACCACATAAGTGCAAACACTCTTCTTCTTCTTCTTCTTCCCTCCTCCTCCTCCAACTTGTTTCTTGAACTTATGCTCCTCGTTTAGTACTTCAACAACTATAGCATCATAAAACTTAACGTCATCGTCGTCTAAATAAAATGATGCAGAAACTGCCTTACCTTGACATATAAGCTTGCAATCATGATCCTGTATCTGGACACTGCTCAGCCTAAATCTTGCCCTGAACTCTTCCAATTCTTCCATGTTGTTGAACACATCCACATCATACTTCTCATCGTACTCTTCTGAGAAATTAGTATAGTGTACAGTGAGTTCTTTACCATCACAGAACAAATTCACATCATACCATGCATTGTCCTCTGGACACTGGAATTCCATTGCAAATCCAATTCTTGGGTACTTTTCTTTTTTAGATTTGGATTCTTGAGGGTTACTGTATAAAAGAAATCGAGAGGGATGAAGATAATAACAACAAATTTTATTACTGACCCCCTTATATAATATCTATAAAGATTTAAAATTTATAACCAAATATGATTCGAACTCCTGACCCAATTCAGATTCTTGTCAAATTAGGATTTCAAATACGTTTGGACTTGGGAGTTTCTCTGTCCTCATCGATAAATGCTTAGTGGGCTCCAGTGAATACAAAATAATAAATTGCGGTAAAGAGCGGGGCTTATGTAGAAATATATAAAAATAAAAGGGGCAAAATGAAAAAGAAAAAGCAATATAACCCCTAACCTGAAAGGGAAGCGAGCAGTAAGTCACCAAAGGGAAGCGAGCAGTGGCGGCTGCGGCGGACTGCAGAGAAAAGGGCAAGAACGGAAGAAAGAGAGAGAGAGAGAGAAATTGAAAGAAAGGGAAATAAAGAGTAAAAGAAGCGGCAAAAACAAAAACAGAAAACAATATGGAGAGAGAGCATGTGGATTAAATGGAAACCTGAGGGGAATTATATGATGCTATTATAGTTTTCAATCTGAATCATAACAAGCTTTCCATTTTTGTTTCTGTTTGTTGCTGCTCCTCTTCCGATTTTCCTTCTTTTTTTTTCTCTTTTACTCTGTGATTTCTCTGTTTATGTGTGTTCTGCAGTGTTGCTTGCTGCCAATTGCTTCTTCCCGTCGGGAACCTTGTGATGATTTAGTTTACTTATCTGAGGGTTCCATAATCTTTTGCTGTCCTTTATTTTTTTCCTCTGTTTTGCTTAAGAAAAATATTAGTTTAATTTGACTGCTAATAATCCTGCAAATTTTCTTTTTGTTTTTACTTTTTGAATCATAAATCTTCATTGTTTTATGTCAAATATACTTTAATAAATTATTCTGTTATTTTTACTTTTTCCAAAATATTAATAATTTAAAAGAAAAATAATTAGGTATTTAGTGTTTGAATTTTCTATTTTAGTGTTTAAATTAATTTTTTTTTATTTATTTAAAATATTTACTATATTATTTTTTAAATTATCTATTTTTAATATTATTTTTCTGAAATCTTAAATATTTTTTAAAAAATCAAATATAAAATAAAATTATTTTTTTCTAAATATTTTTATCCAGTTCTTTTAATAAAACCTAAAAGATAAATAAAGAAATAATAATAAAATAAAAAAATATAATAGAATATAATTAAATACTAACTGATTTAAAATAAATAAACTAAGAAAATATAATATATAATATATTTTATTATGATAAAAAATATTATAATTAAAAACTGGTTGAAAATATTTTTATATTTATGGATATAGTTATGTGACATTTAATATTTCTAGAAAAGTCTAATAGTCAAGATAAATTAATTGTGAATATATGACTCAGGAGAATAACGGTATAATTTATTTTATTATGTAATGTATCCTTTATTTTTTAATTATTTTTCAAAATTGATAATCTAATTTCTTAAAATTCAGAATAAAAGGACTATTAAACTATTTAAAGAAATTAAAAACTCAACTAATAATACTTTTCAGTCTTCATCTCTCTTTTCTTTTTTTCTTTTCAGTCTTCTTAACTATTTTAATTTTGAGTTGATTTTAAATTTGTATTTATTTTTTTTAGTTTGCTTGATTTCTTGTTATTTTATTTTAATTTTAAAATTATGAAATATGAATTCGAATTTAATTAGAATTGTTTCAATAAAAGCACAAAAAATCTCTCGTTCTGACGTCTTTGTCCAAATTGCACTAAAGAGATAAAGATGAAGGATTTCGTTTGGCGCTAAAACAAATGCGCATGTTATCCACCGTTAATTATTCAACTGTACACAATCTAACGGTTATGAATTCGAGCACATGGCGTACAACGTCCTCTCACAATCCATTTTATAAAGTAACATTTTAACGCCCCATACGTTTCATATGCTTTTCAACAACCAGTTTTCTTGACTTCTTCTTCTTCTTCTTCTTCATTCTTCCAGAGTTGCAATTTAATCATCAGCATAATCCCAGATTCACAAGACCAAAATCCTTAACTGACAAATGGAATCACAATTTCCAAATGATCGAGCCTTAGTTCGAACCCGAATCATAACAAATCACCTTCTCAGTTCTTCACCTTCTCAATCAAATACATTTCTTGAATCAAATTCTTGTTTAAATTATACACCCCCGGAACTCCACGAAAGTTACAACTTTGACACGAAAGAGATGAGAAAGTTACTAGACATGCATAATATAGAAGATAGAGATTGGTTATTTGGGTTAATGAGACAGAGCAAGGTGTTTAATCCCGTAGAAAAAGGAGGGAGAGTGTATGCAGTGCCTGATTATAATCAATCAACGGAACAGCAAAGAGAAATGACTATGAAACGAATTGGATATATGCTAGAAAGAGGTGTTTTTAATGGGTGGTTGACAGGGAAAGGATTAGAATCGGAAATGAAAAAGTTTGCCTTTCTGGAAGTTACTGGGATTTTTGATCATTCTCTCTCTGTTAAGCTTGGTGTTCACTTCTTTTTATGGTATGTTTTTTTTTTCTTCGCATGTGTTTATATTTTGGTCTTCATTGCTTTTTCTCTTATCGGTCACTGTTAACATCGATTGAATGTAATCTCGGCTGTGTATGTTTCGTGGATGATAACTTGTTTTTGAAACATATTTCCAAGGACAATATTTTTGGTTGCATAAGAAATCAAACACGCCCAAACACAAAGAAAAAGGAAATGTCAAATTTTTCAGATGAGGGGCACCTGTTACCGGTGCGGTTGGAAGTTACCGGAGGTAATATCCGGCAGTTGATACGCTGATTGGCATATTTAAGGTCTTTTGTATGTGATCAAATTTCCTGATCACACCAAACACTAAAAAACACAAAATGTTTTTCCTGGAAAAATCTTTATTAGGGGAAAACACTGACGCTTAATTTGTAATATGCTTTTTGGTGGCTGAATTTGGTGAGAAATGGGTTAAACAACAAGTTTTTATTTAAGAATGACTTGATTTTGTAGTGTTAAAATAGAAAAATGTTATGCATTGAGTTTTTATCATTTGTTAATGGATATCAGGGGTGGTGCCATCCAGTTTTTTGGCACAAAGCGTCACCATGACAAGTGGCTGAGGAACACTGAAACTTATGCACTCAAGGGTTGCTTTGCTATGTCAGAATTGGGGCATGGAAGTAATGTACGTGAAGGTTGTCAATTTTGTGGTCTGGGGATCAGTCTGCTGTGTAGTTAGTTCTTTGTATCCCTTCTGTTTATTTATCCTTGCTTTTCTTTGATTTCTGTTATTAGGTCCGAGGAATTGAAACAGTCGCCACCTATGATTCAAACACAGGAGAGTTTGTCATCAACACTCCTTGTGAATCAGCTCAAAAGTATTGGATTGGTGGGGCTGCTAATGTAAGGATTTTGTTGGAAATATTTCTTAATCAAGTCTTGCTTATTCCTTGTCCATTGTAGATTTTAATTTTATTCTATATGTAGTTGCTGCCTCAATTTTGTGTATGTTAACATGAACTTTTTTGTGCTGCTATCTAGCATGCAACACACACGATAGTGTTTTCACAGCTCAATATAAATGGGACGAATCAAGGAGTTCATGCATTTATAGCCCAGATCAGGGACACAGAAGGGAACATATGCCCTAATATTCGTATAGCTGATTGTGGTCATAAAATTGGTTTAAATGGTGTTGATAATGGTCGAATCTGGTAACAACTCCACATTTTGTTGTTAATGAATATATTAATGATGGTTAAGGAATTGATAGGACAATTTTGGAGATAATTTCCTCAGGTTTGACAACATGAGAATTCCCAGAGAGAATTTGTTGAATTCGGTTGCTGATGTTTCACCAGATGGACAATATCTGAGTGCAATAAAAGACCCAGATCAGGTAGTTATTCTATTCCCAGTATCATCATCATCTTCTTCCTTTAATTTTATGGATCATTTTAAATTGTTGAGCAAATAAATTGAGTTGCCTTTACTTGTTATTTTTCCCCCAGAGATTTGCAGCGTTCCTGGCCCCTTTGACTTCTGGTCGTGTAACTATTGCTGTTAGTGCAATCTACTCATCAAAGGTATTAAATTGAAATGATGGTCTTTATATCCATTTCAGATCTTATTGTTGCATTTATGCGTTCTCATGGGTTCAAGACAGAAAAAAAGCTGTCTTGCATTTCAAGAGATTACTTAGAGCCTCCTAGAGCCTGTGATGCATGAAGCCTAATGCATCTAGATATCCTTTTATTTTTGTGCGCTAATAGGATCTGGTTAGCTTTATCGTGGATTCTTTAAGAAGAGAGTCATCTGTATCAAATACCATAGCTTTTGTGACACCCCAAACAGTCTAGGCACCACGATGCAATTATTAGGGACGCACTTTATCACTGAGCTAATGGCCTGTCTGTGCCACTGTTCTCAAAAAAGCAAGAGAAGCCCTTTCTCCCTCTTTCCTTTTTTTGCCCCTTGTATTTAAGTATGATAGTTAAAAGGTTTTATGATTTGAGATTATGGTTATTTGACTGTATATTTATTTTCTCATTTTTGGATGGTCCTACGTGTGCATAGTGGTGACTTGAACATTTCGGAACTCTTCGGCATGCTGTGTTAAAAGTGCATAATTTATCCATTCTAGATAACCTGCTATTGATACCAAATGTTGTTTTTCCTTGATATGATTTATTTCTTCTCGTATCAGATAAGTTTAGCAATTGCCATAAGGTACTCCTTGACTAGGCGAGCATTTTCTATCAGACCTAATGAACCTGAAGTGCTATTGCTTGATTACCCAAGTCATCAACGACGACTCTTGCCTCTTCTTGCAAAGACGTAAGTCTTTAAATAATTGTGCATGTTAACATTTATGTATTGATTGGATTATTAATTTTACTTTGCATACAATGTCAGGAAACTTACTGCGGTAAAAAATTTTCTATGTTCATAAGTTTAACATGTCTTGATGTTTGCATTTTATTCAAGCCCTTGTTTGAAAGTTCATATTCTGCCAGTATGATCTGCAATAATTTGGTTCATTGAGCAACTTCCTTTTGATTCTCGTGCTGTATCATGAGTCTACTTTGCTGGTTATATTCACCGAGACATCATTGCAATGGATGCTGTGATGCATTTAAAATTTCGTCCAAAGTTTCCTTTTTGCAAAACAAGTTGTTTTATTGGATTATGAACACCACATCATAAACTATTTGCAGAATCAGTAATTGATCCTGGATTCCCCACTTGTAATAGTAATAAATGTCCTGCTGCCAGGTAGTGTTTGGCATAATTATGAGGTGAATCTACTTAAGTTATTTGTGTGATGCAGCTGCTTGTTATTTAAATACCCTTGTGATTCTGACTCAACTTTTCTCTTCTCCCTTCCTCACTCAATTTTTCCCTTGCATTCTTGCTGTGCAGATATGCTATGAGTTTTGCTGGAAATTCCTTGAAAATGATATACTGGAAGAGAGCACCAGAGACAAACAAAACCCTTCATGTTATTTCAAGTGCATTCAAGGCTACCATGACTTGGCATAATATGAGAACACTTCAAGTAAGGAGCTAAAATCCCAAATGGAATTATAGGTTTATGATAAGCTGTCAAACTAAAGCTCATTCAACATATGTTTCTAGGAATGCCGTGAAGCTTGCGGAGGACAAGGCTTGAAGACTGAAAATCGAGTTGGTAATTTGAAAAGTGAATTTGATGTTCAGACTACTTTTGAGGGGGACAACAATGTTCTCATGCAACAGGTAATTCGTGTAGTTTTCATATTGGCAAAAATTGCTTAGAAAATACTGCTAGTTGACTTAAAATGTCAACCATATTTAAGCAATTTGAACCAATGGAAGCTTGGAGTTTTAAAAATGATGTTGAATTTGGTTCTTATGTTCAATCTAGGATTTGATATATCTCTTAACTACGAGATGTAGAAGAAATGAGGCTCACAAAGGCCAAAGTCAAAGATCATACTGTTTTCCAGATTATTCTCTTTTGGAATTCTTCCATATTGTTTGGGTATTTGCTTTTTACTTGCCCTGGTTATGGCATCCCACTGCTGAAGGATGCCTAAAAAATCTTGAGAGAGCTTGTTCATCTGTTTCTTCAAGGCTTATGGTTGTGAAAGAGTTGCTTTTGAATCCATTCTTTAACCTTCTTGAATAGAACAAAAATGAGCACTGTAGCATCACAAGCCATGTTTAGCACATTAAGCTTTCTCGATCAATTAATTCCTGAAAAATTCTCTTATTAGTATAGTATACAATTCCTACTTTCCATTTTACCAGAAGAGAAGTAGAAAATTATTTCCACCAAATCAAACTAGATGTGTAGGTTTTCCCATAGCGTATGGACATTGTGATGAAATCACTCTGAACTTGAAGTGATGTGGAATGACAACAATGGAGAAATTGCTAAAGGTTAAGGTTTCTGGAACACAATATTGATGTGGAAAGTTAGTGTTTATGTCAAATAAATCTAGGAACAGATGAATTTTGGGGCTTATTTTGCTGTCCTACATTTCTATGTGGATAAACTGTTTGTGCTGAAATTTTCCACTGAGCAAGATCAAATTAGAATATCATCATTGAATATGTCAAGTTATTTTTATATAAAACTAACCAGCTCCAATATGCTTATTTAAGAGGTCTATCTGGAAATTTTGTTGAGCTCAGGTCAGCAAGGCACTCTTTGCAGAATTTATAGCAGCTCAGAAGAAAAAGAAACCTTTTAAGGGTCTGGGATTAGAGCACATGAATGGACCTTGCCTTATCATTCCATCTCAGCTGACCAGTACTATTCTTAGGAGCAGCCAATTTCAGGTGATATATTGTTCGTTTACATTTTAATTTTTGGAAACATATACCTCACCAGTTATTTTCATCAGATTGGTGCATTCTGCTTAAGAGAGCGAGATCTTTTGAATCGTTTTGCTACCGAAGTATCACAGCATCAAGCAAAGGGTGAAAGTAAAGAGAATGCATTCATGTTGGTAAGGATGTTTTCCTGGTAGTAAAATTGGTGTGCTCTCAGTCCTCATCTCTCAATCTAATTGTTATCGATGTTCCTCTCTCCCTCTCCTCCAGGGTTATCAACTTGCAGAAGACTTGGGAAGAGCCTTCTCAGATAGAGCAATATTGCAAACCTTCATTGAGGCTGAGACATCTGTATCTGATGGTGCATTGAAGGTCAATAATGGAAACTTTTTCTCATACTTCATGAGTATCCGATTAATGATTAATTCATGTGAACTTGCCACGATTAATAGAAAGTTTATTGCATTGCTGAATTTTGTTGGTGTTTTTTCTACAGAATGTCTTGGGTCTGTTGAGATCAATGTATGCCATGATCTGTTTGGAAGAAGATGCCGCATTTCTGAGGTATGGGTACTTATCAACAGAAAATGCTGCTGCTGTGAGGAAAGAAGTGATGAAGCTTTGCAACGAATTGCGACCACATGCACTCGCCTTGGTCAGTTCTTTTGGCATTCCTGATGCTTTTCTGAGCCCTATAGCATTTAACTGGATCGATGCCAATTCTTGGTCGTCTGTTAAACTGTAGTTAGGGTCCTTATTATTGTATAATGCATATTTATTTTGGCTGGGGGGATTCCCAGTAAAAGGTGTTCTGCTCTTAGTCATTTGCTTCAAGTTTTAATAAGAAGTCCTGGGTAACACAGACCCAAATTGTGGCAAGCATGCTTATATGTGAAACCTTTTTTATGTTAATAAATCCATGTTAATCTTGTACACAATTATCCACTGGGTATACAGTTTTATTGAAGTCGATATGACTATGTGTCATGAATTACATCAAATAAGGTTTTATCCGTCTGCCCTGAGGATAACCCCCCCGCCCTTACTTTTTTCCTATACCCTTGAATCTCTACAATCTAATAATTCTCATTAACCTTCTCATATACACTGCAAATCATCCGCTGCCTGTACTTTTGCAAGCCCTGAACTCATGATGGTTACATGTCATTGATAAAGTAGGATTTATTATCCCTTAGCCCACTTGTAAAGAGCAACAGTGACAGTGGAGGGAATCTTAAATGCAATGAACAATCCATTAGCCTACTTGTAGAAAGCAATAGTGACATTGGAGACAAACATGTTTTAGTTGGGAAGTTAGTAACTGAAAGGCCAATAGGGATTAGTTCTGTCAGAAAGGTTTTATTAAGATCCTGTAAAACGAAGCGCCCATTTGGAGCTAAATACGTGTGGAAGACTAATCCTACGAGGGAGATGCAATGTTTGTTTGGGAAGGATGGTTGTGGACAATATTCAACTAATCACTGGTGGTGGAAAGATGGCCCCTGATTTGCCACAGTTAAACACAATGAACCGCGCACAAACCATTCTTTTTGCCACTGAGCTATTCAAAATTTGGCTCATAAAAGCTTGTTTAATAAATGAGTCAGAATTTTGCTCGTTTGTGAACTAACTCGTAAAATATAATGTTAATGATTTAATATTTAATTTATAATTTTTATATTCTTATTTTAAACTTATTTGTCATAATAAAAAGAGCCCAGTTATTAAAAAGAAAAAAAAGGGCTGAGCTATTTGGGCATAATCCACACGTAGGTAGAATCTCATTGCTTGTCTTAGCATTCAATCATAAGAAATGCACAAAGCAATCATAGAAGTCGGGGAACCTTATGGTCATGCTCCACTAGACTGCGATGGCCTCTTTGGCGCATCCTATACACTGCAGTGCAAAAGAACATAGATGACCACATTTGGTAGAACAAATTGACAGGAAAACCTGAGTGGTGATGCTTTTAATGTTTTTTTTTTCCTTTTCCTTTTCCTCTCTGTAAGAACAATAATATAAGATCTTCAAAGGCGTCTTTTACTTTTAACTAAACAAGCGAGAGTTTACATGCCTAATATATTTTGAAAGATTGTCACATATCCATCATGATATCAAATGTCTTCTCACCATTGGTATATTCCACTATACACTTGAAGCGGCCACCTCTGATATTTACTTTTGTCCTCAAAAACTAACTGTCAAAAGTGAAGCTCGCTATGCAGACCATCTATGATTTGGAGAAATCACCAGATTTCAGTGTAGCACATTACCCCTCCTCAAGAAAACAAAAAGTTCATACCACTGACAACTATAAAGTATAATAGCCCGGACAGAGGACTAAAGTACCAACTTCTATATTTTCAACAAATTCAGCAGCAGCAATCTTGATATCAAAATCATCAGCAATATGTTTCTAGAATGCTGCTAGCTTCCAAGTTCAAGCAAAGACTGCTCCGACATGTAAAGTCAATCAAAAGCTACTTGGAAGATGATTGTATGGAATCATGGCCCAAGGCTTTAGCATCAGAAGACTTCTGATCAGGAGTAAGATCATCACCTCCAGCCTCAGTTTTTTTATCAGTCCTTGTCCTGGTCTTACTTGAGGGACTATTATCTCCAGTATTATCAGCAGTGAGCCTTCCCATCTTCTTCTGCAGATCAGCAAGAGAATCTTTCATAACTTTCCCTTTTGGAGTCTTCTTTTCATCAACAAACTTGAGTTCCAACCTATATAATGCACAGGCATCAGAGTTGCTGATCTCATATTCATACAAATGCCACCCATAGCAACCTGGAGGTTGTGGGTCCATATAATAAGACCTCTTATACCCCCCAAACTCCTTCATCACTTGCTTTCTGGATTCATGCCACCCACGCCCACTGTAGTCTGGCAAGGATCTCTGCTTCCTACTTCCACTTTCAAATGCCCTTCTAGGCTTATCGAAAAAGAGCCACTCTCTAATTGTTTCACCATCAAGCAAGGAAAGGTCAAATAGCTCTGCAACAATTAAAGCAGCAAATTACCCAAAGAAAAGAAGAGATATGACAGCTTGCTTTGTCATGCTAACTCTCCCCAATCACTATTTAATCATGCCAGTTGCAGTTCAATAATAGTATTGCTTAAAGTAGCAAGCATACTACAGATTTGCTATGTGAAGTCAAAAAGAGCTAAATCAGTAATTAAGCAAAAAAGAAATTGCCGTACTAACTTACCAGTAGCATTCCATGGAGATTTCATACTAGCAGCCCCTTCACATTGTGGAATACCAACATTTTTACCCCGTGTCTTTGCATTAAGAGCAGTAAACAGTAAATTATCCTTCAAACCAATGCCGCTGGGCCGCAAAACTGGAGTCTTACCAGGTGGACCTTCATTCAGAGCCAGAGTAGCATGAAAGCTGCTACAATAATCTTCAAACCATTCAGATCCTTGAGCAGGCCTGGCACAATCCCAGAGTGCACATTTTGGACCCATGAAAGCAGAAGGAGCAGGACCGATAGGCAGGATTGCAACACTCCCTGTGAACTCTTTAGAGTCATTAGTACCAAGAAGGTCAAATCCTTCATCTGAAATGAACTGTTGATAATCCAAGAAAGCAGTCATATCGGAGGTGCTAACCACTGTATTCTGCAAAGTTAAGGAGTTGTTGCATTGATCAAATCCTTGAAAACTATGGACTTGAGTGTCACTGTTTCGGAAGTAGTCCTGAAAAATAAGTGTTCTTATTAGTCGTTACTAAGTATATATATATAAATATACAAGATCAGAAAAACTCAAGGAGCTCTTAAGAAGAACATATTCAGCAAATGGAAGCGATCAACCAAATCAAAGCCTCTGGCAATGACAAAATGACGAACAAAAGTACAAAAGAAGTCAAAGTCAATGTCAAATCAAGCCATTAAGTTCGGCTCTACTCATCAATCATGCCTTTGGTCAAGTTTGACCACACTGGGCATCCAAAGACTTTGTAAATACATGAACAAGATCAAATCAGCACAAAGTATCACTGCATACTTGGCAATCTCATCTGGTTGATCTTGAAGTTTCACATGAAAAATTGTTTGGACTGTATAAATAAGGCGTAATATCAGTAGACTTGCAAAAGAGGAAATTTGATACTACATGAGTTTTATGATCATTATCCTAAATTGATTTCACTATATAGGCTTCGGTTCAAGTAATAGTTATCATTTCACAGAAGTATGATAATGCACCAAGAGAATAAGACCTCCAAGGTATAGGACATGCATACAAACAGAAGCATTGAGTTCCAAAGTAAAACATGTAAAAATGCATTATACTTTAAGAAACATAATTCAGAAACCATTCTTGACACTTTCATTTTTATATGCTGCCTGATTCTTATAATATATGATTTTCCTCTCTTTCTCCTTTTAAATCTCCCATGAGAAACCATCAAATACACATGAAAAAATTAAATTTTCATTTATCTTCAATTATAGGAATTGGATTCTAATTTTTAAGACATTGAACATGACATCATATAAATATTAGCAAACAGAGTATGAAAAAGTTCTACAGTTTCCTGAATAGCATCCCGGAACATAAAAGTCAACCTAAGAAGGAGATCTTACATCTTCAAAAGCTGTGAAATTGCCAATATTAACACTTTGAATATTAGGCTCAGGCTTCAGAACTGATTGTTCTACCAATGGACTAGTCGCATCATCTTCTTCTTCTTCACATAACTGCAAAAGGCGGCCTATATCTTCTGAGAAAGTCCCAAGGCTACCACCCTACAAAATAGCCATCAGCGTTAATATCCATCATAGATTCCTTTATCAAAACAACAAAAACCAACACTAGAATTTTCTGAAAATACTAACAACCAAAGATGAGGCAGGAGAAGGTGCATCTAGCTCAGCTTTCCATTCACGGAGACTCTGATACACCTGTTCTTCCAACACAGCAACATCACTAGCTCGACCTTCCATTCTTGCAGCTTGAAGATTAGAGAATCTTTCTTGAAGATCATTGAGCCTGTTCTTTGCATTGTCTAACAATAGATTGTGAGATACAGATGCGCATTTACTCTTTGTACCTTTCTGCATTTTCCCTAAGAAACCAGTAATCAAACACTTCATCATCATCAGCGGTCAATCCGTACACAGAAAAACAAAACCCTTTATTATTTTCAACGTTATTCAATCCCTATCCCGAACAACCCTCAAAAACAAAAAGTGCCACAATTAGCCATCAAGAAACTATAAACATAATAGCAATAACAACAGCGAACAAGTGGTATCAATTCATCAAAATTCATAACCTTAACTCATTCTAAAATCTTATATGACAACAACTAAGAAGCCAAATGTGCTTGAATCGCCTCATAAGAGAGAAAAAGAAAATTAACGAATTAACGAAAATAGACACCCAAATCAAAATATTGAAAAATAATAATAAAATTACCTCTGCAGAGAAGTATACAGAAAAGAACTGAGCCACAGATTTCTAGTGGGAAAATTGAAAAGATGATAACTTTGAAAAGAAGACGAAAGAAAGCACTTTTCTTTTGGTGCTTATCGATTTGGGAGAGAAAAGTACTTCATTTTTATGCAACGAGTAAACTGTTAACCGCTGAGGCGGGTGTTTGTCGGTATTGTCTGTGTTATTTTCCGGGAATGAAAAATAAGAATTGGATAGTAAGTCAACTTTGATCTCAATTACCATATGCCCCCGGCTCATTCTTTTCTTAAATTTTAGGAAAAAAGAAAATATTAAATTTATTATCAATAATTTTCCTGTTCTACAATATAATTCTAATTAAATTTTAAAAAATAATTATTACAAGTCATAGATACAAGATACTATGTAAAGATACTATGTAAAATCTATAAAAATTAATCTTATTTTAATTTTAATAATATATTTATAAAGTTAGATATTTTATTAACTAGTTATATATATTATTTAATTATTGTATGCTAAATATATATTTCTATTTGTTAAATTTTTTATTTATTTTAAAAATTTAATCAGTTATATTTAATAATTATTTAATTAATTTATATAACTTTTATTTATATAAATAATTAAATTATAAGATTAATTGACAATTTAAATTAGTAAATAAATATATAAAATTAATAAAATATTTGAAATATCAATTAATATATATAATTAAAAAAATAAATTTATAATGGTAGATTAAACAAACTTGAATATTACTGATCTTTTTTTTCGAGGAAAAATATTTCTAGTGCAAATCTTTAAAGACGTAAAATTTTCGATATTATTTAGCTGAAAATCTCTCATAATTCTTATTATTAGTATTATTACTAGAATTAAATTAAATATTTTATTTTTCATTTTGAATCAGTTACTTACTGTATTAAAATTGAAAGCATCAAACTAATAACAATTCAAATCTAGATTAAGAAATTATAATCTTTGACTGGGTAATTAAGACGGGCTAATTTAATATTTAAGCCAATCAATGAATGATTAACTTAATATTTTTATTTGAGAAATTTATTTGAATTTTTTTTTTATCATTTACTAATATCAGTATAAATTTATTATTTTTATAATGAATAATTATAGCTTGTGAATAAATAAATTAATTTTTAAAGAAAAGAGATTATTATTTATTAATTACTCGAGGAACAGAGAAACACTATAACAAAATCTGGGATTAATTGATAAAGTTGTCAATAGAATGAGAGCAATTTCAAATGCAACGTCAGCGGCATCTGCTGAACGCAATGCCAAAAGCCTTGTCCTTAAACCAAGGGACAAAGGAGTGAAATAAGTTTAATTTCTACTATCATAATAAATAGACATATAATTTCTTTTTAAAAATTATTCTTGTGGAAGTGAAACAGCAAAGTAAAGAGAAATAACTAAAAGAAATATATTTTTTTTATATATATATTGACCACACCAAATACATAGAGTATATATGACTTATTTAGAACAATCTAGATGATAATAAATATACTGAGATAAATTAGGAGACTCTTAAATATATTAAAGTCATCACACTAATACAAGAGCAAGAAACTCAACAGCTATAAGAAACAAAATATATAATTAATATATAACCAAAAACAATTTTTGGTATTTCCAACACTCCCCCTAAAATTGGTTTTGTGATACAACTCCAAGCTTCAGCCACAGCAGCTCAAAGTATTTTGGTAAATATATCAGCAACATTCTCTTTGCTTCGCACCTCAACAGCATCAATAGTTCCATTTAGAACCTTTTCACGAATGAAATGATGCTTTAACTCAATGTGTTTTGATCTAGCATGGCAAACTAGATTCGTTGCTAGTTTAAGAGCACTTTGATTATCTCCGAACAGCAAGGTGGGCCTTTTAATAGACAAATGAACATCTTCAATCAGTCTTCGAAGCCAAATACATTCTTGAGCAGCAAGAGCAGCAGCTTTGTACTCTGCCTCAACTGTTGAAAGTGACACCGAATGTTATTTTTTACTGCACCACGAGATACCTGTACCACTACATAAAAAGAAATATCCAGATGTTGATCTCCGATCATCAAGGTCGTCACCATGATCAGCATCGGTAAAGCCATGTACCATAAAATCAACTCCCTTCTTGTATAGTATGCCAAATTCTAATGCTGAATTGACATATTTCAAGATTCTTTTGGCTGCCTCTATATGAGGCTTTCTTGGAGCTTGCATGAACCGACTAACAAGACCAACATAAAAGGCAATATCTGGCCGAGTTATCATCAAGTAAAGAAGACTTCCAACAAGAGCACGATAAGATTGAGGATTATCCAAGACAGAACCTTCATCTTTTTTAACTTCAAACCTGCATCTAGGGGAGTGAAATACCTCTTCGCTTGCTTTAAACCAAACCTGTCGACAAGCTTCTTTGCATAGCTCATTTGAGAAACAAAAATTGAATTATCCAGATTTTCTACTTCAAGACCAAGAAAATGACTTAGCTTTCCAAGATTTTTCATCTCAAAACGAATTGAGAGTTCCTCCTTGAGCTTACTAACTTCTTTCTCATCATTACCCGTAATTATCATATCATCGACATATAAAAGGACAATCACATGTTGTTCTCCATATTTCTTAACAAATAAACTTGGATCTGAATGTGAAGAAGTGTAACCACAAAAATTTAAATATTGAGCAATTTTTTCGTACCAAGCTTGCGGTGCTTGTTTCAATCCGTAAAGAGCTTTCTTGAGTTTGCAGATAAAATCTGGATGAATGCTTGAACCATATCCAGGTGGCTGCTCCATAAATATTCTTTATCAAGTTCTCCATACAAAAAGGCATTCCTAATATCTAGTTGCCATAAATTCCAACCATAGCAAGCTGCTAAAGAAATTACAACACGCATGAAAGTCATTTTGGCAACCGGACTAAAGGTTTCCTCATAGTCTTCTCCAAATTTTTGAGGAAATCCACGAGCAACCAGCCTTGCTTTACATCTGTCAATGCTTCCATTTGCTTTTCTTTTTATCTTATATACCCATTTGCAGGTAATAGGCTGCACATCTTTAGGTTTCGAAACAAGAGTCCAAGTTTCATTTTTCATTAGAGCATTAATCTCTTCGTCCATTGCAATCTCCCATTCTTTAACACCTTTAGCATCTTCAAAACAAGATGGCTCCTCATCATCTAATGGTGAAGCAAAGAAACAAGAGTAAGAGCTTGTGAAACTTTCATCTCAAAAAACGGGCAGGTTTCACAATATTTTCCCTTGATCTGAGATTAATACCATGAACCTTAGAGGTGCCCTCTCTTGGTTCAGTTTGTTCTTCCATATCAGAACTCCCCCTTTGTCTTTGTTCTTCCAAGTTACAAATGTTATGACCCGTGTTGATGGAGTCAAAAATAAAGTAGTTGTTTCAGGTTGTGCAACCTCTGATTCAACTGTAATTTTGCTGTAATAAGAAGATAACTCATCAAATACTACATCCCTTAAAAAAATTGACTTGTGAGTTGCAGGATCCATGCATTTCCAGCCCTTCTTTCTTTCATCATACCCAACAAAAATGCATTTTCTTGCTTTTGCATCTAACTTACTCCTTTGTGACTCTGGAACATGAACATAACAGATAGAACCGAAGACTCAGAGGTGCTTGACAATCGGCCTTTTCTCATACACTTATTCAAATGGAGTTTTCATATTTATTGGACTAAGAGGCATACGATTAATTACATATGCTGCACATTTCATACCTTCTGCCCATAGAGCTCTAGGCAAATTCTTTGCATGCAACCAAATCTTGCAAGTTTCCACCAAATGTCTAATCTTCCTTTCTGCGATGCCATTTTGTTGCGGTGTTTCCGCACATGAAAGCTATCTTTTAATTCCATTTTGTTGACAGAAAGTAAAAGATTCATCATAAGTGAACTCACCTCCATTATCATATCTCAATCTCTTAATCTTTTTACCAAGTTCCCCTTCTACAGTCACTTTGAATTCTTTAAACACATCAAGGCAATCTGACTTATGCTTTAGAAGGTAAACCCATGTAAATCTTGAGAAGTCATCCATAAAAACCAACATATAACAACAGCCAGAATATGAAGGAGTTCTAGTTGGTCCCATCAAATCACAATGAATTAATTCTAAAGGAGATTTGCACCTGGAATGAGATCTTTGAAATGGTAGCCTGTGACTTTTACCGTATTGACACCCTTCACATATTTCACCACCACCAAAGCTGGTTAAGTTAGGAAGACCATCCACCAAATTTTTTTGAATCATAACTTTCAATTTATCCATATTCAGATGCCCGAGCCGAGCATGCCATAGAAGAGCAGTGTCAGTTCTAATGATGTTCTCAATATAGGAAGTGGAGGGAGAAGTAGACAAAACAAACAAATTATTGATTCTCTTTCCAGTATGAATAACATAAGCTTTTACCTCTTGAAAGTTGTGAAGAAAGTTTACTTCATTTGGGCTAAATAATACATAATGACCAGCATCCACTATATTTGACACCGACAAAAGGTTCTTCTTTACCCCTGGAACATGATACACATTTCTCAATGTAAGATCTTTACCGTTATTTTGATGAATAACAAGAGGATCTTCTTGCTTCACCGGATGAATCGAATTGTCAGCAGTAATGATAACTTCACCTCCTTCATGATTTTGTAATTTTAAAAAGTTGGATTCATCACCAGTTATATGATGATCGTAATCAAAATCCACAATCCAATCTTTTTTAAGATTAATTGAAGCTAAAGCATTAGCATTTGTCATCTCCGTCAGAAAACATGTCGTCCAATCTTCTTCATTATTTGACCCTTTTTCTTCCTCCTTACACTCAACTCGGTTGTTCTCAATTCCAGCCACATTACTTTGTTGTAACTTCACACGATAATTTTTTCTCATGTGTCCAATTTTGCCGCATCGGTAACACTTGATGGGCTTCTTTGGATGATTAGATGACCCCTCCTTTTCTCTTCCTTCGTTCCTCTTTTCCTCCCTTCAATTAAATTTCCTCCTAGCAAGTAGAGCACTTCCTTCTTCAGCTTTGACAGACACTTTAGCCATTTGACTAGCTAGTGACTCCTGAGAGGACAAAAATCTTTCAAATTCTTCCAAAGATGGTTGTTGAGTCCACCCTTGAATGGAAGTAATGAATGGAGTATATTCTGATTTCAAACCCCAAATTATGTGTCGCTTCATTCGTGCCTCAAAAACTGGTTCACTTGGCTCCAAGAGAGAAATCTCATTGCATAAATTCTTCACTTTCAGAAAGTACTGACTTATGGATAAATTTCCTTGAGAAGTGGTTGTCAACTCATTCTCTAACAATTGCAACCGAGCCACATCCTTCTTGTTGAACAATCTGTCCATGGTCTGCCATATCTCGCTTGCTGACTTGCAACGAATGATATGCTCAAATAAACCATGAGAAATGGATCTCTTCAAAACAAACTCTGCTTTTGCATTTTTGACCCTCAATTGCTTAAAGACGTCTGCATTTCCAGCAGTGTTTTCTGGTTATGTGACTTATGTGCCTCCAACAACTTCCCAAAGATCCTCACCAACAAAATAAGACTCCATGCACGTCCTCCATACCTTATAGTTTGACTGATTTAACAGTTTAATACCAAGTCCAACAACATGACAATTGCTATCCATCTCTAACACTAATTGCTTCTCTTCATAAAAGAATCTTAAAACAAAAACAGCCTTCAAGACTCTGATACCATGTGAAACAGAAACAGTAAAGTAAAGAGAAATAACTAAAAGAGATGTATTTTTTATATATATATTGACCACACCAAATACACACATATATATATGACCTATTTAGAACAATCTAGATGATAATAAATATACTAAGATATACTAGGAGACTCTTAGATATACTAAAGTCATCACACTAATATAAGAGCAAGAAACCCAACAGCCATAAGAAACAAAATGTATAATTAATGCATAACCAAAAATAATTTTTGGTATTTCCAACAATTCTAACTAAAACTAATATAATTAATAGCAATAGCGTTAGCGATGGTTTGGTAAAATCGACGGTGATAATAAAATAGAAGTAATAATTATTTATTTTAATTTTTTGATAAAATATATAAATTAATGTATAAAATTTTAAAAATTTAAATTCAAAACTTATTTTAAATATTAGAAATTAATATATATATTTAAATTCTATTTTATTTAATTAATTTAAATAATAAATATGATAAATATATCCATAATTCTTTTTAAAATCTAAATTAATTTATCTTTTAAATAGAAATTATAGGTCTATTTATGAAAATAATTAAAATTAAACTTGTTTAACCTGAACTATAAATTTAGATAATATTTAACCCATTATTCTTAAAAGAAGACATCAGGGAGCCTACTCAGTTTTTGTTTTATTTGCCAAAAAACTCATCCCACAAGTTCATATATTAGCTTCTTCGAAGCTCAATATTTTATTCAATTAAATGATAAATTACCATGTGCTAATGTTGTTAAAAAATAAACTTAAACGACTTCAACACTAATAATAATAATAATAATAATAATAATAATAATAATAATAATAGTAATAAGAAGAAGAAGAAGAAGAAGAGCAACAACAATAAAAGTGTAGTCGGTCAATGTCTAAGATAAAAATAATAATTTTACTCTTATTATCGGCGGTGGATGTGATATATGCGTTTAATTGCTACTAAAAATAGAGCTTAATGTTTTCGAGAATAAAAAATGCAGGGGCTTAATTTATAGAAATAAAAGTATAAGAGTCTGTGTCAATAAAAATTGAAAGTGCAAGGACGTATATATATATATATATAAATATGCAGATTGCCAAAAGAGAAATCCTTTTTTGTTTTATCAGAATTAAAGATAATGCTTATCTTTTATCGGAGACATGGAGCAAAAGAAAGAGTATTGTTTGATTGATTTGAGCTCTTAATATTTTGCAGTGTGCGCGTGAGATGCTGATGTCTTGCTACGTCAGCTAACTGAAGACTTTGTACAAATTCTTCTTCTGCTGATACATGACAATGTAGGAGTCATTATCTTATAGTCACTGAAACCAGCATCTAAAGAAGAGTTTGTTGTTCCTCTCCTTACCGCCATCTTTAACACATCAATTAAAAGTTGTGTTTCAATATACTCATAATCAATTACTTGTCGATCCTCCAAAACCATATCCATAATAATCAGTTTTCCTCCTTTCTTGCCTTTGCTTGCTTCTTTACTTCACTTAAGTATCTCTAAGCATTCCTCATCGCTTCAATCAATGCATAATCCACTGTTTTTTTTTATCAATAATAAAAATCACTAGCCATAGCTTCATTAAAAGAATTGTTCAGCTTTGGTTCATTGCCAGCATATACTCCCAGAACCCCATTCCATGAGCAGTATCAAATGGAGTAGCATCATCATTTTGATACCAAGTGCTCATATAATGCCATGGTTATGTTAAAATGGGGTCAAGCATGGCTAGCAAGAACAGTGCAACACTCAGAAGGTTGTCCTTAAGGAGGAGTTTAGATGCATTGGTAAGAACATACCCTTCTTCTTCATCGTTTTCTTCAATCTTTGCTTTAGCAAAGAAACCAGAATGAATCAAAATGCGCATTAGGCTAGGGATACATCGGGCTTTGGCTGGATGGATGGGTCTGCTACGGCTATGGATGGTATCAGGATGTCTAACTGAATTGCAGATTTAAGAGACATTGAGTTTATGAAGTTGAATATATGATTCCAAATATGTGCTTAAGCTTGAAGCAGCTCGTGAGCATCATGTTTTCCATCAGCCATCTTTAGGCTTTCTTGATCACAGGGTGTTTGTATTCTCAAATAATAATAATAATAATAATAATAATAATAATAAATTATAAAATTGCAGTTGCTCAATGTTTAAAATAAAAGTTTCTTTACTCTAATTAAGTGTGATAATGCACTTAATTGCTATTAAAATAGAGCTCATTTTTTACGATACTAAAAGTGCAGAGATTCAATTTATAGAAATATAATATAAGGACTCAATATCAACAGAATTTAAAGTGCAAGGACCTATATATGCAGTTTGCCAAAAAAATATCTTTTTGTTCGTCACAATTAAAGATAATGTTCATCTTTTATCAAACTTGTGAAGCAAAAAAAACAAAAAAAAACAGAGTATTGTTTCTCAAGTTCCCTGAGTATGTGTTGAGCTCTAAATATTTGTGCTGTGCGGGTGAGATGCTGATATCTTGCCACGCGAGCTAACTGAAGCCTTTGTACAAAGTATTGCGCCCTCAAATCTTGAAGTTCTGCAAAATAAGGCAAGGAGAAAATGATTAAAAAAAGTGTGCAATGACTTTTCCATAGCTACTAGTGTACAATGCTTCATCTACAAAAGTAATTTATGTTGGAAAAGTGATTCAGCTTATGTGAATTAGCAACATAATTTTCCCTCCAGAGACTAGCAACATAGGAATGTAACTTAGTTCTTAACTTTGTGCTGCACTCGATTCTTGCAGTGATCATTTTGTATTTGCTTTTCCATTTTCCAAAGTATGGCCATGCTTAAAATTGAAAAATCCTGCAAGCTTTCGTCCTTTTGCCAGTTCTTCTATCTCTTCAAGTTTCTGTTTAAGAAGCTCAACTTCCCTTGCTAATTCTTCATCTTTTTGCTTCATCTCCTGAAACAATAGAAAAATGATTGCTCAAGTATAGGCAGGTGTTTTGGTGCATGTTACCAAAGCTGAACACCACAAGCATGGGCACGTAAGTTTCTACCATAATCTGCTAATGTAACCAAAGAAACAGATCTTCACATTTAAGAAAAGCTAAGTTGTATTTTGATTTGCAGGCCCTCAAGATTATCGAATTTCCGAACAATGGGGAAAGGCATCAGTAGGTCACATCCCAATACCAGTCCCCATATTTTTACCCAAACTATGGAACAGAGTGTTCAATACTTTATAGAAAGCACTTTGTATTTTCTAGTTGATGCTGCCTATTACACCCTTATTTCACATTTTAGTAGCAACTCTGTTGAAGAGTACACATTACACCGACTTTTTGACAGATCCATTTCCCATAAGGAAATGCCACACTGGACCCACTATGTTTTGAATTTTTATATGCTTTCTAGCTAAACCCATGCTTACATACTGACAAGAAACAAAGTAAATGCCATTTTGTAAGGTAGGGGAGTTATGGGAGTATGAGTTGATGAACTGATTTACTGCCACGATTAAAAGTCTCACCATCTTAGCCATAATTCATGCACCTCTGAACTCATTCCCTACCTGAATGCCAACAAAATAAAATAAAAGGAATACCGGGCAATTAATAGAGATCATACTACTCCTTCAGAAATATGCTTAAGAATGTTAGAGAATAGTGTCAGAGGATCCATTGCACGAATAAAGCAAGTCAGGATGATACAAACACATGCCTGCAATACCTGTATTCGCATCTCCTCCTTTCTGGCTTCTGATTTGGAACTTCTTTGGACTTCAAAAACCACAGCACCTGCAGCAACCTGAAGAAATAGGAACTACATGATCATCCAATTTATGAAAGGTAAATTTAGAACTATGGTGCCCTTGATAAAAATCCTATCTCTCCTACTCCAGACATAGATACAACCCTGAGAGGGACACACCAATGAACACAAATATTTATCTTTGATGGACACTCGAGCAAAAGAAGGCAAACGCACCACATAAATACACACAAGAAACCTAAGTTGCCCTTATGATCATGGTTCTACTACTATGTTAGACTAATAATTGGAATTCGAATATAGCAATACCATAAACACAAAGAGTTCCCCAAGAAGATCAGCGGCAGCTTGGACAGCCTTCTCCTCATTCAAAGGACGTATTGCAACGTTAGTTGCATGACCATAAATGCGTCTTTGCACAGTTGTTGTGAATCGATGATTTGCCTAATATCAAAATGAGCAAATTCAAAACTCTGAATTTTATATTCCAAATTACGTAAAGGATGTATACATTACCCTAATGCATCCAAAATTTAAAGAAGTGCACACGCATATATGGAAAATTTGCTTCAGCTTAGCAATATGCATCTCTATCTCTTAGTTTTTTTTTTTCTCTTCTCCTTCTTGTTTGCAGCTAGGAAAATAGATAATATTCAACCAAATAGAAACTGTACGAAGACAGATAATACTCAACCTAATAGAAAGTGTAGGAAGACAGATAATATTCAACCAAATAGAAGTCATTGTCCACATTTTTTTGAACAAATCATGAAATACACCAAAGATAAGATAAAGAAAGCTGAATATCAGCATACAAGAATTCCTAGCTCGTTATAAAGAATTTAATTACAAAGTTAAAGAATCATTCCTCAATTATTGAGCAAAGAATTTCCGTGCAAGAATAGATTTCAGAAACAATAATTAATTGAAGGCCACAGATTTAAAATTTAAGCATAAAATTAGCAAAGATATGCAATAGACAGAGCATATAATAGCAAAGAATCTGGTATCGCTTTCAACAAACCACAGCACATAAACATAGCTCCAATAGCTGCTTAGAAGTATATTTGGTCCAGTAAAAGGATTGCAGTTAGTTATCTTAGTACTAAATGTGATACACATAAAAAAAGGCATACGATCCAATTACAGTGACAAATATTACACAAATTAATGATGTTTTGGACCATAAACCTATCTAAATATTGAGGGGAAAAAGAAAACATAACAGCATACACATTCATATTGTAAGCAGAAATAGACAGGTTTCTCTTTATCCCTAAACATATATCGAAAACCAAAAATGCATCATAAAGATGGCAACCTATATAAGAGAAAAGGAAGGTTCCAATAACTAAAAGAATCCGCATTCAACAGTGATCATCCTTCTAAAGCAATAGCAATGAAGCAGAAAAAATGGAAAAAAGCACCGAATAAACCAGTAAACAAAACAGAAGCCTAATTAAGCGAAAGAAGGGAAAAATAGGAGAACTAAAGAAAATAGAACCTGTGCAATGTTGATTATGAACTGACGGAACCTGGGGTGCAACCCTGCTTCCTTCTTGAGGCGATTGGCTATGGGCTTGCAAAAGGTTTTGAGAGCAAGCGTTCCTAGCTTTACTACTGGTAAAATCATAGTATCTGTAAGTTACGTTTTCACTAATTCCTTACCCCTACGAGACAATGAATTTAAACTGTTTGATGAAATAACTCAGAGAATAAGAACGAGAAGAGAACCCAAAATGGCCATCCTCGAGAGCGGGCATGGAGTTTTCTGGACTGCATGCTGCTTTGATCACCTTTTAGAACAAAAAGTGGGTTTCCAGTGTAAAGAGTGGGCATGGATGCTATGCCATTAGCTGTAAGGGAAAAAGAAAAAAAATCAACTAAATCAGTCAATATTTGTCCAACTATTTTGCGACCAAAATATAGTAGATGCCAATCATATCAACTTCTAAATATTCCTGTTGAATAACATTAACAGTAAAAATATGGCCACTAAAAACGTTGACACGATTATGTTGCCGTTGCGAGGTTATTTGTGACTTATTACCGGAAGTCGTCGTCATATTAGTATTTACGCGACGAAACCATTTTTTGCTGCGAAATGAAAACTTGCCGTCTATAAGATATCTGGCGACAAATATTTAAGTTTATGAGATTGGTTATCTTTTCATGCTCTTTTACGACGAGCACTTTCTCTGACGATTAGTTTTCTTATATTTGTATTTATTAGATGAATCTTTGAACTCTTTACTTTTTTGTGATTTAAATGGCCTAATTACAAATTAAATCTGAATGTTTTTTTAATAATTTTATCTAATTATTCCAGAATTTTAAAATAAATATTTATTTTTTTAATTTATTTTCAAAAATATTCTCTAATAATAATTTTTGAAATTCTATAGTAAAAGAAATGGTTTATGAAATCAATTGTGCTTTCTGAAAGAATATTAATTATAAATTAACAAAAATAATTTATCTTAGACTTAATAATATGACCATTAAAAAATTTATGTATGTATATTCTTTCACATAATTTACATTTAAATACAATAGATTTTTTATTAACTCGCTAATTTTTATGTTAGTAAGTAGAATTGACTTGTCATGTCATTTTTCTCACAGTAAGATTTCAAAAATTATTGTCGAAAAGGGTTTTTGAAAATAAATTGAAAGTATATGTATTTATTTTAAAATTTTGAAATTATTAAAAAGTGTAAAGTAAATATTTAATTAGTAATTAAGCCGATTTAAATTTAGTTAATCAATATTTATATTTTAGTTTATTATTTTAATTCTTCAAATTAACACCACTTGATTAAAATGTAATGCGTATGTGATAGATTGGGAGATAAAAAGATGCTATTTGTTTATTAATATTTTAAACCTCGCTAGCTAAGTTATTTGTGATTCTGGGCATTTGGCATTGAAGTTGGAAAATTTTATTTTCTGAGAATTTTTTGAGAAAAGCAGACAAAATAATATTTTTCTAAAATAAATTAAAGGAAAACAATTTATATAAAAAGAAGTTAATATATTAAATAAAGATTTTAAATATAATTTTTCAACACCAAATAGTAATTCTAAATACATTCATTTATGATTATTCACATGAATGGCTTTAAAATTTATTGGGTTTATTTATTTATTTTACAAACTATTATATGTTTAATTTATAGTTATTCCTTATGGTAATTTTAATAAATAGATATACCAACCGTATAACTTTTAACTCGGTAATTTTAACTATTAAAAGCGAAATTAAAAATTACTTATCAAATTTATAGATTGTGCTTATGGAATGGGTGCAAGAAAAATTAAAACGACAAGAGTGGCTTCATTCAACCTAAATTTGAACTCATTGCAGTACAAAGACATATGACCCTATCCGATATTTTCTGTATTTCTGTTCTGTTAAACAAAAAAATACATATATTAGGTGGTGAATTGTTTTTATTATTTTTAATTCTCTTTGAGTTATATTATTATTTATAAGTGGAGATTTTGAATTTTTTTAAATGAGGAATAAATTTATTTACCAATTAGCTTAAGTTTTCTCAATTCAGACTTTCTGGACAATTATTATTTATTATTATTATTAATACTATAAAAAAGGCTCACAATTTGGAAACAAAGAAAAATTGTTAAACTAAATGACTCTAGCTGCTGTTATAAGTGATTTGAATAAGTCAAACTAGGAAGATAGTTTATGTTTCATTGTAGTAGTTTTCTGCAAGTTAGTTGTTCCTTCACCTGTATAAATAAATGAATATGATGATCAATGATATATATTCCTTTCATCTCATATATCCTATTCTAAATTTTTACCTACAAATTGGTATCAGAACATTAATATTAAGGGTTCTGTAAGATTCATAAAATAAAAACATAAAACCCTCAAACACATACAACCACCAAATAACCTACACACAAGCATAATGGAATCATAAATTTCTTTCACTACTATACCACCACTTGTATTACATGGAACAAATTATTAGATGTTAAGATGGAAGCATATCTTGATGCTCATGATTTACGGGAAGCGGTTGAAGAACCAAACAACCCAATGATTGCTCAGATGAAAAATCATAAAGATAAGAAGCTAAGAAAATCCAAAGCCATATTAGTTTTGTTTACAACTGTTTCATATGTTATTTTCAACAAAATAATGACAATGAAAACAACTAAAGATATCTGGAATTTTTTAAAGCAAGAATATGAGGGAAGTGAAAGATAAAAGGAACACAAGTTTGAAGTTAATTCGAGAATTTGAGATGCAAATGATGAAAGAGTCGGAAAATATAAGATTATGCAGACAAGCTTCTAACTATATTCAATAAAGTAAGACTCTTTGGTACTGTTTTCTCCAATTCTAGAATTATTCAAAAAATTCTTATAACAATTCTTGAAAAGACTTGAAGTTACAACCATTTTCCTAGAAAACTCGAGAGACCCGTCAAATCCAGAACAATGATAGTGGTAAGAACAAGGAAAAGAGGAATAACAAGTCAGTGAGTTACAACAACAACAGCTGCAGCAATAACAAAACCTCTTAAAACTTTTCATCATGTCCTTATTATAAGAAAACTAATAATTTATAGACGAAACGTTGGTGGAGGCTAGATGTAAAATATAACAAGTGTGGACAATTATGACATATGGAGAAGATTTATAAATCTTCACAACAACAAGGGAAAGCAAAAGCTGCTATTGAATAGGTCAATGAAGAACAACTTTTCATAGTATCTTGCTTCGCCACTTCAAGCTCAATAGAAAATTGACTAATTGACAGTGGTTGTACAAACCACATGACTTATGATCAAGAATTATTCATAAATCTTGATACAACCTACATCACCAAAGTTAAAATTGGAAATGGAGCAAAAATAACTATAAAAGGCAGAGGAACTGTGGCAATTGAAGGCTGCAAGATTTGAAACTAATCTTTGATGTTCTATATGTTCCTGAAATTGATCAAAATCTGCTGATTGTTGGTCAGTTACTGGAGAAAGGCTACAAAGTTCTCTTTGAAGATAAAAGTTGCATGATTAAAGATTCAGATGGCAAAGAATTGTTTAGAATTCAAATACAAGGCAAAAGCTTTACTATGAATTTGATAGAGGAGGAGCAAGCTGTTGTGCACAAGGTTGAAAAAATAACAATGCTTTGACATAAAAGGGTGGGGCATTTTTATCATGATGCCTTGCTTTACATGAAGAAAAATAATCTTGTGCAAGGGCTGCCTAAATTAGAAGAAGAATTACCTACATATGCCGCTTGTCAATATAACAAACAAACAAGGCTGCCCTTTCCAAAATGAAAATCTTAAAGAGCAATAAACAAGTTGTAATTGGTGCATACGGATGTGGAGGACCTTAGAAAATACCATCTTTGAATGACAGTAAGTACTATATTGCTTTCATTGATGTTTATATGAGAATGTGTTGGATTTATTTCATGAAATATAAAGCTGAGGTTGCTGACATCTTTTACAAGTTTAAGGTCAGATAATGGAATTGAATATACATCTAGAAAATTCAATAAGTTTTGTGAAGATGTAGGCATTGAACACTAATTGACAGCACTTTATACTCCACAGTAAAATGGGATTGTGGAGCATAAAAATAGAACAATAATGGAGATGACGAGATGTTTGCTTCATGATAAAGATCTTCCAAAAAAGTTCTAGGCAGAGACTGCAAATACTGCATTTTTTTGCTAAACAGATTACTGTCAAAATCTCTTTTGGAAAAGATTCCATTTGAAGCATGGCATGGCTGCAAACCAAAATTGCTAAATTTGAAAACTTTTGATTGCTTATGTTTCTCTTATATTCCTCAAGTCAAAAGAGACAAACTTGATAAAAAAAGTAGAACTAGGAATCTTTGTAGGCTATAGCTCAACATCAAAAGCTTATAGAATTTACTTGCCACAAAGCAACAAAGTCATTGTTAATAAAGATGTGCAATTCCTTGAGGTAGAAAATTAGAGCTGGGAAAGTAAGAAGCAACTTGAGTTTTAAGAGGAGAATGAAGATGATGTGAATGATCAACCTGTTAGAGGAACCAGATCACTTTCTGAGATCTATCAAAGATGTAATGTTGCTTTAATGGAACCCGCAGGTTATGAAGAAGCTGCAACTAATCAAAAGTGGATAGTTGTAATGAAGGAAGAACTTAAGATGATTGAAAAAGGCAAACATGGGAGTTGGTGAACAAACCTAAACATAAGAAGGCTATAGGCATCAAGTGGGTTTGTAGAACCAAGCTTAATTATGATGGTTCTATAAACAAGTATAAAGCGAGGCTTGTTATGAAGGGATATGCTCAGATGTTTGGGGTATATTTCTCAGAAACTTTGCTCCTATCGCGAGATTGGATACCATAAAGATGTTATTGGCTCTTATTGCACAAAAGGGCTGGGTCATACATCAAATGGACGTTACATCAGCTTTTCTAAATGGATACTTAGAGGAAGAAATTTTTGTAGAGCAACCTGAAGGATTCGTAGTTCAAGAATAAGAGAAGAAATTGTATCGACTGAAAAAGGCCTTGTACGGTTTATAACAGGCTCCAAGATCACGGTACAACAAAATTGATGCACATTTGATAAATTTAGGCTTTGAAAAGTGTCTAATTGAATTTACTCTATATATATCAAGAAGGTTGATGAAAAAATACTTGTGGTATCCTTGTACGTTGATAATTTACTTATCACAGGAAGCTCTCAGGCGCTTATTGACAAGTGTAAAGAAGGTATCAAAGATGTTTTTGAGATGTCTGATCTTGGAAGAATGTCATTTTTTCTTGGCATGCACATACAACAGAGTCAACATGAAATCTTTGTAAGTCAAACTAAATATACAAAGGAGATTCTCAAAAATTCAAAATGGAGGATTACAAGCCAACAACAACTCCAATAAATCAAAAGAAAAAATTCAGCAAAGAAGATGGAGCTAAAAAAGTCAATGAAGGGCTGCATAGAAGCTTAATAGGCTGCTTAATGTACTTAACCGCAACTAGGCTAGACATTATGCACGATGTAAGTTTGCTGTCAAGATACATGCATTATGCAAGTGAAACTCACTTTCAAGCAGCAAAAGGAATCCTCAGATATGTCAAGGGAATGATTGACTATGAAGTAAGGTTCCAGCAAGTCAAGAACTTCACTCTTCATGGATATTCTGATAGCGATTTTAGGCTGGAAGAGCTGATGACATGAGAAGCACTTTAGGTTATTATTTCAGTTTTAGTTATGGAGTCTTTTCATGGTGTTCAAAGAAGCAAGAAATCATAGCATAGTCAAGAGCAGAAGCTGAGTATGTAGCAATTGTAGCAGCTGCAAATCAAGCTCTTTGGCTTAGAAAACTCATGGCTGATTTTTGCATGGAGCAAAAGGAGAGTACACATATTTTTATGGATAACCAAGGCGATTTCGATTGCAAATAATCCAGTGTTTCATGAAAAAATAAACCACTTCAAGATAAAGTTTTACTTTTTAAGAGAAGTACAAAAGCAAGGAGAGGTGAAGTTGATTCATTACAACATAGAAGATCAAAGTGTTGATGTTCTAACAAAAGCACTACCTAAAGCAAAGTTTCAATTTCTCAGACAAAGCCTTGGTGTATGCAGCTTCTAAGTCAAGGAGGAAATTGTTAGACTAAATGACTTTAGCTGCAGTTACAAGTGATTTGAATAAGTCAAGCATTAATTGGACTATGACTTGTTCATAATATAATTTTGTAAAAAGATAGTTTATGTTTTATTATAGCAGATTTTCTGCAAGTTAGTTGATCATTCATCTGTATAAATAAATGAATTTGATTATCAATGATATATATCCCTTTCATTTCATATATCCTATTCTAAGTTTTTACCTACAAAAATAAAACGAGGAAAAGGTCAACACAAGCCAAACATTAGCCTCCTCTAATGGTCTCTAGGCCAAGAAACATCCCAAATTTCGCTGTCCAGAAGGTATTTAATCTCCGGAGACGCATTACTTAATCTCTACAAAAAGGCATTATGCAGCTCATAAGTAGGGCGACTCTCCCACCTGATTTCCTTCCCGGGAAACATGAAGAACTTGCACTTTGAAATGCCAAGTAACAGTATAATGTGATGATTAGAGTGAAAAAAGACTGACAATCAACTCTTTTATTGAGTCATCATGCATGGAATCAATTTTCGAGATAATCTTATGAGAAAACTTTGGATCATATATTTTCTTAGCCCACAATTCAGCCTGAACAGGATTACATCCTCCGAAGTTAACATGAACCCTCTATTCGGATGTCAGTAATACCTCTAGCTCTATTCGCAAAGCACTTCAATTATCTGTTGAACGTTGTTGTCCAATCTGACTCTGTGAATGCAACTTTGGGCAAGCAAATCTGATATAGCTAGACCGTGGTGTTTGCATTCTCAATTCTGCTTAATTGAAAATCTCACAAAAAGGCTGAACAACATGTCCTTCTTGCTTACTCGTCCTTACTTCAGGTGAATGGTCTTTCAAGTACCTATTATTCCAAGCTTTACTATTATAAGTGGTGATAATAGCTTGATGAAGATGACATCTTACTAACTGGACTTCGACTGTTCTAGGTGTATTGTCTTATTATTTACCATTTTTCCTCATTTATTTATAATAATTGTAGATATCTTTTTCACAGAAAAGAAAAAAGGACAACCCTGAATGCTGTCAATGATTTATATAGATTTGGCTTAACGTGCATGAAAGGAATTTTAAAGGGATGTGGCATAAACCTTTGATGTGAAAGGTCAATAACTACTCTCTATTTGAGGGGACAGTTATAGCCACCAACTCTCTTTGTTTGGGAAAAAAGTGGGTGCGGGAGAAAGCGAGGGAGAAAGAAAATTAAGGGAGAGAAAGCGACCGAATAAAAAAATTTAGTTTTCATTCTTCTTATTTAGAAATGAGTCAAATTTTTGAAATCGTAATTATCTTTTTATTATAAATCAAATGATAATTGATTCTCTATAATAATTAGGGTGTTATAATATTCTCCATTTTTTTAGGAGATTGTATAATATTTTATTTTTTGTATATGAATTTAAAATAATTTTATGCATATATTTCAGATTTTATAAGTTAAAAATTCATAAATATGGACTATGCAAGTTCATATGGCTTAGAACTGGAAGTAAACAACAAGAATTATCAAGAGATTAATGGGCAAAATGAGATTGAGCAATTGACTACTGAGGTGTTTAACTCCCACGAAGAGCTTTTCTTGAAAGTGTAAAAAGTTCTTACTTAAATTAAAGATATGCAAAAACTAAAAAAATAATAAATATATAATGAAATGGCTTTTCTTTTTTCTCTTAATTTTTATTATTTTTAAATTTTTTTGGCACAATTTATTTTATTTTATTTAAATTGAATAATTTTAATTGTGTTATCATATGGCTAGTGACAAAAATAATTCTTATCATTATTGAATATGATTTTTTAAAATTTTATATTACCATCTTATTCGTTATCGATTATTGTTTTAGTTAGCATATATTACATTTGTGTAAATTACAGCTAAATGTGGAGCTTTCTTAGTAGCAAAGAATAAAACCTCATGTTAATATTTCATAGCTTAATTGATTATTACAGGTTATCAAGATCTTTTGATTAGTTAAGGAATGAGCACATTTTGATTTTGAAGTTAAACGGTAGATATATATTTGGTTCAATTGATCAATGTAGCTGATAGTTGACAATTTATATTAGATAGTTTATTTATATAAATATTTGATAAATATTTTTAAATTATTATTTTTAATATATAAATTGATCAATATAGATATAATTTATATTTAAATTAAAATAAATATTAAATAAAAAATATTATAAAAAATATATATTTATCATACGACTATAAAAGAATATTATAATATGAAGTATATCTCTTTTTATGCTTGTTTAGTAATTTTTTATTATTTATATTACATATATAAATTTATTTTGTATATTAATTAAAATTGGAAAATTAAGATAAATATGAAAATACATATGAAAAAAATATAGATAAAATTATTAATTTATTATGAATAGATATAAAAGATGCGTATTATAAATAAAAAAATAATTTAAAAATTTTAAATAATTAATAGAAAAGATATTTTGTCTTATATATAAAATTAATATATCAGCTCGCTAATGATAGTAGATGATATTAAAATTCTCACTAGATATATTTTATTTAGTTGTTGGGTATAAATTAGATAATAGCTAGTCTTAACAACTGAACCAAACATATCGTTCTTGTCAATATATTAAAGGACAATCTTTTTATTGCGTCTGTAATAATTTAAGGCGTCGCATTAATCCCACCCCTATAAATTATGTGGTCAGTTATTATTTCAATAGAAGAAAGTGGATTTAAACTCTACTATTTTGAGTTTCTTTATAACAATTATATTAAAGCAGATGAATCAGATAAAAATTTTAACCATTTTTTTCGTTGTAGTTAGATTATGAAAATATGCTATGAAATACATATACATATAGATACTTAATTCCATTTAAAATAATTAAACAAGGATAATCAATCAATAGCTTCTATTTTACTAATACTATGAGGCACTCTTAACATAATATCATAAATATTCAAATACAATTCTTATAAACATACAATTACTATTAATTACTAAATAAACTATAGAAGTACTAAGAAATAACAGGCTCACAATCTGACAAGGATCAAATTAATAAAAGAAAAACACCTTATTAAGGATAAACTTCAATAACAGACCTTAAACCCAGTATAGGAGTTATCTTATAGTCACTGAAACCAGCATCCAGAAATAGTTTACCCCACTCCTTTTTGTTCCTCTGCTTACCAGTTTGTAATGTCATCATTAACATATCAAAGAAAAGTTGTGATTCAATAGACTGATGATCAGTTACTTGTCGATTCTCCAATACCATATCAATAATAATCAACTTTCCTTCTTTGTTGCCTTTGATTGCTTCTTTACTTAGTTTAAGTAGCTTCAAACATTCTTCATCGCTCCAAACATGCATAATCCACTGCTTTTTTTTTTTTAACAAATATAAAAATAAAAAAGGTTTTTAATTAGAGTTTGAGCTTACAACTAGAACAATGATTTTACATGAATTTTTAAAACTGATTCCTGTAAAAATTTAATTAATATGTCAATTTCATTAGCACAATCATCAAAATTATGTTATTATTTTTTAGTTTAAATGAATATATCAAGAACAAAAATATAAGAACTGGAATATATACCTAATAGGAGCTGGATAAAACTAAAATCAGATAGTTAAACCTGTATACTATTTAAAATTATCATATCACTAGCTATGAAATTAATTTAGTAATTAAAGTAAAAGGTCATTTTCAAAATTGTTCATTTTTATAAAACTCAATATATACAAAATCAATTTTTAACTATTGCATTTCTGAGATCTTACTGTTGTAAATGCTTATAAATTGAATGACTTGTATCCTATCCTTGTTTGAATCAGAAAAAGAAAAGAAGAAAAAGGTATATAAATTGTAGTTGAATTAATATACCTTGAGTAAAATTGCATCTGCAGGAGGAACCCCCTCAAACATGTCGCCTGCCACATATTTCAAGTTTTCACTGCCTGCCAGACCAGCCACTACATGTGGAAGATCAAATACAATGCAGTCCAACCGAGGAAATGCTTTAGCTATGGCTTTAGCCATAGTTCCTGTGCCACCTCCAACATCAACTAATGACTTCAATCCCTCAAACACTCCCTTGTACTCATCAATCAATACTCTCATGACCAGCCTTGCATCACTAGCCATAGCTTCATTAAAGAAATTGTTGAGCTTTGGTTCATTGCCAGCATACTCCCAGAACCCCATTCCATGAGCAGTGGTAAATGCAGTAGCATCATCATTTTGAAACCAAGTGCTTAGATAATGCCATGGTTCTGTTAAAATACGATCAAGCATTGCTAGCAAGAACGGTGTTACACTGAAAGGATTGTCCTTAAGGAGGAGTTTAGATGCTTTGGTAAGAACGTACCCTTCTGCTTCATCATTTTCTTTGAGTTTTGCTTTAGCAAAGAAACCAGAATGAATCAAAATGCGCATTAGGCGAGGGATACATCGGGCTTTGGCTGGGTGGATAGGTAAGGCAGCAATGAGCAGAGAAAGAGAGATGGGTTTGCCATGGCTATGGATGGCATCTGGGATGCCTAGCTGAATTGCAGTTTTAAGAGACATTGAGTTTATGAAATTGAATATATGATTCCATATATATGCTTGAGCTTGAAGCAGCTCCTGAGCATCATGCTTTCCATCAGCCATCTTTAGGCTTTCTTGATCAGATGATGTTTATAGTTTTCAAATAAATAGATGCAATTAAGAACACAGAAAGGGGAAAAGCGTTGCTAATGCAGGGCGTTAGAACCCACCAATATATAGATGAATGATAGTTGTAATTTGATCCATCCTAAAGTGAATTGCACTGTGTAATACTATTTAAATATTTATTTTCTGTCCATGTCTTATGCATTAGTTTATTGTACTTAATATAATTTATATGATAAAGGAACAAAATTAAATTTAAAATCATAAATATTTTCAACATTTAAAAGCTAAATAAAGAAAGAAAGATATTTGAAATATAATAGTTTTTATATTAATCAAGAATCATAATGTATTCAATGAACTCCTAAAATTTTCCTAGCCAATCAATTTTATTAAATTGCTCCCCGAAGGAATTTTGATCTTATTCCTAGCACTTTGTATTTTCTAGTTGATGCTGCCTATTACACCCTTATTTCATATTTTAGTAGCAACTCTGTTGAAGAGTACACATTACACCCACCTCTTGACAGATCCCTTTCGCATAACGAAATACCACACTGGACCACCATGTTTTAAGTTCTTATATGCTTTCTAGCTAACCCATGCTTACAAACTGACAAGAAACAAAGTAAATGCCATTTTGTAAGGTAGGGAAGTTCTGGGAGTATGAGTTGATGAACTGATTTACTGCCACAATTGAAAGTCTAACTATCTTTGACATAATTCATGCACCTCTGAACTCATTCCCTACCTGAATGGCAACAAAATAAAATAAAAGGAATACTGGACAGTTGATAGACATCATACTACTTCAGAAATATGCTTAAGAATGTTAGAGAATAGTGTCAGAGGATCCGTTGTGCGAATAAAGCAAGTCAGGTTGATACAAATACATGCCTGCGGTTCCCTTATTCGCATCTCCTCCTTTCTGGCTTCTAATCTGGAACTTCTTTGGATTTCGGAGACAACAGCACCTGTAGCACTCTGAAGAAAATAGGAATTAAATGATTATCCAGTATATGAAAGATAACTTTAGAACTATGCTGCCCTTGATAAAAATCCTGTCTGCCCTACTTCAGACACGAACGAAACCCTGAGAGGCACACACCAACAAACACAGATATTATCTTTGATGCACACTCGAGCAAAAGAAGGCAAATGCACCACATAAATACAAACAAGAAACTTACGTTGCCATTATAATCAAGGTTCTTCTGTTGTGTTAGATAAATAATAGAACGAATTCGAATATAGCAATACCATAAACATAAAGAGTTCCCCAAGAAGATCAGCAGCAGCTTGGACAGCCTAGTAATATGCATCTCTATCTCTTTTCTTAGTTTTTTTATTTTTTTTCCCTCCATCTTGTGTGCAGCTAAGAAGATAGATAATACTCAACCAAATAGAAATTGGAAGCAACAGACATGGAGTCATCGACCACACGTTTAGATCAAATCATGACGTATATGGAAGATAAAAAAGGCTGAATATCAGCATACATGAGTTCCTAGCTCGTTATGAAGAGTTTAATTACAAAGTTAAAAAGAACCATTCCTCAAAGTATTGCAGCAGTGACATCTAAGGATTAGTTATCCTAGTACTAAACGTGATACACATAAAAAAGGCATATATGATCCAATTCCAGTGACAAATATTTTCTTTGATAAAGATTACAGTGACAAATATTATACAAACTAATGATGTTTTGGGCCATAAACCTATCTAAACATTGAGGGAAAACGAAAAAAAATAACAGCATACACATTCATACCGTAAGCAGAATAGACAGGTTTTTGTTATTTATCCCTAACAATATACCGAAAACCTAAAATGCATCATAAAGATGGCAACCTATATAAAAGAAAAGGAAGGTTCCAACAACTAAAAGAACCCGCATTTGACAGTGAAAATCCTTTTAAAGCAATAGCATTGAAGCCATAAAAAAGAAAGCACCGAATCCAATTTTGAAAAACCAAAGGAAAATTCCTATATAGAATACTAGTATAGATAAATTCTGTTAAATAACATGACAGTAAAAATATGGCCATTAAGAATGCTAGACACGATTGCAAGGTCATTTTGTGACTTAATATGGGAAGGCCGCTGAAAGCGGTAAACTATATCGTCGCTATCTTCTGTAGTATAAAAATTATTATAAAACACAAAATTCAGTCGTCGTCATGTTACTATTACGCGACGGTACCATTTTGTGCTGCGAAAGGACTTGCAGGCTATAAGATATATGGTGACAAATGACAAATATTTGCAATTTGTTACTTTTAATGCTCTTTTACGACGAGCACCTTCTCATCCTTTATCTCAAAAACATCTTATATTTAACCATTAGTCAAATAATTTGCATTTTTAGTCTTCTTGTATTTTTAAATGAAAAATCTTTGAAGTCTTTTTTTTAATGATTGAGATTTGGTTAATAAATATTTAAATTTTTAATTATTATTTAATTATTCATACTAACACCACTTATTTGATCCGAGATGTATATATATGTGATGAATTGAGAGATAATAACATTGCTATGTTCATAAATATTCTTTTTGCTAGGTTATTAGTGAATTTGGAGCGTTTAGACTGAGGTTAGAAATTTTAACATCAATTTTTAATTTATTTTATTTTATTATTTAGAATACTGAGAATTACTTTAAAAAAGATAAATTAATATTTTTATTATAAGCAAATTTCAAAAAAATAATTTTAGAATATTTAAAAATTAAAATATACTAAATTTGTAACACCCATAGTGAAGAAATAATAATAATAATAATAATAATAATAATAATAATAATAATAATAATAATAATAATAATAATAATAATAATAATAATAATAATAATGGTGTTGATAAGGATTGTGATGATGATGATAATAAAATTATAAGTCTTATAAACTTATTGTATATAATTAGAGTAACAAATTTTTATTGTTTTCTTTAAATTGGATGATTTAAAAGATAATTTTAATGTTGGATAAAAATAAAAGAGTTTATTACGAATATATAAAGAGAGTTATATAAAGGATAATTTAAGAGAAGTATATATGATTAGTTTGATTTTTAAATAATTCATTAAGAGAGTTATATAAAGGGTAATTTATTTTTATAAATATAACACTTAAATTTTCTTTCAATATAAATATATAAATAAAATATTATATTTGAAAGCTATAAATATATTTTTATAAAATAACTTATTTAGACAATAGTAAAATTTAATTAGCAAATGGTATTGGATTTAATTGAAATCGGTTACTAAATTAATTAATTAAGTTAATAAAGTGTTATAATTAAATTGATATTTATTTATGAAAAAGGGACTAAAAGAAGAATTGATTTAAAATGGGTTTAAGTGAGAATTTTCATGGTTGATATGTTTATAATTAATTATATCGGTAGGAGCGTTTTAGTAATATTATCATTAAAAGCAAGACTAAATAAATAAATCTATATTTTTAATAATTTTAATTTGGCCCAAATATATAAATCAGGGTAAAACTAAAAATGATTAGCAAATTTAAAGCGCGTAACAGGAATTAATCAGGGCCAAAGGTAATAAAAAAATAAATAGAAGGACTAAAGCAAAGAAGAACCTTCTTCTTCTTCCACGGGAAGAAGACACAGCTTTTTTCTTTTCTCTCTCAAATTCCTTTATTTGATAAAAAATGGTAGAATATATTTTAGGAGGAATTAGAGGGCGTGGATGGTGTTAGAAAGAGGAGGAACTAGAGGGCGGGGTTGGTGTCTATAGAAAGAGGAGGAAGAGGCCAATCCTTTAGTGGTGGTTTGAGGTGGTGAGACGCCTTGAGGTGAGAGAAAATGGAGAGAAATTTTTTGAGAATGAAACTTTAAACCTTCAATTTTCCTCCCTCCGGCGATGATGAGCCTTGATTTCAGTCTTAAATGAACGGTTGTCGAGTGGGCTTTTTTTTTATTGGCAGTGGCATCATCTAATTCCATACTTTAGTAGGATTGTCGATCGCGAAAACGAATAGACTGATTTAGCACGCCACTAGATAAAATACTGGTTGTCTATTATTTCTTTGTTGATAAATTCTTATTAAACTAATTTTAAGATTTATTAATTAAAAATTATTATGAAAATAAATATTGGTTAGTGTTTATATTAAGAATTATTATTATTATTTATTTTGTTTATTAACATGAATACATATATAGAATTTAGAGGTAAATGAAGTAATAATATTATTTATATATTAAATAAATTAGATACATTATTTATTAGTTTGAAATAATTACATTGGATATGATTTAATAGAACATAAAATTACAGTTAGAAATTGCAATAATTAATTGATTATATCTAATTGAGATTCTAACTAAGTGATTAGTCTATAAGTAAATTTGAGTATGTTATTAATAAATAATGATACAATAATAGAAGAAAATTATATTATGTTAGAATAAATAAATTAAAACATTATATATAAATGATTAGAGAAAATCAGTAGAATTAATATTAACTATATAATAAATAATATGGTTGGAATAAAATAATTAGTTTAGGTAAGATGCTTGAACTGTGAGGTAGATTAGCTATTAAATTTTAAATACTCAGGATCAATTATAATAGTCAGTAAATAAATATTAATTATGAAAAATAAATAGATGGAAATAATAATAATAATAATAAAAATAAATAATTTAGTTTTAATCTGTTTGTAGGGAAATGATTATAAAGAAAGTTCGAGTACTAGGAAATATAAAAAAAGGGTATAAATAATTATTAGACAGTTGTGAATGATTAAAATTACCTTGATCAGAGAGAGATTTAATTAATAAAATTTATTTTTGAAGTCCCGAATGGAAATTGTAATGGAATGTGTTGTGTGAATATTCTTACAGGTTATGGATCCGTTTTACGGGAGGAATCAGTCTATATTATAGGAAATATGCTGCTGAATTTTCAGTAGAATTAATTAATTGAAATAGATAGACAATTAATAGGATTATGCTAAAATAAGGTTAGAACTAGAACTAGATTTTAGATATAGAATAATAGACGTTGGTTGAGAGTTATTAGAAATAGATTTAAAATTAATTCTAAAGTATGTTTATACGTAAATTATAGGGTTGTGCGTTCGAATAGCTGTCCGGAGGGAATTAGCTAAGAAAATTAAATAAAGGTACAGTCGGTTAGGTCATACATATGAGTTGAGTGGATAAACCTATATCATCATATTTTTCAGTAACGTATTGTTATATTTATTTTCTTATGATTTGTTAGAATAATACTACTGAAACATGTGTTTTAAATGCGATTTAGAAACTTATTATTTCTTTTATAGAAATAGATAACAAAGAATCGTATTTTTTATTTATTTTACTTTATATGCCATTATGATATTACTTAACTGGATAAACGAGTATACACTCATTTATGTGACCTATGAGATCACACATTGGACGTCAGGATACACATAGCCTTTGGGCGTATGCTAGATGGTGTCTTTTAGGGGTTGATTGTCTAGTGCGCATATACTAGTTATTTGCACTTTGGACTTCCATGTGAGACGTCTTTGCTCCCACAGTTGTCAGGGATCAGTAGGGGACATCTATGAGTATATATTGTTTTCGACTGAATTATTTATTTTATTTGTTACTAATTTTCTTTGGTATGATAACATAATTTAAATTAGTAGTGAGAATTTTTCCGGATGGATTTAAGATTATGCAGTTAATTAATTTCATATCAGAAAAAGATTTACATTTTTAGATACATATAGAAGTTTTTTTTTTATTTAATTAGTTTTATAAAATTTTATTTGTCCAGCTAGAATGTTTTTAATTAAATATTTATGTCTTGAATAATAATTATAAAATTAAATAGTTAGGCCCAGTTCGGATAAGGTCGTTACAAAATTAAAAAATTCTTCGGATAAGGTCGTTACAAAATTAAAAAATTCTAACATGTCTTTCAACTCGAATGGTGATCCAAAACATCTCTTAAAGGATATTTTGTTTAAAAATTTTGTGCAGCTGATACCAATTTCTTACTAAACAGCTATGTTGAATAATTTGATAAGACTTATAAAATTGAACAGTTGATAACTGGTTTAGTTTCAATTAGCTGTTGATTATAATATCTTTAATTTAGAGCTCTTTTTATCGGCTAATAACTGATTATTTATTTGGATAATATTATTTTTATTAAAACTTATTATTAATAATTTACTTTAAATCGATTTTATATAATTAATATTTTATATTTTATAATAAATAATTATTATTTTAAAAATATACTTATTAGTGAAATAATTATGATATTTATAATTATGTTATTTGAAAATAAAATATTTTTATTAGTAGAATTTGTTGTAATCTTTGCTTTTAAAATATTTTCTTATAATAAATATAATTAAACTAAACAAAATTAACTATAATATTTTTAATTATTATAAATTATTTTTATTAATTTATACTATTGAAAATAGTATAATAAAATAGAAAACATTTAAAAATAAATTATATATTTAATAATTATTTAATATGTTAACAGCAACTAAATAAAATTTAATAAATAATTTAATCTATCAGCTATCACTATTAGCTAGTAATTATCAGTCATCAAAGTGATAGCTAGTAATTATCAGTCATCAACTACCACCGATTGTATTAATCACCCCAACCAGTCATACAATTACATATAATTGCTACCATGTGTGACCGATAAGTATTTCAAATTATTAACTTTTAACTCGGTAATTTATAGGTAAAATTGAGAACTACTTATCAAATTAAGGATTGTACTTATTGGACTAAACATGGGTCCAATAAAAAATTAAAACCGCAAATGTCGCTTCATTGAAGCTGAATTTGAACTTATTGCAGTACAAAAACCTATAGCCCGATTCAATATTTCTGTTCTGTTAAATACAAATATATATATATATATATATATATATATTAGGTTGCGAATTTTTATTATTTTTTCAAATCTCTTTGAGCTATTATTGTTTATGATTGGAGGTTTTAAATTTATTTTTTCACATGAGGAATAAATTTATTTACCAATTACCGCTTCCTCAATTCAGACTTACCGGACAATTATTATTATTATTATTATACTACAAAAAAAAGGAACACAAAATGGAAAACAAAGGAAAATAAAACAAGGAAAAACTCAACACATGCCAAGCATTAGCCTCCTCTAATGGTCTCTGTCCATAAGGTGTTTAATCTCCGGAAACGCATTATTTAATCTCTGCAAAAAGGCATTATGCAGCTCATAAGTACGGCAAATCTCCAACCTGATTTGCTTCCCGGGAAACATGAAGAACTTGCCCTTTCCATCTCTACTTAAAAATGCCAAGTAACAGGATAATGTGATGATTAGAGTGAAAAAAAAAAACTCTGACAATCAATCCTTTTATTCAGTCATCATGCATGGAATCAACCTTCAAGATGATTTTACCTGAAACTTTAATTGGATCTTATTCTTAGCCCAAAATTAATTCAGTCTGAACAGAATTACATCTGCCGAAATTAACATGAACCCTCTATTAGGATGTCAGTAAATACCTCTAGCTCTTTTCGCAAAGCACTTCAATTATCTGCTGAATGTAGTTGCTCAATCTGATTCTATGAATGCCATCTTTTGGGTAAGCAAATCTGAAATAGCTAGACCGCACCATGGTGTTTGCATTCTGAATTCTGCTTAATTGAAAATCTCACGAAAAGGCTGAACAACATGTCCTTCTTGCATACTCATCCTTACTTCAGCTGACTGGTCATTCAAGTACCTATTGTTTCAAGTTTTATTATTATAAGCTTTGATGAGTTCTGATATTGCAGATGACATCTTACTAACCGGGCTTCGACTGTTATAGGTGTACTGTCTTATTATTATTTGCCAATTTCCCTTCTTTACTGATAATAATTGTAGGTAAGTTTCTCAGAAAAGATAAGAAAAGGACAACCAGAATGCTATCAATGATTTATTCAGATTTGGCTCAACTTGCATGAAAGGGATCGAGATGGGATGTGGATACACCTTTGATGTGAAGGGGCAACAACTACTCTTTATTTGAGAGGACACAACAATAGCCTATAACTTAAATGTGTTCAGTCCTCAGTAACGAGTCTTATCCTTGTCTTTTTCTTCCTTCTTCCATCACCTGGGCTCCTCACAAATTTAGGTAAGAATACAAAATTGGGTTGACGAAGAACACATAACTGCTCCGAGAATTAACAACAGAAGCACTGAGATTTAAAGAACTATCAAAAGACTTTTGTTTTTGTTAGCATGCATGAATTTTTTTCGTGAAAAGAAAACATGATAGATTAATAAGTTTCTTGATATCTTTTTTGAAGTAAAAAAGACAGGTGTGACAAATTTCTGAAAAATGGAAATTATGGAATGAACACCTTTTGATTTTGAAGTTAAAGGCTATATATCTTTTTGTCCATAAGGCATTCAATCTTTGAAAAGGCATTACTTAATCTCTGCAAGGAAACATGAGACTTATGGAGCTTAAAGATGAAGCTAATAAATTAAACTGATTTCAATTCTACTCTGAAGCTGCGGAAAGAACAATCTTTCTTAGAGATCACTGCAAAGAGACTTGGAATCTTAGAAATTATATCTAATGAAATTACTTTGGGCTTCTTTACAATAGCAACACACATAAATACTTTATTCAATTTAAGATAATCAACCCATAGTTTTTGTTACACAAAAACATAAGATGCACTCTTAGTTACACAATATAAACATACAAATACAATTAATAACAAACTAGTTGCAGAAGTACTAAGAGATCACAAGCCTGAAATTTGATCGGAATCAAATTAATAAAAAGCTTTATATTTAAGGATAAACTTCAATGACAGATCTTAAACCCAATATAGGATTTATCTTGTAGTCACTGAAACCAGCATCCATAAAGAGTTTGCCCCAATCTTTGTTGTTCTTCTCCTTACCAGTTTGTAATGTCATCAATAATATATCAAAGAAAAATTGGGTTTCAACATCTTGATGATCAGTTACGTGTTGGCTCTCCAAGACCAGATCAACAATAATCAGCTTTCCTCCTTTCTTGCCTTTGATTGCTTCTTTACATAGCTTAAGTAGCTTCACACATCCTTCATGAGTCCAACCATGCATTATCCACTTTTTTTTTTTATCAATAATAAAAATCAAAAGCTGTTAATTAGAGTTTGAACTCATTGATAATAAAAATAAAACAGAAAAAAAGAAATACAATACTATCAAGTCAAAACTCATTGACGATTTAGCCCAATTGTTTATCTAAAAATATTTTATAAGTCCTTAGATTGAGCCTCATAAATTCTTTAATAATATGTCAAAAACTTCAGTATAGCACAACGATCAAATTTATATTTATATTTTTAAATTTAATTGAATATATCTTTAAATTCTCTCAATTTTTTTAGTAACTTAAAAATATATATCAATTCTTTTGAGTGATTTCAATTCTATTTAAATCGCATTAAGGGCCATAACTTTTTACCATGATACATATTTTATTAAACCTGTATAATATGATTTAAGATTTACCATTTAAAAATATTATATCTTAGCTATGAAATTAATAAATTTTCAGAATTCCTTATTTATAAAACTTAACCTAACAATTTTTTTTTTAAATATTACACTTGTGAGATCTTATTATTGAAGTGCTTATAAATTGAGAGACTTGTATCCTTAACTTATTTAAATTAAAAAAAAAAAAGAAAAGGTATATAAATTGTAGTTAATTAATATACCTTGAGTAAAACTGCATCTGCAGGAGGAATCGCCTCAAACATGTCGCCAGCCACATATTTCAAGTTTTCAGTGCCTTGCAGACCAACCACTACATGTGGAAGATCAAATACAGTGCATTCCAACTGAGGAAATGCTTTAGCTATGGCTGCAGCCATAGTTCCTGTGCCACCTCCGACATCAACTAACGACTTCAACCCCTCAAACAGTCCCTTGTGCTCATCAATCAATACTTTCATGACCAGCCTTGCGTCACTAGCCATAGCTTCATTAAAAAAATTGTTGAGGTTCGGATCACTGGCAGTATACTCCCAGAACCCCATTCCATGAGCAGTATCGAACGCAGTAGCATCATCATTTTGAAACCAAGTGCTTAGATAATGCCATGGTTTTATTAAAATAGGGTCAAGCATGGCTAGCAAGAACGGTGCAATACTCAAGGGGTTGTCCTTAAGGAGGAGTTTAGATGCATTGGTAAGAACATACCCTTCTTCTTCATCCTTTTCTTCGATCTTTGCTTTAGCAAAGAAACCAGAATGAATCAAAATGCGCATTAGGCGAGGGATACCTCTGGCTTTGGCTGGGTGGATGGGTAAGGCAGCAATGAGCTGAGAAAGGGAGATGGGTCTGCCATGGCTATGGATGGCATCTGGGATGCCTAGCTGAACTGCAGATTTAAGAGACATTGAGTTTATAAAGCTGAATATATGATTCCATATATGTGCTTGAGCTTGAAGCAGCTCATTAGCATCATACTTTCCATCAGCCATTTTTGGGCTTTCTCGATCAGAGGATGCTTATATTTTCAAAGATAGAATTAAGAACAACTTTGCCCATACAGGGCGATAGCACACACCAATATATAGATGATTGATAGGTGTAAGGGGGGGAGAAGGAAAGACTAGACATGAAAGATATTTTATTATCAATATGTGAATTAATATTTTAATAGAATAAAATAAAAATTATTTTATTTTACTCATGATTTATTATTTTTAGTATGATATCATAATTCATGAATTACTTATAAGTTTAAGAATATATTAAGATAATTGATGTAATAAGTAATTGATAAAATATAATATCACAATATAATATATATATATATATATATATATATATATATATATATATATATATATATATTATATTTACATAATTTAATACAATTTTTATGAAATTCATGGTCAATACGATATTATTGAGTTTCAGCCTGGATTTAAAAGTAATTCTCCTTACTTTTTGTATTATGGAGCCTTGCTTCTGCTATCCTCGAATTGTGTTAAAAACTGGAACTCTCCAGATAAAATTCCAGGAGTTATATGAGTGCTGGTTTTTATCGGACAATTTACAGATTCCGTAGCATATAGATCTATTGTATTTCTTTTTTACTTTTATTTGTTGTTTTCTCTTGAGACAATTTAATTGGGCTAGTTGGGGTTTTTTTTAGGTTAAATGAGTAAAGTGTAATGGTTTGGATAGTTTGTCTATCAATAGGATGTTTTTCTCAATTAAAAAGAATTAATAAAATTATTATCATTAAAAATATCCCTATTATAATCCTAATATAAATGAATGATTAATATTATTTTTTATATATTAAAATGATTTAAATTGTACTGTTTTCCTCCTTTCTTGTCTTTGATTGCTTTTTTACTTCGCTTAAGTATCTCTAAGCATTCCTCATCGCTCCAGTCATATGCATAATCCATTGTTTTTTTTTTTTTTATCAATAATAAAAATCACTAGCCATAACTTTATTAAAAAAATTGGTGACCTTTGGTTCATTGCCAACATACTCCCAAAACCTCATTCCATGAGCAGTATCAAATGGAGTAGCATCATCATTTTGAAATCAAGTGCTCACATAATGCCATGGTTCTGTTAAAATCGGGTCAAGCATGGATAGCAAGAACGGTGCAGCACTCGAAGGGTTGCCCTTAAGGAGGAGTTTAGATGCATTGGTAAGAACATACCCTTCTTCTTCATCGTTTTCTTCGATCTTTGCTTTAGCAAAGAAACCAGAATGAATTAAAATGCACATTAGGCCAGGGATATATCGGGCTTTGGCTGGGTGGACAGGTAAGGCGGCAATGAGCTGAGAGAGGGAGATGGGTCTGCCATGGCTATGGATGGCATCAGGGATGCCTAACTGAATTGCAGATTTAAGAGACATTGAGTTTATGAAGTTGAATATATGATTCCATATATGTGCTTGAGCTTGAATCAACTTTGTCAGCATCGTGCTTTCCATCAGCCATCTTTAGGCTTTCTTGATCATATGGTGTTTGTGTTCTCAAACATATATAAATAGAATTATCAACAACTTTGATCATACAGAGCGATAGAATGCACTAATATATAGGTGAAAGGATAATAATATAATTCTCATTAAACTTTGTATTTACGTAAGATATTTTTTTAAAGTTTCGAGAATTCAACCTCCGATGATGAAAATATTTTTATTTTTATTTGCTAAGAAACTCATCAAGCTTATCCCACAAGTCCATATATTAGTTTCGGAAGCTCAATATTTTTATTTGTATCGCCATATAAAGATACTTATTATTTTTTTTATAAATAGATTATCTTATTACAAAGATTCTTATTGTTATTGAATATTATTACCATCTTATTTATTAAACGGTAACTACAATATTGCAACATGAATTAGTACTTATTTTACTTAGGGTATAATATTTGTGTAAATTATAGCAAACTATGGAGCTTTCTTCTTAGTAGCAAAAAAAACCTCATGTTAAAAAAAATCCTCATGTTAACATTCCATAATCTAGTTATTTTTTTTTTTTATTTAGAAGAAATATGTATACTCCATTGATAAGAATTAATAAGTACATATTGATATAAAAGATAAAAATAAACATCAAACATCAAAAAATACAAGTAAAGAAATCTACATATAACAATCATCAATCGTGTTGACGGAGCGCTAAATTAAAATTCTGCAGGAAGAACGTTCAACTCGGTGGCACTAAGCCATATATCGTTTTATAGATATTTTTTGACGAGCCCGATTGTTTGAATGTCAGCCATCAGATTTGATTTCTTTTTTCTATTCACCATTCCCATAGAGGGAGAACTCAAAACCACTATAATGGATGAGCATAAAATTCGTATAAAATGAGAACTCAAAATCCCTATAATGAAATATCATAAAGCTCCTTATAAAATATTAATATTTATTTATTAAAACTAATTAATAACAAAAAAAAAAAACCGCTACAAATCTAAAAATGACCGGCGATGGGCCAAAAAATAAAATTTTGTTGAAGAATAAAAAAAAAGAGAAAAATAGGAGAGGCGGCTAAGGTTTTACTTTTTTTTCCCATAGTCTAGTTATAAACAAGTTTTTAAGATTCTTTTGATTATTTTTCATTCTTAAGTAGGATCGGCTCAACATCCTCTGTGGCCTTAGATAATATTAATTTGTGACTTTATTAATATAAATAAATTTTAGAAATTATCAATTTGTTTTATTTTTTGAGTTGAAAAATCACTAATTTAATTTTTATATTCAAATTTAGAAAGTAGATCTTTTTAATTGATAATACAACTAAAATTTACCTTTTGTGTAACATAGTTGAATGCAAATAGGATTTATTAATTTTAATTTTGAAAACTTTTTCTTTAAAGCTACCGGAATGAAAATGATTAATAGAATTTATAAGTTATCTGTGTATTTATAAAATTTAATATTGTAACTGATGTTTTTATTTTTCATTTATAATTATTTTTTATAAGTTTTAATTCTGTAAAATAAATATAGATTATCAATATTAGGAAGCATGTCATGTTTTAGAAAGATTACAATTTTTTAAAATTATCATTATTAAGCAATTTTAAGTTAGATATACAATATAATTAATATTTATTTTTTTCAATTTAAAATACTTTAACAAGTTACTAAATGGATTATTAATGTTAATTATTACAGTATATATCAAATTTATTTAGAATGTTAATAAAATAAGAAGTTTACAAAATTAATAATTATTTATATATTAACAAATAGAAACTCCTGATTTTTAGAGGCTCTCTATTTTATTGGGCGGCCTTATGTATTGGTCTCAGTAGCCTATGTCTTGAGCCGATATTATACTTCAGATATATTACAGATATGTAAATTTTTTAAAATATATCTTTCAGTATCTTATAGATATAATTTTGGTATCTTTTTCTAATGAAATTATGACAAAAAAAATCGTATAAACAAAAGATTTTGAAAAAGAAAACTCTAAAAATTTATTTTGACCGGAAAAAGAATTTTCAAAAAATGATGCGCTATGAAAATTCTTAGAAAAAATATAAATACGAAATGAAATTGATGAAGAAGAACGAAATTGCTCCAATAATAAATTTTTTGGTTAGAGTGCATGATTTATTGAAAAAAAAAATTGATATATATAACAAGTTTCTCAGTTTTTCTTCTTCTTTTTTATGAAAGAAATAGTTAAAAGAGTAAGATTGGAAATTAAGGAATGAACATATTTTGATTTTGAAATCAAAAGCGACATAATATTTTTATACACTCTGTTAAAGGGTAATCTTTTACTATGTCTTATAATAATTTAAGGGGGTCAAGCATGGCTAGCAAGAACGGGGTAACACTCAAAGGGCTGTCCTTAAGAAGGAGTTTAGATGCACTGGTAAGAACAAACCCTTCTTCTTCATCGTTTCCTTTGATCTTTGCATTAGCAAAGAAACCAGAATGAACCAAAATGCGCATTAGGCGAGGGATACATCGGGCTTTGGCTGGGTGGACAGGTAAGGCAGCAATGAGCTGAGAAAGGGAGATGGGTCTACCATGGCTATGGATGGCATCAGGGATGCCTAGCTGAATTGCAGATTTAAGGGACATTGAGTTTATGAAGTTGAACATATGATTCCATATATGTGCTTGAGCTTGAAGCAGCTCAACTGCAGCATGCTTTGCATCAGCCATCTTTATGCCTTTCTTGATGAGATGGTGTTTATGGTTTCAAACAAATAGATGCAATTAAGAACACATAGAAAGGGGAGAAAATTTGCTCATGCAAGACGTTACAGCCCACCAATTTATAGATGAATTATAGGTGTAATTAGGAGCGAAGGGAAGCGTAGACTAGGGGTAGCCATGGCCACCCCTAGTTTTTTAGAACTTTTAATTTTTCATTATAGTTTTTTTTTTTTCAAGTTAGTTCCTTTAATAAATATTATTATATGCTTTTGCCCTCTTAAATTTTTTCTATTGTGCCACCCTAAAATGTAGCTGAGTAATTATTTTCAATTTTATCAAAAAATAATTATTTTATTTAGTCATATACCTAATTATTATGCTGATTGTTGCTATTATTTTTTATTAGATTTTTTAGAAGAAATAATATATATATTCTATTAATGAAATTAATAAATTTATTTTAATATAAAAGATAAAAAAATATTAAACATGAAGAAATACGTATAAAAAATTTTATTTTCGATAATTATCAATTTTATTGACGAAATAGTAGATTATAATTATGTGGAAAGAACGTTTAATTCGGTGGCACTAAGTCATATATTAATTTTATGCCCGTCTTTTGACGAGCTCGATTATTTGAGCGTTATATTGAATATCTTTTTTTTCTTCACCACTCCTACAGAGGGAGAACTCAATCCCTCTGTGACTAAGGACTATAAGACTTTTATAAAATTAGAATTTAACATTTTATAACGGAAAATCATAAAATATTTTTAAAAAATACTAATATTGATTTATTGAATTAAATAAAAAAATATTACCAATCTAAAAGTGACTTTGGTGAACCAAAATATGAAACTTTAATAAACATAAAAATAAAATGAGAAACTACTAAAGTTTTAGTAAAGCGTTATGATTAGATTTATTACTATTTATATAATAGAAAATAAACTAAATTTGAAAATTATAAATATTTTCAACATTAAATTTACTTAAAGCAAGATTGTAATATATTAATATAAATTGCTTGTTTATTCATGAAGATTTATAATGTATCCAATGAAGACTCTTAAATATTTTCCTAGCCGATCAATTTTTATACGATATCGCAGATACTGTGTGACTCAATTTTTATTCTTTTCCTATAGTATAACATATTTTAAATAATCTAAGTCATACTCAATTAATATATAGGTAGGCTATTAATTCTAAAATCATGAAACTAAAAGAGTATTGATTCTAGTCTAAATTTAGCTAAAATTAAATATTATAAATTGTATATAATAACTAAATATTATTATTAGTACTAATAATGAATATAATTTAATTCTTATTCCACACTAAATTAAAGAATTTATAAAAAGCTTCCAATCTCATTTTTTATTTTTCTTCTCATTTTTAACTTTGAATTAAACGCGTTTAAGATTGAAGGCTGTTAGAGTAAAATATATAACTTGGTTCTTCATCAGTGCTATTTCTTCTCCAGATGAGAGTGGGTAAATATTCAAATAATTGAAAGAGACAACTCAGCATCATTTTTATCAGCAGAAGCAATCTTTTTTTTGTTTTACTATATATAATATATATCTAGAATTAATTTAAAATATATCAGACAGAATTTTTATAGGTGATAAAACACTAATTTAATAATTTTAATATAACTATATATCAAAAGCTAGAATCCACTATCTTAGTTAAGTTAGAAGAGACTATTATCCTCTCATCACCAAAAACAATTCTTTCTATAAGTAATTCTTTTCATAGTATATATAAATGTTAAAAAGGATAAATGTGACTTTATAAAAAAAAAAAAAGTGGAGGAAGTAATAAAATATACAAAAATAAACGTGAATGTGGTCCAACATGTAAGTGAAAATGATGTTTTTAGTCCCTTGCTGCTATTTGTTCTATTATTATTATTATAAAAGTAAAATTTTGTACATATTTTTTTACATGGTTTTTTCTCTATTTTTTAAGACATTTTTTTTGATTTACATGAATTATTCTTATAATTATTTTTGTTTCTCTTAAGTTTTCTATTTTTCTCTTAAAATAAAATATTTAAAAAATTTTATTTCACCTAAACTTTTTAGGTTTTTTTTTAATTGATCTTGCATCTAAATTTTTTAATTTGTTTTTTTTTTATTCTTTTCTTTTATATATAACTACTAATAATTTGTTCATATCATTACATGATTGTTTTATTTATTTTATATCTAAAAATTTTATTTTATATATTATATAATTTATCAATTATCAACTACCAACTATAAAATATATTAGTGAGCGGAACCAATCAGCTCATTCGTCAAGTTATAGACCACGCAAAGGGAAAAGTAATGTTTTTGAACTCTAATCAGTTTTTAATTAATAAGATACCCTAAGCTAAAATGGTAATATTCAATTAATGCAATCTGATCACATAAAATTAATAACTTAATTTAAATTATGTCTGGTTGATTTTGATTTCAAGTATCAAAATACTAATTTTATTTTTAATTTGGTTTATGATTTCAAATGATTAAAAACTAAATTAGTTTAATTCAAACGCAAAACTAAAAATTTATATAAGATTGTAATTATAAAAGACATTAATACTATTTTACCTTAGCTAATTTTCTCATATTTTATAGATTTTAAAGAAGAACTTTCAATCATTTTGTTAGGCACCTTTTTTAAAACGTTTTTAATATGTCTGATGTAATTACAAGATGTCAATATAACACTCCTTATTTTCACTTATAGAGTAGTCGGAAATATTAATATGAATCTTTCATTCATTGTAGAATAAAAGTACAACTTGATTATGATAAAAACAATAAGAAGTACAATTTAGATCTCAATCGAATAGTAAGAACTTACTTATGTTAATATTTTTTAATTCCGTTAATAAAACTCTTTTAATATATAAAGCTCTTCTACGAATTTTATAAATTTTTAATATTCGATTAAATGAATTTAGTCAAAATCTAATGATTTAAAATTTTCAATTTATAAAATTTTATTATTTGTATTAAATGTAAATATAAAAAAAAATTATTTAAAGATAAAGATAATTGATATGAAAAGGATATGAAAAGGATACTGCAGATCTTCAAATTCAGTAAATTATTATCCGAATTGTCCTTTTCCTTGAAGTATGGGTTCATGCATGGCATTGGAACCTGAGTGAAACTCTCGTGGAAATTAAGTACCAAAAAAAAGAAAATTTAATCTGGAACTTCTACAATTGTCAGATTTTGCCAGCTCTACTTGAACATTTTGATTTTGATTTATTGTATATAATAGTAAAGAATGTGATTGATGGTTCAATTCAATAGCCCTTTTTAAAATTTAATGATTAAATATTTTAATCTTTTAGAAATTATATTTTATTATATAAAATTAAAAATTGTTAATATTTAAATCTATAAAATCGTTTATTTATATAAAAAATGAAACAATTGTAAAATTCATACGTAAATTTTACCATCTATTTGTTTCCAAATCAATTAGCTAGCAAAATAGAATAGCATATTATAGAGCTCCAACAGTGTCGCCAAGAGTATTAAAGGACCCAGATCATGAAAATTGAGGGCTCCAAGCCAAGATATCATCAATTCAACTAGTAAAATTTGAAACCAAACCTGAGTAGTTGCAGATTATGAGAAATGTATTCTGGGTATGAATGATCTAAAGTTATTGATAGGGCAAGGTTATGCCATCTGAATACAGTATAATATATTTTGCAATTACGATGAAGAGAATAATTTCGCGATATTTTAAGTGATAACTTTCGTTTTTGATTTTATTATATGATAGTAAATTTTTTTATTATTGGTAATTAATTGAATTTCAATTCAATAGTCTATTTTTCTTATAAGCCAAAGTATATTATTAATAAAAATGAAGGGTAAACTTGTAAGAAAAGCCGAGATATATATGAGATTTAGTTTAAGAGGTAAGAGTGAATGCTAGATGAGATTCCGCCTTTACGACGAGTGCAAGAGAATGATTACTCCAGTTGTATAGCCCACAGTCCATTAGACTTCCTATAAATAAATAAAAAAAGAAGAAAGTTCATGAGCATTATTTTTTCTGAAAAGATGTTATTTCTATAGTAAAAAAAAGAAATTCTTTTATGGTTCTTTTTTCTTTAAATTTTATTTATATAGTATTTTTCAATATTTAGTCAGAAAAAAGACACCAACTGTATATCTAAAAAATATTGAAAAGATATCATTTTAATTTGTATTATTGTAAAGTCTGTTTTTATTTTATATATTTTTTATCTTTTCAGAATTTCGTCAAAAAAGAAAATACTAAAAATATACTTAAAGAAATACCCAATATTTATGATGTGTCTTTTTTAGTACTCGCAAGTGCACGAACCGTTCCTATAGTAAGGGTAAGTTCACCACGAGGTCGATCTCTCAGGGAACTATGAAGCCATTTATTATAAAGACTAATTATCAACACAAAACAATAAAAGTAAATCTAAACACTCTAAATCGTATGTTTAAGAGGATAATGGTCATAAAGTAAAGTAACTAAATAATAAATAAATATGCAATACAAATGCAAATGCTTATGATCTAAAACTATATGCTAAAAATAGTATTTAATCTAGCCATTTACTTAGTAATCTCCTTGTTTTATTTTAAGCCTAGATCTAATAAATGAGATGGTGATATGTCTTTTCCCTAAATCACTCAAGCTAATGATGTAACTTAGGTTTCTTATACCAATATAGATTAAAGTAAAGATGATGTTTCTAATACTTTTAAACCTAAAGATTTTTATAACAATTACTATTGCTAAATTAATATGATGGTTAACTAATAATAATAACTGAAACTAATAAGGATATGAAGGTAAAGAAATCATTCATTAAATAAATAAATAACAAGGTTCATATAAAAGCAGAAAGACTAAACTAAACACTTATAAAAACTAGCCTAACATATTTAACCCGATGATCATGGTATTAAATAGAAAGACAAAAAATAAGAAAGTAAAAATGTCACGACCCCACCCGTGGGCCCGTGACCGGCACTAGGGAATGGGTAGGCTTAAGGCCAGCGAAACCCGTAGTAAGCCTGACACTCACTGATTTAAACAAATCTCATCTCAAATTAATATTATTAAAGCCACAATTTATCTTAATAGTTACACTTTACAAAATTACTTCGGTCTACCAGAAAAACTAGGCGAGACCCGAAGCTCAGAAAATTTACAACTGATACATCTGCTAATTACTACTGCGGAGAATCTAAGATTTACCAATTTACATACCAAATCAAATACATCACCCGATGATGAAGGAGTCGGGTTATTGAATAAGAGTCGCGGGAGAACTAATAGTCACGAATCTGAAAAAAACATAAGTGGAGACTGTCAGTCTCGAGAGTGAGTTAAAATCAAATAATCTAGGGACTATTGCTTCTTCTCAGGAAATATTAATTATTCGAATCCATATATCAAACCCTGAACATAAACAGAAATCATGATGTCATCATACCATAATGAAATAAATAAGTAAATAAATAAATAAATAAAAATATCTTTGTTTCTTTTCTATTCGGGACGAGTGGCTCGGTAGAACCCTAAACCCCAAATTCTAGTAGCCTTTCGGCTCTCTTAATCCAACAGGTCTGGCGCCCAGAGAGCAAGCTCGATCAGGGTCCTTACCTCCAGCCTGAACACTTGAATTCCAAATAAGCCGGCGCCCAGAGAGCATTGCTCGATCAGGGACCTTAACTCCGGCAATCAACTGAACTCAGCCCAGAGAGCAAGCTCGATCAGGCGGTATAAATTCATAATAACCTTATATCCATGATCATTAAGCATGTTCTATAAGCCACATTTCCCAATTCACAATCATCACATATAATAAATATCATTATCTGATGAACTCAACCAACACATATCGAAATAAAGATTAAAGATTTAAGGTAAAACAACGTGCAATTTGTGAGGGGAAAAATAATAACGCTTATCTTATTATAACATACTAATAATAATATTTATATTATTTCAAATATTAATAATCAAGTGAAATCATTTATCTTGCGATACTAATAATCATATTATGCATGAACTTTCAAAATAGCATATTAAATCAGACTTAGCAATAGTGCAATGATTAAATGACTTTAACTCACAGGATTAGGCGACCTCCTAGCTCTGCTCCGGTGCCTCGGTTGGAGCGAGCCGAACAAACGGACAATCTAGTCACGGAAAACAATTTATCAAAACGCTGAAACAATCGATCATTAATCCTAGGTCTAGACTCCTAGGACTGACTGTCTAAGAATCTCGACTCGGGAGAATTCTACCGAAAATCCGGCAGAACCTCCCCTACAACACGAACATTACCCCCCGTAAAAACGGGTCCAGGACCTGCTAGAAAAACACTCCAAATATCCAACAATTTAAACAACGGGAGTCGGGTCCCCAAACTTCACTATTTCCCGACTCCGCCACACAGCACAAAATACGAGGCAGGCAAACTGACAGACAATTATTTTTGACTCACAAAAATCATCAAATACTCAATATAATCCAATAGACACAAATAACCAAGAATTTCTAAAATTAACGGGCCAAAGAAAAATTACCGAGACGCTCGATCGCCGGCCGACTCGATCGACAATCCGAACACACCATCGGACTCACAACGACGCTGATGACGATCCCCGCCCGATTTTCCGATCGGCGATCATCCGGAGAGATTTGCGAACGATCTCGACCGTCGATTCGCAAACGAAGCCCGATCGCCACGAAACCAGTGCCATCGCGAAGCTTGAGCTGAGGAGAGTCGGGATACATCCTCCGATCGTCCATCCTCCGCCGGATCTCGCCGAAAAAGCTAAAAAACGCCGGCTGCCACCATTTCGCCGGAACTCTCTCCTCCGGCCACCAAAACCGACGCCGCTGCCGCCAAAAGGAAGCTCTCTCCAAGGGGAGTTGATCGCCACCGAGATCGGCTGGAAAGGCCACCGGAAACGGCCAGAACGACGCTCGGAAGCCGCTGCCACACTAAAGTGTTTATGAAGAACTGTAGAGAATTATGGAGAGAATAATGGTGGCAGGTGTAGAGAGCAGGTAGGAGAAAACTCTCCTCCTTCTTCATTCTTCCTTGCAGAGATTTATATAGAGGGGAGTCCTCTAAATAAATCTCTCTAGAGATGAGTATACTAATACAAGTCTATCTAAGAGATAAGACTTAAAGTATCTTAATCTCTACCAAATACTATTTCATAAATAACTCTTAATATAAATTCTAATAATTATACAAAATGACTAAAATATCCCTTGGGTCTTATAATTAACAGTCCATGCATCTTAATCTTGGGCCTTGGCACGAATATGTCCCATTAAGCTTCTTTTAACTCCATATTTTCCTCTTTTTGCTAATATTTATGAAAATAGACAATTAAGCTTAAGTGAGGCAAAAACACATATTTTCATCATTTTATATATAAAAATATATCATTAAAGCTTTAAAATACCCTTAAATATCTATACATAATTTGGATCGATCAATTTATTTATTTTAACTTATATTATTATGAAATTTTCTTTTCAGAATTTTATCTGAAAAAAGATATTAAAAGTACATTAATAAGATACTTAAAGGATATTATTTTAAATTATATACTAACATTGGCTAAATAGAGTAGATTTTATCGTTTTATTTTATATTTTTTGTATTTGGTATTTGTAAATTGAATGGTTTTATATATTTTTTTGGCAACTAGGGTGTTTTGATGACATGAAGGTGTTTTGATGACATGAAGATGTCTATTTCAAAAAATATACTATAATATATAAAAAATATATCAAATATAATTTAAAATACATAAAGATATAATTAAAGTCAAACTAAAAAGGTAATAAAAATATATTAAAAGAATATCAATAAAATATTAAAAGAATATAACAGGGCAATTCTAAAAGAATTATATAAATATTTTTTTTTTTAAATATCATAAAAACAATCCACCATAAACAAAAATTTGCCGCGGATTTCCCGTATGTATTTAAAAGTCTCCAACAAAGATACATCCAACTTAAAAAAAAAAAAGGCTAAAAAAACACTGCACCTATGATAATAAGAAAAAAAGATAAATAAATAAAATTTTAACCCCATTTGTAAAAGGTGCCGGAGAATGAACCAAAATAAAGCCGAAAGAAAGAAAAAAAAATGAGAGGCCCCAATCACATATAACATGAGGTTTCTCGTGAAAAGAAACCCAACATGTGATATATGATTAATTACAATTCATGCTTACGAGTCATGACAATGACAAGAGAAAGAAAGAAATTACCTAAGGTACGGTTGTGTCAGGATGAACTTTGTAAATCACAATATTAGCACAAAATTTTATAATTAATAGTTTGATGTAGTTTAAGAAATTAATTACTGACGCACATGGGTCATGATAATAACAAAAGATAGAATAAAAAATTAGTTATTAGGATAATCTTCCTAAATCATAATATTGAAAGTGCAAAAAAAAATTCAAATAATTTATGCAAGCCTGTTTTATAATTAAATATTTTTTAATAAGTAAAAAGAAATTAGAAATACTGATATTTATAGTAGTATCATGTATTTTATATTTATTTTTAATTTAATAATTTAATTTTTTAATCATTTGATTTTAATTTCGTTTTAACTTACTCACTCTGACTGTCATAATTTAGTGTCTTTGCTAAATCATAACATTTCCTTTTCTTCTCCTTTAGGTACTGTGTTAAATAATTGTTTAGTTCTTGCTAAGTCTAGTTTTTATAGTATTCAGTTTCAGTATATTAGACGTACTATTATTTTTGCAGCTCATTGTGCTGCTTCGAGGGCTCTTAGAATTCCCGAGCCATCTATTTCTGGCTGGCTGATGTAATTGTGGGCATGTTTTGCCCAAACTAATGTTATCTATATTGGCTTTTTCTTCGAAAAAAAGTAAAATGAACGAACATTAAACGGTAAAGATCTTGTACAAAGCAGTGGTCAGTGTAGCGCTAAAATAAACCAAGTAAAATGCATATGAACCGGACTACAACAAGTTGGAAGTATCAGCTAACAAAAGAATTACAGAGAAAAAAAGAAAAGGAAAACAGAAGACGACCTTTTGGACCCGTCATTATTAGATTAGTAGAGTGTGAAGCCCTGAGACACAGGATCAAATGCGCCTCCAAAGTTATTTACAAACAGTAAATGGGTGAGGATTATCTGGCTAGCTTTTGCCCTTAAATACGGGCCACAAATTGTTCTCACAAGTTGAACATGAGAAATATTCTTAAAAAAAGTGGTAATAGCTGATTCCCACTGTTATAAAGAGAGGTTACTGGTTTGATGTATCCATCAGCTGATAGCAAGATTAATATAACCAAATGGAGACAGTTACTGAAGAAAAAATAGATGAGCTAATTAAAGCTCAAACTCATATATGGAATCATACATTCCATTTTATCAAGTCCATGTCTTTGAAGTGTGCAGTTCAACTGGGCATACCAGATATCATTAAGAGCCATGGTCAACCCATGACTCTTTCAGAGCTCGTTCTTGCTCTGCAAGTTCATCCAACTAAAACCCATCATCTCTATCATCTTATGCGAGTCCTTGTCCATTCGGGTTTCTTTAATTTGCAAACTGCTTCTGATAATCATAGCCAAGAAGGCTATATACTAACTCCAGCTTCTCGTCTTCTGCTCAAGGACAGTTCTTTTGATACTAGACCCTTTATATCTCTAGTTCTCGATCCAGTTGCAACAGAACCATATAATTATTTAATACCTTTTCTTCGAAATGATGATCTTACACCTTTTGTCACTGCCTTTAAAGACACATTATGGGGTTGTGCAGGGAATGAGGCTAGGATTAATCATTTGGTTAATGATTGCATGGCGAGTGATAGCTCAGTCATTGGCAGGGCAGTGATTATTAAGTGTAAGGAGGTATTTGAAGGGGTGAACTCTTTAGTGGATGTTGGAGGTGGCACTGGAAACATGGCTAAGGCTATTGGCCAAACTTTTCCAAACTTGAAGTGCACTGTTTTAGATCTTCCACATGTTGTTGATAAGTTGCAAGGTAGCAACAACTTGAGTTTTCTTGGTGGAGACATGATTCAGGCAGTTCCTCCTGCAGATGCAATTTTACTTGAGGTATATTACTAAAATGTTTGAATTTTGCCTTGAGATTTATTCATGTTTCTGTCTCATAAATGGGTCACAAAATGTTTCTTCTTTCTTTCCTTTTCTTCTTTAATTAGTTTTGGATCCAAAATTATCAGTTTCTATTGAATCAACTTTAATAATTGCTCTCACAACTTTGTTAAAATTATTTAGGAAGCTTAAGCAATCAAAGACTCTAAATCGTGAATTACTTAGAGCCCAACTTGATAAAAATTTATTTGAGTAATTATTTCCTGAAGCTCATTTAATAAATGGGCCAGATCTAATTTAAATACAATTGAATATTGAATATTGAATATAATATAATTTTTATAGTTTTACTTCTTATGGATAAAAACATAGCTCTTTTAGATTTATTTGCTACAAAATTGAAATCGTAAATTTTAGTAGATTTATTATAATTTTTAAACAAATATTTTATTTTAGTGCATTGATGATTAACTGAATCTATAAAAATATGATGATTAACTGAATCTATAAAAATATGATGAATTTCATTGAGAGCTCATTTATAATGTACAAGTCTTAAAGGATAATCGATAATCTCAAACTAGTCCAAGCATCGATTACAGTCTTAAAAGAGTTTGGCTTAACTTGTAAATCGAGTAGCTGTTTTCTTTTTGAAAAGAATATTACAATTTTCTTTTTACTAAAAGGTTGAAAGTTTGAATTCCACACACACATTATATACACTAGTTTGCATGAAACGTTGATAAAAACAATCAAGTTTCAAACTAACATTTACGATTCACTTCCGACATAAAAATACTTATCTAACATATATAAAATTGTGATGCCTAATGACAAACAGTCGATATTGCATAACTGGCCTGATGAAGAATGCATAAAGATACTGAAAAATTGCAAAGAGGCAGTATCAGAAAAGGGCACAGGAGGGAAGGTAATTATCATTGACATGGTGATGGGAAACCAGTCTTGGGATGACAGTTTAATGGAAGGGCAACTGTGCCTTGACATGCAAATCGTAAGAGTGCTACGATCCTAGAAGCTTGCCAGAAGCCGCTTCTTGTCCAGACATCTTATCTTTTTCTTTGATTCGGCGATCACTTCCCGTCCTTGTCGGACCGCTCTCTAGGCCAAGCTTTCACAAAGTTAATCTCAAAGATTATCATATATAATTGTAAATTGTCCCTCATAACAGTTCTCAATCATGAACTTTAGAGACTGCATTTTGTTATTACAGACATTCAATCTCCACCAGCACCAGCACCATCACCTTTTTCTTTTCTTTTTTGTGGTGGAAATAAAGAGTTCTAATTATTATTTAAATTTTGAATTTATATTTTTTAACAATTATTTAATTATTTTAAACTTTTAGAATAAATACCTATAATTTTAATTTGTTTTCCAAAATACACTTTATGATGATAATTTTTTTGTAGTTTTATATTAAAGAAAAAAGATGAAGATTTATGAGTTTTTTTATGGAGGTTTTATTCATTCTTTTAATATGTGTGGATCTTTTTTTTCTTTTGAAAATAATAGAAAGACTATTGATAATCAGACTCGTTTAAAGACTAGAAAGTTTATATAGAACAGAATGATTTTCAACGACTATTAAAAATTTTTCCATCAAACACAGTTGAAGAACATTGAATATAATTATTGTTTTTATTTTTGTTTCAAAACGTACTTCTAAATTAAATTTACTCAAGATTTATATTTTTTCTCTCAAAAAAAACTAATTGATGAAGAATCCAACCTCTATGTGTTCAGGCAAAATACATAAACTGTGTGATAAATAAATTTTGGGAAAAACCGTTTTTCCAACCTATATCGCGCATGGAAAAACATTTTGGGATATTGCTAGCCATGAAGCTAGGTTTAACTCTTTCTTTAACGAGGCCATGGCTAGTGATAGCTCAGTTGTCAGGGAGGTGGTTATTAGCAAGTGCAAGGATGTGTTCACGGGGATGAATTCGCTTGTTGATGTAGGAGGCAGCATAGGAATTATGGCCAAGGCCATAGTTGAAACATTCCCGGACTTAAAGTGTTGGATCTCCCACACGTGGTTGCTGGTATCCAAGATGACCATAATTTGAGTTTTCTTGGAGGTGATATGTTTGAGTCCATTCCTCCTGCAGATGCAATCATGTTAAACGTACATATGTTTTGTTTTGTCCCCCTTTCTTAATCTTTTGGTAATTTGGACAAGGATATGGTATTTACCGTATAAATGCAGTAAGCCTAAGTCATCAATAACTATTTTTTGACTTGAAAGACTTGCATGATGACTTAGATTTTTATATATGCAACACTCGATAATATTAGAATTCGCTAATTATACCAACATAGATTAAAATAAAATTGGTGTTTTTAATACTTTTAATCTAAATTTTTTTATAATAAATATTATTATTAAATTAATATGATAATCAATCAATAATAATATATGAAACTAATACAAGTATGAAGGTAAAGAAATTATTCATGAATTTTATAATATATAAAGTTCATACATAAGTAAAAAGACAAACGAAATACTTATGGAATTTAGCCTGACATTTTTAATCCAACGATCATTGTAATTAAATAGAAAGACATAAGAAATATAAAACAGAAAATTAAAGCTTCCTCAAATTTCAGAAATTCTTCAACGGACGAAGAAAATTAATCCTCACTCTCCACATCCTAAAAAGCTTCTTTGATCCTTGAAAAAATAATGTAAAACTAACTAAATTTATAGAAGATAGACTATAGAGAATTCACAGAGAGAAGAGTAATCTATCCCTCTTGTTTAATTGATCGCTACTTCTTGTAGAGATTTCTTGTTTACAGTCCTTCTCTAAACACAATATTGTTATATTATCTCTTAACTATCCTAAGCAAAATAAACAACTTAAAAAGATAATTATCCTTAATTACATCATAACTAATTAATTCTCCCTTTGTGGGCCTTCATAAATTCGACTAGCCCTGTAATACTGATAATTCACTTGTCTTTATTTTGAGCCTTTTACAGCCGCAATCTAATTAAAGCTTATGCATGTATTTTTGGCTCATATTCTCTTCCTTTGCCAATATCACTTGAAATTAGACAATAAAGATAAAGTGAGATAATAAGTATATATTTTTACATATTATGTATATAAAACAATACCAATAAATCACTAAAATATCTTAATCATAATCATATATATATAATATGAACATGTCAGTATAACGAGATCTTTAACTCACTCTGAGATATTACAAACACTGAATGGCTGAGAATTTGTTGATTACCTTTTTCCATTAATTATAGACCACAAGTTGTTCTCACATGTTCAACATGCAAATATTCTTAAAAAGTCAACTGCAATCTCAAGATTTGCTCAACACTCTTTGTGGCTCTAGGTAAGATTAAATTTATGACAATCTATAATATTCAAATTTGAACCTAAACTTATTAAAATTGAATATTCATACGTTGAAACGGGTCCATTTTCATATCTATGAATTTGAAGATGTTTTTGGTGAGTAAACTAGCTCGCTGAAGAAAGAAATGTTGTTACATTGTCACGACCCCATCTGTGGGCCCGTGACCGGCACTAGAAAATGGGTAGGCGTAAGGCCACCGAATCCCGCAGTAAGCCTGACACTTACTGACTTAAATAAATCTCATCTCATTTAATATTATTGATTATACAATTTATCGTAACCATTAAATTTTAAATAATTAATTCGGTATGCCAGAAGAATTAGGCGAGACCCGAAACTACAAAAAATTACAACAGATAAGTCTATTAATTCTAATGCGGAGAATCTAAGATTTTACAAGTTAACATACCAAATAAATTACATCACCCGATGATGAAGGAGTCGGGTTACTAGATAAGAGTCGCAGGAAGACAAACAGTCACAAATTTAAAAACAGTAAAATTGAGACTGTCAGTTTTGAGAGTGAGTTAAAATCATATATCTAAAAATAGTTGCAAACACCTCAATAATAAATTTATTTAATTTGAATTAAATACTAAGTCATGAAAAAATAAACGTGTCATGTCATGCATAAACAAAATAATTCTCACATACTACAGGACAGAGTACTCCAGTAGAATCCTAATCCCAACACTAACATCTCGATAAATCTCAATACTGACATCTCGACTAGCCTCAGCTCTAACATCCCGACTAATCTCATTCCAACAAAACTAGCGCCCAGAGAGCAAAGCTCGACCAAGGTCCTTAATTCCAGTCCGGTCACTTAATGTTCACTATCAGCCTTAGCCTTTCGGCTCTCTTATTCCAATAAGACTGGCGCCTAGAGAGCAAAACTCGACCAGGGTCCTTACCTCCAGTCTGGTCACTTAGATTTTCAAATAAGCCGGCGCCTAGAGAGTAATGCTCGACCAGGGACCTTTACTCCAACAAACACACTCTACTAAGCCCAGAGCGTAATGCCCGAACAAGGCAAGCCCTAATCTTTTCTTTTTAAATTTATCTATTTACCCTTTTTCATCACTCTCGAATTTATACCGGAACACTCATCCAACTCTTATGTTCTACTGCCGTCTCATCCCGAGTCATCATGCAATGATAAAATCAATGATAAAGGAAGAACATACATGAATAGTAATTAAAAAGCATAATATATGTGAATAATTATTAGATTAATAATTAAACTTGTAATAAAATAATCACGATAGCAAATCAAAAATTTATGCATGACACGTGCATAACCGATATATGACTTTAACTCACAGCTTTGGCGACCTCCTATCTCTGCTCCGATGCCTCAAGTGGAGGGAGGCGAACATACGGATTATCTAATCACGAAAAATAATGTATAAAAAATGTTGTAATAATTGACCATTAACCCTAGGTCTAGATTCCTAGGATTGACTGTCTAAGAATCTCGACTCGGGTAATTTTTACCGAAAATTCGACAGAACCTCCTCTACAATACGGACATTTACCCCCTGTAAAATGGGTCCAGGACCTACCAGAAAAACACTTCAAATAATCAACAATTTAATACAATGGGAGTCGGTCCTCAAGACTTCACTATTTTTCCCGACTCCCCCACACAACACAATTCACGACTATGGCATGCAGTCCAACAAACAATTATTTTAACACACAAATATTTTCTAATACACAAAACAATTCAATAGACACATAATTAAACCAAAGAATTCTAAAATCAATGGGCCAGAGAAAATTACCGAGACGCTTGATCGCTCGATCGACTCGCCTCAGCTGCTGGAGTCCGATCGACGATCCGAACACACCATCGGACTCGAAACGACGCGCTAATGACGATCCATGCTTCTGATTTTCCAATCTGACCCCCGATCATCCAGAGAGATTTACAGACGATCTCGGCCGTCGATTTACAAACGAAGTCCAATCGCCACGAAACTGGTGCCATTACGAAGCTTGAGCTGAGAAGAGTCGGGATACGTCCTCCGATCATCATATTTGCTTTTTATATAATATTGAATTTTTATTGTCACACATATTTATATTTAATAAATTATAGGCTCATTGTATATATTATAGGTTCGTCGGCAATACAGTGTAGATTCATTGAAGATTTACTGTTAAATATAGTTATAAGCAATAAAATCATTAAATATTGCTTATAGGTTCATTAAATGTAAAGTGTAGATTCACCATTTGTGAACTGTAAATCCATTAGTTAATAAATGAATCTATTTTTTAAATTATGAATTTCCTAGTTATAATATATGAATCCCATGTGTATGTGTGATCAACTTGTAATTTATAAATTATGAATCTATATTTCTTTAATAAGTTTTGGACTATTATATATGAACCTCAAGTATACTTATAATGAACGTGTCATTACTCACGAACTTATAGTTTTATGATTGATGTTTTCAGTTTTTACGTATGAACTTTGTTTATAACCTATTCTTGCGTTTTGTACTTTATACTTATGAAAATAAAATTATTAATTTTAATATTTCATTATTTTTATTAAATTTTAGAAAATAAAATTTAATTATGTAATATTAAAAATAATTTAAATTTAAATCTTTATGAACTAAAAATAAATAGATAAAATATAAATATACATTAAATATAATTAAATGTAATATTTTTATGAAAAATTTGAAACATTAATAAAGTTTCATATATGTATAAAATTTTATATTAAAATATATGATATTTCATTATAAAAATACTAACATATTACTAAAAGATAAATTTTATACTGTAATGAAAAATAAATATAAAATATACTTAAAATTTATCTTTTAGTAATATGTTAGTATTTTTCTTACTATAATAATAATATAGTAAGCAAATAAAGAGATGGTACACTTTGTATAGTGTAAAGTAGCCTCTATATTTAAAAAAAATAAAAATATTCACACATGTATTGTGTGTTTGGTTTATAATGAATTATTAATGGAAATACTTTAAGACATCAAAAATTTAAAAATAACCATTTAAATATCTATTATATTAAAATTATAAATGTATTATAATTTTTGAAACAATTATTTACTTTTCTAATGAATGGATGTTAATTGAATTTATAATTGAATTTATAATTTATAATTTTAATTAATTAATCTATAATTTATAATGAATATGGTAAATTATTAATTTCGAATTCAACGTTTCCTCCTGAACCTTTGAATTTTAGATTAGTAGAGTATTTCCAAAGTTAATGCAGGCGGTGGATGAGCTCTTTAATCTTTAATTGTCCCTGAATTTGATTCTGGTCGCCGACACTTAGAGGGTAACTTAGTGGGTAATTCCTGAATGTACATGTCATGTTTGATATATCAAACTTAATACTGGCAAGCATATGAACCGAATATGAACCAAATGTTAGTATGTAAAAGTTTACCACGAGGTCGATTTTATAAAAAAAAATAGAGCATATATTATAAAGACCAACTATCACACAAAAATACTTAAAATAAATCTAAACACTTTAAGATAATGTTTGAAAATAGTTTTAAAGTTTATAAAAGAAATTAAATAAACCGTAAAATAAATATGTAGATGAATGATTAATGTAAACTATATGACAAAATAGTATTAGTCTAGCTTATACTTAGTACCTCTTATTTTTCTTTAAGTCCAAATCTAATGAATGAAATGGTGATATGCCTCTTTTTCTAGATTACTCAAGCTAATGATGCAATCTAGATTTTTTATACCAACATAGATTAAAGTAAAGATGGTGTTTCTAATACTTTTAACCTAAAAAATTTCATAACAAATATTACTATTAAATTAATATGATGGTCAATCAACAATAATAGGTGAAACTAATACAAGTATGAAGGTAAAAAATAATTCATTAAATTTATAATATATAAAGTTGATACATAAGTAAAAAGATAAACTAAATACTTATAGAATTTAGCCTGATATATTTAATCCAACGGTCATTGTAATTAAATAAAAATACATAAGAAATATAAAACAGAAAATTAAAGTTCTCTCGAAATTCAGAAATTCTTCAAGGGATGAAGAAGATTGATCCTCACTCTCCACGTCCTAAAAATCTTCTTTGATCTTTGAAAAAATAATGTAAAACTAATTAAATGATATAGAAGATGAACTGTAGAGAATTCGCAGAGAGAAAATAATCAATCCCCTTTGTTTAATTGATCTCTACTTCTTATAGAGATTCCTTTTTCAAAGTTCTTCTCTAAGCACAACACTATTATATTATCTCTTAATTATCCTAAACAAAATAAACAACTTAAGAGGTAATTATCCTTAATTACATCATAACTAATTAATTCCCCATTTGTGGGCTTTCATAAATTCGGCTAGGCCGGCAATACTGATAGTTCACTTATCCTTATTCCGAGTCTTTTACAGCGCAATTCAATTAAAGCCCATTTATGTATTTTTGGCTCATATTTTTTTTATTTTGCTAATATCACCTGAAAATAGACAATAAGGATAAATGAGGTAATAAACACATATTTTTACATATTATATATATAAAACAATACCAATAAATCACTAAAACGTCTTAATCATATATACATAATATGAACATATCAATATTACAACGACACTTTTAACTCTCTCTGAGATATTACAAATACTGAATGGCTAGAATTGGTTGGCTAGCTTTTTCCATTAATTATGGGCCATAAGTTTGTTCTCACATGTTCAACATGCAAATATTCTTAAAAGATGGACTGAGCTTTGAATATACACCACAATTTCAGGATCTATTCAACACTATATGTGGCTCTAGATAAGATTAAATTTGTGGCACTCTATAATGTAAATATACGATAGAATATTTTTAAGATTTTTTTATTTTTTAAGATGCAAAACCACTAATTAAATTTTTATATTTAACGTTTTAAAAATTAATGATAATATAGCTAAATTACTCGGTATATCTTGTGACTGTGGAATGCAAATTAGATTTTATAATTTAAAAAAAAAATTATTTCGCTGAAGCTGCAATAAAAAAATAGTTTATAATATTGTGAAGCTACCGGAAAAAGCTATTGAGTTTCCGTTTTTTTTTTAATTTGATCTTTGGAATGAATTATCTACTCCAATATAAATAGAAAGTGGAAAAAAAAATATGCAGATGATATTTCATGTACTGGGGGACGAAGATTGCCTGAAGGTACTCAAGAAATGCAAAGAGCCCATAACAAGTAACAATGAGGAGAGGTCCGGAAAGTTGATAATCATAGACACACTAATGGGAAATAAAGATTGGATTAAGCAATCAACTGAGACCATACAGCTCTATGATCTTGAAATGATGGTCTTTGTCTCCGGTCAGGAGAGGACCGAGAAAGAATGGGCTAAGGTCTTCTTTGATGCTGGATTTAGCAGCTACAATATAAACCCTGTTCTAGGCTTAAGGTCAATCATTTAGGTTTTATCTTTAAGAATATCAAAATCTCTATGTACCTATTTTTATTCCTAAACAATAATTGATGTAATGAATAATTAAATATCTATAAAATATAAATAAAAGTAATTAAAATAATTCTCCAATTATTGTTTGTCTTACAGTACTGATTTAACTTTTTTTTTTTTCTGATTTGTTGATTGATTTTTTCTTTTTTATAGACTTTCTATCAAATTTATTTGTAAGAATAATATCAATTTATTCATTTTTTAAAAGAAATTTAGAAGTACGTTTAAAAATGCAATCCAAAATGGAGCTTGCATATTCTATAGTTTATTTAATTAATTTTTACATAAATGAGTTATTACAATTTTTTTTCAAATAATTCAGTGGTGATTACCATCAAATTAGATATAAGATATTAAGAAAAAGTTCAACTAGATAAGGATATACATTTAAATTAGGTAAAACAAATTTTATATTTGCTCTGAGAACTTCTTTTAGTTAGCTTCAATGAGTTAAAGATTACTATTATATTAGGCCTAAGGTTTTTTTCATCGAGGTTTACCTAGCCCCAACCCTCGAGTAATCATGAGCCTCTTTTATTTATGTCTAGTGTTATGAAGTTGCGCGTTAAATTTTTTATTAAAACTTAGATAAGCATAAAATAATAAATCAAAATTAATTTAATTGATAATCTGAATTCACAAGAACTGTCAAAATTGAATTGGTATTTATTTAATCAAAAGAATCTAACTAAATGAAATCAAAATTTGAGATGATTTGGAAAACAGCATATAAAATAGCATTATTAATAAATGGCCAATTTGTTGTAAAAAAAAAATAATTACAAATGTTTTATACTTTCTACAACATCAATCTTTTACTTTGTTTTTTATTTTGAAAAAAAAAAAAATCAGATTCAAGAATTCATGAAGGCATTGCCCTCCCGGTAACGAAGAGAGGGCTGTCATCTATACCATTAAACTGCATTTTATATTATACCATTAAACTGCATTTTATATTAAAACACCATGTACTGCTTAAAATATTAAATAAACTCCTTTTACGAAGGAGTTGAGCTTATAACTATTACTTTATTTATATTATGTTAAAATTAATGGCTATTTTCTATTCTATAATTTACAATTTATTAGTTTTTAATTCAATACTTATGAAATTTAGGCTAACATATTTAATTCAACAGTTATTGTAATTAAATAGAAAGAAATAAGAAATATAAAACAGAAAATTAAAGCTCCCTCAAAATCTAAAAATTTTTTAAGAGACGAAAAAAATTGATCCTTACTCTCAACGTTCTAAAAAGCCTCCTCTAATGGTCTCTAGGCCAAGAAGCATCCCAAATCTCTCTGTCCATAAGGTATTTAATCTCCGGAAGCGCATTATTTAATCTCTGCAAAAAGGCATTATGCAGCTCATAAGTACGGCAAATCTCCAACCTGATTTGCTTCCCGGGAAACATGATGCATGGAATCAACCTTCAAGATGATTTTACCTGAAACTTTAATTGGATCTTATTCTTAGCCCACAATTAATTCAGCCTGAACAGAATTACATCGGCCGAAATTAACATGAACCCTCTATTAGGATGTCAGTAAATACCTCTAGCTCTTTTCGCAAAGCACTTCAATTATCTGTTGAATGTTTTTGCTCAATCTGATTCTATGAATGCCATCTTTTGGGTAAGCAAATATGAAATAGCTAGACCGCACCATGGTGTTTGCATTCTGAATTCTGCTTAATTGAAAATCTCACGAAAAGGCTGACCAACATGTCCTCCTTGCATACTCATCCTTACTTCAGCTGACTGGTCATTCAAGTACCTATTGTTTCAAGTTTTATTATTATAAGTGGTGATAATAGCTTTGATGAGTTCTGATATTGCAAATGACATCTTACCAACCGGGCTTCGACTGTTATAGGTGTACTGTCTTATTATTATTTGCCAATTTCCCTTATTTACTGATAATAATTGTAGGTAACTTTCTCAGAAAAGATAAGAAAAGGATAACCCAGAATGTTATCAATGATTTATTCAGATTTGGCTCAACTTGCATGAAAGGGATCGAGATGGGATGTGGATACACTTTTGATGTGAAGGGGCAACTATTACTCTATATTTGAGGGGACACAACAATAGCCTTAAATGTGTTCAGTCCTCAGTAACCAGTCTTATCCTTGTCCTTTTCTTCCTTCTTCCATCACCTGGGCTCCTCACAGATTTAGGTAAGAATACAAAATTGGATTGACGAAGACTCAACTGCTCCGAGAATTAACAACAGAAGCACTGAGATTTAAAGAACTATCAAAAGACTTTTGTTTTGTTAGCATGCATGAATTTTGTCGTGAAAAGAAAACATGATAGATTAAAAAGTTTCTTAATATATATATTTTTTAAGTAAAAAAGACAGGTGTGACAAATTTCTGAAAAAATAGTTAAAAGAGTAAGATTGGAAATTATGGAATGAACACCTTTTGATTTTGAAGTTAAAGGCTACATATCTTTTTGTCCATAAGTCATTCAATCTTTGAAATGGCATTACTTAATCTCTGCAAGGAAACATGAGACTTATGGAGCTTAAAGATGAAGCTAATAAATTAAACTGATTTCAACTCTACTCTGAAGCTGTGGAAAGAACAATCTTTCTTAGAGATCATTGGAAAGAGATTTGGAATCTTAGAAATATATCTAATGAAATTACTTTGGTCTTTTTTATAAAGCAGATCAATTTCAACGATCATTTTCCAATGCGAACTCAGATTATCAAAGCATCTGCCCAATCCAACTACAAATTTTGGGTAGCCCTTTTGGCACTTGTGGTAATCTCTGATACAAAATACCATAGCAACACACATAAATACTTTATTCAATTTAAGATAACCAACCCATAGTTTTTGTTACACAAAAACATAAGATGCACTCTTAGTTACACAATATAAACATATAAATACAATTAATAACAAACTAGTTGCAGAAGTACTAAGAGATCACAAGCCTGAAATTTGATCGGAATCAAATTAATAAAAAGCTTTATATTTAAGGATAAACTTCAATGACAGATCTTAAACCCAATATAAGATTTATCTTGTAGTCACTGAAACCAGCATCCATAAAGAGTTTGCCCCAATCTTTGTTGTTCTTCTGCTTACCAGTTTGTAATGTCATCAATAATATATCAAAGAAAAATTGGGTTTCAACATCTTGATGATCAGTTACGTGTTGTCTCTCCAAGACCAGATCAACAATAATCAGTTTTCCTCCTTTCTTGCCTTTGATTGCTTCTTTACATAGCTTAAGTAGCTTCACACATCCTTCATGAGTCCAACTATGCATTATCCACTGTTTTTTTTTTTTTTTAATAAAAATCAAAAGCTGTTAATTAGAGTTTGAACTCATTGATAATGAAAATAAAACAGAAAAAAAGAAATACAATACTATCAAGTCAAAACTCATTGATTATTTTAAGAGTTTGAGAGTACCCGTTTAGCCCAATTGTTTATCTAAAAATATTTTATAAATTCTTAGATTGAGCCTCATAAATTCTTTAATAATATGTGAAAACTTCAGTATAGCACAATGATCAAAATTATATTTATATTTTTAAATTTAATTGAATATATCAATTGAATATATCTTTAAATTCTCTCAATTGTTTTTAGTAACTTCTACTTAAAAATATATATCAATTTTTTTTTAGTGATTTCAATTCTATTTAAATCGCATTAAGGGCATAACTTTTTACCATGATAGGTGTAACTGAAGGAGAAGGAAAGACTAGACATGAAAGATAATTTATTATCAACACGTGAATTAATGTTTTAATAGAATAAAATAAAAATTATTTTATTTTACTCCTGATTTATTATTTTTAGTATGATATCATAATTCATGAATTACTTATAAGTTTAAGAACGTATTAAGATAATTGATGTAATAAGTAATTGATAAAATATAATATCACAATATATATATATATATATATATATATATATATATAATATTTACATAATTTAATACAATTTTTTATGAAATTCATGATCAATATGATATTATTGAGTTTCAGTCTGGATATAAAGGTAATTCTCCCTATTTTTTCTATTATGGATCCTTGCTTCTGCTATCCTCGAATTATGTCAAAAACTGGAACTCTCCATATAAAGTTCCAGGAGTTATATGAGTGCTGGTTTTTATCTATTGTATTTCTTTTTTTTTTAGGTTAAATCGGTAAAGTGTAATGGTTTGGATAGTTTGTCTGTCAATAAGATGTTTTTTTCAATTAAAAAGTATTAATAGAATTATTAATAATCCTAACATAAATGAATGATTAATATTATTTTTTATATATTAAATAATTTGAATTGTATTGTTTTATGGATTTATATATTTTATACAGATAAAAATTTTAAAATATTTTGAATTTAACTTTGTTATTAGTGATTTTAGATTATTACAATTTTTTTACTATTGATATTTTATTCTTCTTAATTTAAAAGTTTAAAACCTATTTCCTCTTACATTCTTTCTCTCCTTTTTTTTTGTCTGAAAATAAATTCTGTTTTTTATTTAGTGACTAATATACTATTAAAGTATTACAATATAAATTTAAAAGTCTTAAAAGAAATATTGAAGCTAAAATATTAAATATTTTTATCTTTTATTTATCAGCATAGATATTTTATTTTAGTATATTCTATTAAAAAAATATTAAACTTTTGTAGCATAACTAAAAACAATTGATTAATAGCATCTCAACTATATTTATATTTGTTGAAGTCGTGATAATTTTTTTATTATTCAAATGTTAATTATTTGTCTGAAAGAGTAAGTTTGTTTTCATTCTTCGCTTTTTGGTTGATTGTATAATATTTTTTTTTATATATAAATTTAAATTATTTTATTTGTATATTACAAATCTTATAAGTTTAACACATAAATATGGACTATGCAAGCGTTTGAAGCTCATCTTTTAATTTACAATTGCAAATAAATAACATCGATTATAAAAAGATTAATGAAAAAATAAAATTGAGCAATTGACCAGTAAGGTGCTTAACTCCCGTGAAGAGCTTTTCTTTAAGTGTAAAAGGATTTACTTAAAGTACGGATATATATAGTGGCGGATTGTTTCAGGGGATAAATAAAATGTTATCCCTATTACAAATAATATATATATAAAAAAAAAAGAATTATAAAGAAAAATCTAATATTTTTAGAGGGGTAAAACAACAATTATGAAAAAATACATGAACCTAAAAAGATTTTAAAAGCTAGGGGGTAATAAAATGTTATCCCTATTACAAAGAATGTAAACAAAGGAATTATAAAGAAAAATATAATATTTTCAGAGGGGCTAAAACAACAATTATAAAAAAACTACATGAACCTAAAAAGATTTTAGAAAGCTAGGATATATATATATATATATATATATATATATATATATATATATATATATCTATAATAGGTTATGTATTTTAATATATATTATATTTTAAATAAATTTAATTATATAAGATTATAAAATATTTAAATTCTTTCACTGTATTTATTAATAACTCACTATCAATATTAAGCTTTATATGTTTATGTTATCTAATTATATTTATTACAATTATTATTTATTAAAATTATTATTTATCAAAAGTAATTAATTTTTAGTTGAATAATTATTTTTATTTAGTTTCTTAAAATAATTTTGAAATAAAATCTCCATGTTAGTAAAAAAATGAAAAGAAAATTATATTTTAGTTTATATTTTTTATTTTTATTTTTATAATATAATATTTTTAAAAGTAATACTATTATATTAATTTTATTAAGATTAAGAAATTAAATTCTCACAATAATAAGAAAAGAAATTAATTTTTTTAGACTAATTTCTTTGCCAACATAAAAAAAGTTTACTTAAATATCTTGATAATAAAAATTATAAAAGTGCCATAATCTTTATAATTCTCACAAATAAGGGTTTAGAATTATAGAAGTTCCACAAAGCTTATAATTGGTCTTAAATGATAAGAATAATAGAAGTCCCACCCTACAAATTATGTTGTCTGGTTGCTATTTTAATAGAAAAAAAAATATTTTTTCAGTCTACATATATCTAGAGTCTGCCGGAAAGAATTTTACAGATGGTAAAACATTATCTCAAGACTTTTAAAGTAATTGCATATTTAGGGTTTCAATTCGAGAATTTTAGTTAAACTAAAAAGAACTCTTACCATCTCATCTACATTTTCTTCGATCTTTGCTTTAGCAAAGATACCAGAATGAATCAAAATGCGCATTAGGCGAGGGATACAATGGGCTTTGGCTGGGTGGACAGGTAAGGCGGCAATGAGCTGAGAAAGGAAGATGGGTCTGACATGGCTATCAGGGATGCCTAGCTGAATTGCAGATTTAAGAGACATTGAGTTTATGAAGTTGAATATATGATTCCATATATGTGCTTGAGCTTGAAGCAACTTGTGAGCATCATGGTTTCCATCAGCCATCTTTAGACTTTCTTGATCAGATGGTGTTTGTGTTCTCAAATATATATATATAGAATTATCAACAACTTTGATCATACAAGGCGATAGAATGCACCAATATATAGGTGAAAGGATAAAAATATAATGCTTATTAAACTTTGTATTTACGTAAGATGCTTTTTTTGAAGTTTCGAGAATTCAACCTCCGATGATGAGAATATTTTTATTTTTATTTGCCAAGAAACTCATCAAGCTTATCTCATGAGTCCATTTATCAGTTCATATATTAGTTTCTGAAAACTCAATATTTTGATCTGTATCGCCATATAAAGATACTTATTGGTTTTTTTTTTTTTGATAAATAGATTATCTTATTACAAAGATTCCTATTGTTATTGAATATTATTACCATCTTATTTATTAGACGATAACTACAATATTGCAACATGAATTAATACTTATTTTATTTAACGTATAATATTTGTGTAAATTATAGTAAACTATGGAGCTTTCTTCTTAGTAGCAAAAAAAAAACCTCATGTTAACATTCCATAATCTAGTTACTTTTTTTATTTAGAAGAAATATGTATATTCCATTAATAAGGATTAATAAGTACATCTTGATATAAAAGATAAAAATAAACATCAAACATCAAAAAATACAAGTAAAGAAAGCTACTTATAACAATCATCAATCATGTTGAAGGAGCGCTAAATTACAATTCTGCAGGAAGAACGTTCAACTCGGTGGCACTAAGCCATATATCGCTTTAGTGATGTCTTTTAACGAGCCTGATTATTTGAATGTCAGATTTAATTTCTTTTTTCTATTCACCATTCCCTTAGAGGGAGAACTCAAAACCACTATAATGGATGAGCATAAAATTCCTATAAAATGAGAACTCAAAGCTCCTATAATGAAAAATCATAAAGCTCCTTAAAAATATTAATATTTATTTATTAAAATTAATTAATAATAAAAAAAAATCGCTGCAAATCTAAAAGTAACCGGCGGAGGGCTAAAAAATGAAATTTTGCTAAGAATAAAAAAAAAGAGAGAAAAATAGGAGAGGCGGCTAAGGTTATAAACAAGTTTTCAAGATTCTTTTGATTATTCTTTATTTTTAAGTAGGGTCGGCTCAACATCCTCTATGGCCTTAGATAATATTTAATTTGTGACTTTATTAATATAAATAAACTTTAGAAATTATCAATTTTTTTTAATTTTTTGAGTTGCAAAATCACTAATTAAATTTTTATATTCAAATTTAAAAAGTAGATCTTTTTTAATTGATAATACAACTAAATTATTTACCTTTTGTGTAACATAGTTGAATGCAAATAGGAGTTATTAATTTTAATTTTGGAAATTTTTTCTCTAAAGCTACCGGAATGAGAATGATTAATAGAATTTATAAGTTATCTGTGCATTTAAAAAATAATATATCTTTATTTATAAAATTTAATATTATAACGGATGTTTTTATTTTTTATTTATAATTATTTTTTGTAATTTTTAATTCTATAAAATAAATATAGATTATCATTATTAGGAAGCATGTCATGTTTTAGAAAGAATACAATTTTCTTAAATTATCATTATTAAGCAATTTTAACTTAGATATATAATACAATTAATATTTATTTTTTTTAATTTAAAATCCTTTAACGAGTTACTAATTAGATTATTAATGTTAATTATTACATTATACATCAAATTTATTTAGAATTTTAATAATATCAGAAGTTTACAAAATTAATAATTATTTATATATTAAAAAATCGAAACCCCTGATTTTTAGAGGCTCTCTATTTTATTGGGCGGCCTTATGTATTGGTCTCAGTAGCCTATGTCTTGAGCCGGTACTATATTTAAGATATATTACAGATATGCAAATTCTTAAAAAAATATCCTTCAGTATCTTATAGATATAATTTTGGTATTTTTTTTCTAATCAAATTCTGACAAAAAAAAAATCGTATAAACAAAATATTTTGAAAAAAAATTGTAAGAATTTCTTTTGACCGGAAAAAGAATTTTCAAAAAATGGTGCGCTATGAAAATTCTTAGAAAAAATATAAATACGAAATGGAATTGATGAAGAAGAATGAAATTGCTCCAATAATTAAGAACAGAAGCACTGAGATTTAAAGAAAAAAAAAACTATCAATATAAATTTATTTCTCATGAAAAAATAAATTTGATGTATATAACAAGTTTCTCCGTTTTTCTTTTTTTTTTTTTTTTTTTTTTTACAAAAGAAATAGTTAAAAGAGAAAGATTGGAAATTAAGGAATGAGCATATTTTGATTTTGAAGTTAAAGGCGGCATCATATGTTTATACACCCTATTAAAGGGTAATCTTTTACTATGTCTTATAATAATTTAAGGGGTCGTATATATTAATCCCACCCTATAAATTATATCGTCTGGTTGCTAGTTTAATAGAAGAAAAAAGTTATTTTTTATAAAAATATATTTAGAATTGATTTAGTGCATATCGAGCATATGATCCTTATAGGTGGTAACATATTATTTCAAGAGTTTTAACACAATTACATATTTAAAACTTAAACTCGATACTTTATTTTTATACATCCTCTTAGATTAGAAGAAAGTGAATTGTTTTCATACTATAGACTTTTTTATAACAATAGTTTTTATTAAACCAGATAAATTTGGTGAGACGTGGATCATAGAGACCATCCAATGCAGCCACAAAATTTGGTAGCCCTTTCGGTAGTAATGGAAATGTCTAATTGATTGACTTAAACAAGGGTAATCAACCCACAGTTTCTGCTTTATTAATATCAACATGTATTCTTAACATAGTATCGTAAACATACCAATACAAGTAGTCACTAATATAACTATAGAAGTGTTGAAAGATCACAAGCTCAAAGTCCGATTGAAATCAAATTAATATAACGAAAATATATTATATATTTAAAGATAAACTTCAATAACAGATCTTAAACCTAATATTGGAGTTATCTTGTAGTTACTGAAACCAGCATCTAAAAAGAGTTTGCCCCATTCTTTGTTGTTTCTCTCCTTACCAGTTTGTAATGCCATCATCAGCATATCATAGAAAAGTTGTGTTTCAACATATTGATCATCAATTACTTGTTGGTTCTCCGACACCATATCAATAATAATCAGTTTTCCTCCCTTTTTGCCTTTAATTGCTTCTTTACTTCGCTGAAGTATCTTTAAGCATTCTTCGTCGCTCCAATCATGGATAATCCACTACTTTCCATCAATGATAAAAATCAAAGTATGTTAATTGGAGTTTAAACTTACAGCCCACTAATTGAAAAGAAGTACTACAATAATATAAAGCCACAACTCATTGATAATTTTAAGAGTAGAGTTCTCGTTTAGCCGATTTGATCTATGAATTTTTCTTTATTTAAGATAAATGATATTAATTTAGTAATTAAAGTAAAAGGTCACTTTCAAATTCTTTATTTATAAAAAGTTAACATATCAAAACTATTAAATTTGTCTAATTTTATAAATTAAAATTCGTATAATTTTTTTAATTATTATAAACTGAATGACATGTATCCTTATTTAAATTAGAAAAAAAAAAAGAAAGATATATAAATTGTAGTTATTTAATGTACCTTGAGTAAAATTGCATCTGCAGGAGGAACCCCCTCAAACATGTTGCCTCCAACATATTTCAAGTTCGCACTGCTTTGCAGACCAGCCACTACATGTGGAAGATCAAATACAATGCAATCCAACTGAGGAAATGCTTTAGCTATGGCTGCAGCCATAGTTCCTGTGCCACCTCCAACGTCAACTAACGAATTCAACCCTTCAAACACTCCCTTGTACTCATCAATCAACACTCTCATGACCAGCCTTGCATTACTAGCCATGGCCACCCCTAGTTTTTTAGAACTTTTAATTTTTCATTATAGTTTTTTTTTTTTTCAAGTTAGTTCCTTTAATAAATATTATTATATGCTTTTGGCCTCTTAAATTTTTTCTATTGAGCCACCCTAAAGTGTAACTGAGTAATTATTTTCAATTTTATCAAAAAATAATTATTTTATTTAGTCATATGCCTAATTATTATGCGGATTGTTGCTATTATTTTTTATTGGATTTTTTAGAAGAAATATATATGTTCTATTAATGAAATTAACAAATTTATTTTAATATAAAAGATAAAAAAATATTAAATGTCACAAAATATGTGAAAAAATTATTTGCAATAATTATCAATTTTATTTACGAAATAATAGATTATAATTATGTGAAAAGAATGTTTAATTCGGTGATACTAAGTCATATATCAATTTTATACCTGTCTTTTGACGAACTCGATTGTTTGAATGTTATATAGAATCTCTTTTTTTCTTTTCACGACTCCTATAGAGGGAGAACTCAATCCCTCCATAATTAAGGACTATAAAACCCTTATAAAATTAGAATTTAATATTTTATAACAAAAAATCATAAATTTTAAAAAAAAATACTAATGTTAATTTATTAAATTAAATAATAATAAAATATTACCGATCTAAAAGTGATTTTGGTGAACCAAAATATGAAACTTTAATAAACATAAAAAAGAAAAAAAAGAGAAACTACTAAAATTTTAGTAAAGCGTGATGATTGGATTTATTACTATTTGTATAATAAAAAAAAAACGAAATTTAAAAATTATAAATATCTTCAACCTTAAATTTACTTAAAGTAAGATTGTAATATATTAATATAAATTGCTTGTATATTCATGAAGATTTATAATGTATCCAATGAAGACTCTTAAATTGTTTCCTAGCCGATCAATTTTAATATGGTATCGCAGATACCGCGTGACTCGATTTTTATTCTTTTCCTATATTATAACATATTCTAAATAATCCAAGTCATAATTAATATATATATATATATATATATAGGTAGGCTATTAATCCTAAAATTATGAAACTAAAAGAGTATTGATTCTAGTCTAAATTTAGCTAAGAAATTAAATATTATAAATTGTATATAATAATTAAATATTATTATTAGTACTAATGATGAATGGAATTTAATTCTTATTCCACACTAAATTAAAAAATTTATAAAAAGCTTCCAATCTCATTTCCGACTTTTCTTCTCATTTTTAACTTCTAATAATTTATGTAAACCTGTTTTATAATTAAATATTTTTTAATAAGTGGAAAAATTAGAAATATTGAAAATATTCGTGACATTTATAGTAGTATCGTTGTATTTTATATTTATTTTTACTTTAATAATTTAATTTTTCAAACATTTGATTTTAAGGGGTGAAGATGGTCGGAAAAAGAAGCCCAAAAGTTGCTGATCAATTTGAGTCCAGAATCATTAGCAATGGTTGCCGAAAACGTCAGCAACGGCTCCGATAGCCGCTGCCCCCCTTCCTCACATTTTCCACCACTCCTCGCCACCCGCAGGTGTTGCTGCCACTGCCGCTGCACTTGCGGTTGACCACCGGACCTCCATCCGACGCCACCTCGCTTCGGCAGGGCCTCCTTCGCCGTCCGCCATGGATGGCCAAAGGTCCTCCTTCCTCTTTCTTCTTCTTCTTCTTCTTCCTTTCTTCCTTCTTTCTTTTCTTTCATTTTCCTCCCTATATTGACTTTTGGTCCCTGAACTTTTCTTCTTTACCATTTAGTCCCTCAATCTTTTTAATTACTAACAATTTCATCCTGTAAATTTTTTGATTAACCCTTCAACTTTTCTTTAGCTTTTCAATTAAGCCCCTAACTATTTAATTTGGGCCAAAACAGAATTATTGAAAATATAACCCTTGTTTTTAAATATAAAATTACCAATAAGCCCTTGCCGATATATTTAATTACAAAAATACCAAACATACAAATTTTTATTAAAATCCCATATTAATAAAATTATATTTTTAATCCTTATTCCATAATAAATTTCCAATTTAATCCTAACACAATTAATTTAATTAATCAATTTGCTAAATATTTTTCAATTAAAATTAACACCATTAGCTAATTAAAATGTCATTTCTCCAATAATTTTTTTATAAAATATCCTTTACTAATTCTTTCATAACTTTCAATATAGAAATTAATTAATATATTCATATTGGGAGAAAATTGAATGACTGAAAATATAATCCATTTTCCAAAGAATTTACTTAATTAATTTCTTAAAAAAAATAAATAAATTAAATATACAAAGTAACTCCCTTATTATTTCTAGCATTAAAATTCTATTTAAATCATTCCAATTAAATCAAATAAAAATAAAGTAAAATTGATTTAAGTAAAATTCCATTTATTATATTATTATTATTAAAGAAAAATTTTGGGTATTACAAATATATACATAATATGAACCTGTCAATATTACAACCACATTTTTAACTCACTCTGAGATATTACAAATGTTGAATGGCTGAGAATTGGTTGGCTAGCTTTTTCCATTAATTATGGGCCACAAGTTGTTCTTACATGTTCAACATGCAAATATTCCTAAAAAATCAACTGAGCTTTGAATATACACCACAATTTCAGGATTTGTTCAATACTATTTATGGCTCTAGATAAGATTAAATTTGTGACACTCTATAATATAAATATACTATAGAAATTATTAAAAAAATTCTTATCTTTTAAGATGTAAATCACTAATTAAATTTTTATATTTAATTTTTTAGAAATTAATGATAGTATAGCTAAATTACTCAATATATCTTATGACTATGGAATGAAAATTAGATTTTATCAATTCTTTTTCAAATAAAAAGTTTATTTCGCTGAAGCTACAGTAAAGAAATTGTTTTTAATGTTGTGAAGCTACTGGAAAACCCAATGAGTTTCCTTTTTTTTTTTTTTTAATCTTTGGAATGAATTATCTACTCGAATACATCTTATGACTGGAAATGGAAAGTGGAAAGAAAAACATGCAGATGATATTTCATGTATTGGTTTACTCAAGAAATGCAAAGAGGCCATAACAAGTAACAATGGGGAGAGGCCCGGAAAGGTGATAATCATAGACACACTGATGGGAAATAAAGATTGGATTAAGCAATCAACTGAGACCATACAGCTCTATGATCTTGAAATGATGGTCCTTGTCTCCGATCAGGAGAGGACCGAGAAAGAGTGGGCTAAGCTCTTCTTTGATGCTGGATTTAGCAGCTACAATATAAACCCTGTTCTAGGCTTAAGGTCAATCATTGAGGTTTTTCCTTAAGAATATCAAAATCTCTATGTAGCTATTTTTATTCCTAAATAATAATTGATGTAATGAATAATTGAATATCTAATATAAATAAAAGTAATTAAAGTGATTCTCCGGTTATTGTTTGCATTACAGTACTGATTTAATATTTATTTTTTTCTGATTTGTTAGATTTATTTTTCTATTGACTTTTTATCAGATTTATTTGTAAAAAAAAATATCAATTCATTCATCTTTTTAAAAGAAATTTAGAAGTACATTTAAAAACGCAATCCCAAATGGAGCTTGCATGCTCTACAACTTATTTAATTAACTTTTACATAGATGAGTTATTACATTTTCTTTCAAATAATCCAGCGGTGATTATCTTCAAACTAAATATAAAATGTTAAGAAAAAGTTCAACTAAATAAAGATATACATTTAAATTAGTTAATTTTTTTTTAATATTTGCTCCGAGAACTTCTTTTAGTTAGCTTCAATGAGTTCAAGATTACTATTATATTAGGCGTAAGGTCTCTTCATCGAGATTTACCCAATCTCAGCCCTCAAATAATCATAAGTTTCTTTTATTTAGTTTCTCAAGATTTGCTCAACACTCTTTGTAGCTCTAGATAAGATTAAATTTATGGCAATCTATAATATTCAAATTTGAACCTAAACTTATTAAAACTGAATATTCATATGTTGACACGGGATGAGGATCCATTTTCATATCTACGAATTTGAAGATGTTTTTGGTGAATAAACTAGCTCGCTGGAGAAAGAAATGTTGTTACATGAATAGTGGGTGCTTATTTTGTTGTCCGGAGAAAGAATTAAAATTTGGTTTTGCTATTACCAAGTCATGTATCAGGAAATGGAAAATTATATCCTTAACGCAAGTACACAATGTATTATAATTTTGGATTCAAAATGCATAAATTTTATTGAGAGCACACTTATGTAATGTTTTGTTGCTTTATTTATAGTTTTGTACAGATTATGTATGATTTGTACGTAATTTTTTTTATTGTTTTATTTTATTTGTAATATTTGAAATTAAGATTTTATTATTTTTATTATTTTCAATATTCAAGAAATATTGAGAATATATTATTTTCTAAAAAAATTACATTATTGGTTAAGTCTTTTGATTATTTAAATTTTCAAAACTAAAATTTTATTAATTTTCTCTAAAGAGAAATTACATGAATGGTTGAATTTTCATATATATTTAATTCTTATAATAATGATATTTAATATCATAAATATAAATAGAAATAATAAAGAATAAATTTTTCATAAACTTTCTCAATGTAATTTTGTTTATAATTTCTAATATTTTCATAAATAGTTTTTTAAATGACCTTTAAGGATAACTCTATATTTTTATAAAACATCATATTTGCCTTTTATATAACATTGAATTTTCACTGTCATACATATTTATATTTAATAAATTATAGGTTCATCAGCAATACAGTATAAATTCATTGAAGATTTACTGTTAAATATAGTTATAAGCAATAAGATCATTAAATATTGTTTATAGGTTCATTAAATATAAAGTGTAGATTCATCATTTGTGAACTGTAAATCCATTATTTAATAAATAAATTTATTTTTAAATTATGAATTTTTAAATTATAATATTTGAATTCTATGTGTACGTGTGATGAACCTGTAATTTATAAATTATGAATATTTTACTTTTAACCTATGAATCTATATTTCTTTAATGAGTTTTTGGACTATTATATATGAAGCTCAAGTATACTTATAATGAACCTGTCATTACTTACGAATTTATAGTTTTATGATTGATGTTTTCAGTTTTTACTTATGAACTATACTTGTGTTTTGTACTTTATACTTATGAAAATAAAATTATTAATTTTAATGTTTCATTATTTTTACTAAATTTTAGAAATTAAAATATAATTATGTAATAATAAAAATAATTTAAATTTAAATATTTGTGAACTAAAACTAAATAGATAAAATATAAACATACATTAAATATAATTAAATGTAATATTCTTATGAAAAATATGAAACATTAATAAAGTTTCATATATATGTAAAATTTTATATTAGAATATATAATATTTCACTATAAAAATACTAACATATTACTAAAAGATAAATTTTATACTGTAATAAAAACTAAATATGAAATATACTTAAAATTTATCTTTTAGTAATATGTTAGTATTTTTCTTACTATAATAATAATAATATAGTAAGCAAATAAAGAGATGGTACACTTTGTATAGTGTAAAGTAGCCTTTATATTTTTTTAAAAAGAATATTCACACATGTATTGTGTGTTTGGTTGATAATGAATTAGAGACACAGGTCCATTCCTACGAAGCCGAGTATATGTAGATTTAATGTGTTGAAACTTATATAATCTCATGTATCATTGAAAATACTCCAAGACATCAAAAATTGTAAAAATAACTATTCGAATATCTATTATATTAAAATTATAAATGTACTATAATTTTTGAAATAATTATTTACTTTTCTAATGAATGGATGTTAACTGAATTTATAATTTATAATTTTAATTAATTAATCTATAATTTATAATGAATATGGTAAATTATTAATTTCAATCCTTATTCATTTCAAATTTAACGTTTCCTCCTGAATCTTTGAATTTTATATTTTATAATATAAAATTATAAAATATTAACAATATTAATAAAAAATTAGAAAAATACAAATCCTAAAAATAATAGAAAAAAAATGCATACGCTTCTTATTTTCTTTAATACCTTTTCCTATAATATATATTTACAGAAAAAGCAGAAACATACAACACGTCATAAATAGCTGCAGAAATAGCAAACCAGGCGGTGTCCACCGGACAGCGTCCTCCTATTACCGTGACTTGCCGAATCACACATTTGAAAGTAACCTAAACCCTAAAATCTTTACTTTCTCAATTCACACTATCTAATCCCTAAATTCCTCTGTGAAATTTGTTACCCTTTGAGTCCTGAGTCCTTAATTTTTCATTAACCACTTCAATTCGTTTACTGCTTGTTTTCTTTTTTTGGCGTGTAATTATTGAAGATGGACATCGAACAAAAACAAGCAGAGCTAATCGATCACTTCGTTAAAATAGCATAAGCTCTTAAAGGCTCAGCTCTTGGGCCCGTTATCGTTGAAGCCACTTCTCACCCTTCACTCTTCGCCTTCTCCGAGATTCTCGCCGTACCTACTGTTGCTGAGGTCAGCATCATGTCCACTTTCCGGTTTTTTCAGTAATTTGATTCATGTCCCGTAATTTCCCAATTTATGCTATTTATGAATTTGGATTCAGAATTAATTATGGTTCTTTGCAGCTTGAAGGAGTTGACAATTCCGTGTACCTTGATGTGCTCCGGTTGCTCGCACATGGCACATGGACCGACTACAAGAGTAAGCTTACTCTCTATTCTTTTTCTTTGTGTTGCATCTCTCTGTAGTAGTTAGTTATGACATCGACACCTGAAGCTTAATTTTGATGAAAACTTATGTCAGATGCGCTTTATTTATATTCTTGTGAATTAATTGTTGAGATGCTGTGTTCTTAAAGGGATCCGAGATTTTTGGGCTGGCAGACTTTTGCTAGATTAGTTAGTACAATGTATGGAATATAAGCAAAGGTATTTCCAAAGTTAATGCAGGCGGTGGATGAGCTCTTCAATCTTTAATTGTCCCTGAATTTGATTCTCGTCACCGACACTTAGAGGGTAATTACTGAATGTACATGTTATATTTGATATATCAATACTCGCAAGGATATAAACCGAATGTTAGTATAAAAAGTTGACTACGAGGTCGATTTCATAAAAATCTGTTGAGCAAATATACTATAAAGACTAACCATTACACAAAAATACTTAAAGTAAATCTAAACACTTTAAGCGAATGTTTGAAAATAGTTTTAAAATTTATAAAAGAAATTAAACAAACCGTAAAATAAATATGTAGATAAATGATTAGTATAAACTATATAATAAAATAGTATTAATCTACCTTATACTTAGTACCTTTTATTTTTCTTTAAGTCCAAATCTAATGAATGAAATGGTGATCTGTCTTTTTTCCTAAATCACTATTTTTAACCAAAAATTTTCATAACAAATATTACTATTAAATTGATATGATGGTCAATCAACAATAATAGGTGAAACTAATACAAGTATAAAGGTAAAAAATCATTCATTAAATTTATAATATATAAAGTTCATACATAAGTAAAAAGACAAACTAAATACTTATGAAATTTAGTCTGATATATTTAATCTAACGGTCATTGTAATTAAATAGAAAGACATAAGAAATATAAATAGAAAATTAAAGCTTCTTCAAAATTTAGAAATTCTTCAAGTGACGAAGAAGATTGATCTTCACTCTCCACGTCCTAAAAATCTTCTTTGATCCTTGAAAAAATAATGTAAAACTAATTAAATGGCGTAGAAGATGAAACTGTAGAGAATTCGCGGAGAGAAAATAATCAATCTTCTTTGTTTAATTTATCTTTACTTCTTATAGAGATTTCTTTTTCAAAGTCCTTCTCTAAACAAAACACTGTTATATTATCTCTTAGTTATCCTAAACAAAATAAACAACTTAAAATGTAATTATCCTTATTTACATCATAACTAATTAATTCCCCATTTGTGGGCCTTCATAAATTCGGCTAGGCTGGTAATACTGATAGTTCATTTATCTTTATTCCGAGGCATTTTACAAACAATTCAATTAAAGCCCATTTATGTATTTTTGGCTCATATTTTCTTTTTTTTTTTACTAATATCACCTAAAAATAGACAATAAAGATAAAATGAAGTAATAAACACATATTTTTACATATTATGTATATAAAACAATAACAATAAATCACTAAAACGTCTTAATTATATATATACATAATATGAACATGTCAATATTACAACGACACTTTTAACTTACTCTGAAATATTACAAACACTGAATGTCAAGTTGTTCTCACATGTTCAACATGCAAATATTCTTAAGCTTTTAACTCACTCTGAAATATTACAAACACTGAATGTCAAGTTGTTCTCACATGTTCAACATGCAAATATTCTTAAGAAATCAACTAAGCTTTGAATTTACACCAGAATTTCAGGATCTGTTTAACACTATCTGTGGTTCTAAATAAGATTAAATTTGTGGCACTCTATAATATAAATATACTATAGAAAATTTCTAAGATATTTTTTATCTTTTAAGATGAAAAACCACTAATTAACGTTTTAGAAATTAATGATAATATAGCTAAATTACTTAATATATCTTGCGACTGTGGAATGCAAATTAGATTTTATCAATTTTTTTTAAAAAAAAAAAAATTATTTCGCTGAAGCTACAGTAAAAAAAATAGTTTATAATATTGTGAAGCTACCAGAAAAACTCAATGAGTTCCCACTTTTTTTTATTTGATCTTTGGAATGAATACATCTTATGACTGAAATAGAAAGTGGAATGAAAAAACATGCAGATGATATTTCGGGTACTGGGGGACGAAGATTGCCTGAAGTTACTCAAGAAATACAAAGACGCCATGACAAGTAACAATGAGGAGAGGTCCGAAAGGTGATAATCATAGACACAGTGATGGAAAATAAAGATTGGATTAAGCAATCAACTGAGACCATACAGCTCTATGATCTTGAAATGATGGTCCTTGTCTTCAGTTAGGAGAGGACCCAGAAAGAGTGGGCTAAGCTCTTCTTTTGATGTCCCTGTTCTAGGCTTAAGGTCAATCATTGAGGTTTATCCTTAAGAATATCAAAATCTCTATGTACCTATTTTTATTCCTAAACAATAATTGATGTAATGAATAATTAAATACCTATAAAAATATAAATAAAAGCAATTATAATTTATTTAATTGATTTTTACTTAAATGAGTTATTACAATTTTTTTTCAAATAATCCGATGGTGATTACCATCAAATTAGATATAAAATATTAAGAAAAAGTTCAACTAGATAAGGATATACATTTAAATTAGGTAAAAAAAATTTAATATTTGCTCCGTCAAATTCTTTTAGTTAGCTTCAATGAGTTGAAGATTACTATTATATTAGGACTAAAGTTTCTTCATCGAGGTTTACCTAGCTCCAATTCTCGAGTAATTATGAATCTCTTTTATTTATGTCTAGTGTTATGAAGTTGCGCGTCAAAATTTTTATTAAGACTCATATAAGCATAAAATAACAATTGGTATTTATTTAATCAAAAGAATCTAACTAAATGAAATCAAAATTTGAGATGATTTGAAAAACAGCATATCAAATAGCATTATTAATAAATGGCCAATTTGTTGTAAAAAAATAATCACAAATGTTTTATACTTTCTACAACATCAATCTTTTACTTTGTTTTTATTTTGAAAAAATCAGATTCAACAATTCATATACCATTAAACTGCATTTTATATTAAAACACCATGTACTGCTTAAAATATTAAATAAACTCCTATTACGAAAGAGCTGAGCTTATAACTATTACTTTATTTATATTATGTTAAAATTAATGGCTATTTTCTATTATATAATTTACAGTTTATTAGTTTTTATAAAAATTAAAAATAAATAAATTAATTAGAATATATTTTATATAAATAAATATTATAAAACTTATAAATTTATTAACATCTTTATAATAATTTAGATTTAATTTAACGTTGCTAGTTACATACAATTAGCTATATTTAGATCCCATTCGGATTTTGCAAATGAATTCGAGATAAAGAGGCTTCAAATTTAATAGGATCAAAATGCCATTGACCTTTTTTTATGCCTTTTTCTCTCTTATAAGTCGGTAAAAGGCTAAAAGGATAATTTGACCCCTGCTTAAAGTCAATAGACAATTTATTTAGATTTTCATAACAAATTTTACTATTAAATTAATATGATTGTCAATCAATAATAATAGGTAAAACTAATACAAGTATGAAGGTAAAGAAATCATTCATTAAATTTATAATATAAAAAGTTCATACATAAATAAAAAGGCAAACGAAACACTTATGGACCAGATTACATATTTAATCCAACAGTCATTGTAATTAAATAAAAAGACATAAAAAATATAAAATAAAAATTAAAGCTCCCTCAAAATTTAAAAATTATTCAAGGGATGAAGAAGATTGAACATCACTTTCCACGTCCTAAAAAGCTTCTTTGATCCTTGAAAAAATAATGTAAAATTAACTAAGTGTTGTAGAAGATGAACTGTAAAGAATTCACAGAGAAAAGAGTAATCCATCCCTCTTGTTTAATTGGGTAAAGGGTTTCTCAAGAAATCATAAGAAAGTAATTGGAGTATGGATATCTGATTATTATAAACTTAGAGTTTGGAGTACGAATATTTGATCATTCCTAAACCATCACTGTTGGGTTTGGACATTTGACCATTCTGAACTATTAATTTGGAATTTAAAGGTTTAAATATTCTGAACTATTACTTTGGACTTTGGATGTCTAGACTAGGCACTAAGGACTATATAATAACTAACACTTACTTTAATTTTTGGATACTAAGGGGTAAATTGTTCCGTCTCTGCCAAACTTTTGAATTTAATATTTAATTAATATTAGTATTTTAAGTTTTTTTTTATAATAATATTTCTATTTCTATTTTAATTTAGAATATTTACTATTTTGTTAATCTATTTTTACTAACTCGGCAATTGAAAATAAATATTTCTAATTGATTTGCAATATTAGCAATATAAACTTATTAATAGTTTATCTTATTAAACATGTGAATCCACTTTTATATTTTTTTTAAACTGCATATATATATATTTGAAAATAGACTATATGTACTTAAATTATTAGATAGTTATATTATTCATATATGGTAAATTAATTATGAATATTTTATTTTTCATGGTAACGTCAGTAAAAATAGACTAGAAAATAGTTATAGGTGTTCTTAATTAAAACAGAAACATAAATATAAATACTAATATTAAAAGAAAGAAAAGTAAGTAACTAGAACCACTTAAATACATAATCCAAACTTTTAATACCGACATAGTAATTTACTCCCATCTTTATTTCAATTTATCCATACTAACGTCTAACTTAATTTTTCTGTTGTTCATCTCTATTATTTATTTGTTTTCTATGACGAAGATGATGAAGATCCATTTTCATATCTATGAATTTGAAGATGTTCTTGGTGAATAAACTAGCAAGTGGGAGAAAGAAAGGCCGTTACAGGAATAGTAGCTTTGCTATTACAAAGTCAGAAGGATTGAGAAAGATGGAGAAATTTATGAGACTTTATAAAGCCATGAATCCGCAAACGGGTAAGCAAGTATACAATGTGTTATGGTCTTGGGTCCAAAATGCATGAAATTTATTGATATAAGATTTATGTAATGTTTTATTGTTTTATCTATAGTTTTGTACAGTATAATAATAATGTAGTAAGAAAATAAAGAGATGGGATAGGGTACAAGAAAAAATAATGTTTGTATAATGTAAAGCAGCCTTTATATTTAAAGAAAAAAATTAGCACATGTATTTGATAAGGATTTCATTCCTATAATAGCTAATGTATAGTTGTATATTACTTTCCTATTATAATTAGGTTAATTCTTCTATTGTATTTAGGATATTGCAATACTTGAAAATCACGCATACTGCTGGTTATATAAATAGGCTGTAAACAATACGTACAAATCAAGTTTAATATTTTCTGATAACATTAATATGGTATCAGAGCTGGAGGCTTAATAGCAAAATCTTTTTCGATTCTCTTTTTATTTATTTTTTTCAGATTTTTCTCTTCTTTTCTTTTCCTTTTATTTTACAATGAATTTATCATCTTCCTCTCTTGTATCTATTTCTATTCATTCTCTTAATGCTCTTTCACCGAATATCACCAATCATATTCCCATTACACTTAATGCCACTAATTATTTGCTATGGAAGGCACAACTTGAGCCTCTCTTATACACCTATGCTTTGGCTTTTCATATTACTGAAGGCGCTCAAGCACCCCTAATCACCATTGACGGTGCTGCCAATCCAGCTTACATTAATTGGTTTCGTTGTGATCAAATGGTTCTTAGTTGGATCATTGGTTCTATATCAGAACAGTTTATGCCTCAAAATTATTGGCTCTACTATTGCTCGGGAAGACTGGAAGAAATTATCTACGGCCTATGCCTCCAGTTCTAAGGCACAGGTTCACACTATTAAAAGTATTATCTATAAGTTGCATAAAGAATCTATTGAATATGTTTCTCAATATATTCAACATGGAAGTCCATGTTTGATACTCTGGCTTCTCTTGGAAGTCCTCTACAAGAAGATGATCTTGTTCAGGTATTAATTAATGGTCTCGGATCTGATTATAGACCCTTCATTCGCTCTTTGGAAAATCGTTTTGATAGTGTGGGATTTGATGACTTCTATGGCTTGTTGTTAAGTGAGGAAACCAGCCTGCTAGCTGAAAAATTGCAGGCTCATTCCTTTTAGCCGTCTGCGTTTTCTGGTCAAGTTACATCCTTTAGTCGATCTGCTCCTTGTTCTTTTCATGGTCACAGTGGACACAATTCTAGGGGTAGAGGACATGGGCACTTTAGGCCCAATTATAATATTGGTTACTCCTCTTATAATTCTTATTATCAAACTATATTTGCTCCCTCTTTGATGTCTTCATTGAATTATTCCTCAACTTCTCAATATTCATCATCATTGACTTGCTTTAATTGTAATGGTATTGGTCATATTAGTCGTACTTGCTCATCACCAAGAGTAAATCGACAGGCTCTTCCTCCTCTTCTACCAACACCTCGTCCATCAATCAACTTTATCCATGCCTCCTCAGCCGAACCATCAACCCTGGATTTTAGACTTTGGCGCCTCTCATCACTTCACTCCAAATTCTAAAAATCTTCAAAATTATGTTATTTATCCAGGCAATGATGGAGTTATCTTTGGCAATGGTAAAACTTTTCCAATTACTACTATCGGAATTTCGGTTTTTCATGTTGCCAATAATTCTTTTTATTTACATAATATTATGATGTTCCAAAATTACAAATAAATTTGCTCTCTATTTCTGGCTTTACTAAAGCTAATCATGTTTGTATTGAATTTTTCGTTTCGTTTTGAAATTAAGGATATCCATACGAAGGATTTCTTTGCTCGGCGAGCAAGGATGAATTTGCCTCCTCCTGCACCAAAGTCTGCGTTTTTATCAAATTTTAGTTCTTGGCACAAGCGTCTTGCACATGCCAATAGTTATTCCTTATGGTAATTTTAATAAACAGATATATCAATTGTATAACTTTTAACTAAGTAATTTTAACTATTAAAGGTGAAATTGAAAGTTACTTATCAAATTCATGGATTGTGCTTATGGAATGGGTGCAAGAAAAACTAAAATGAGAACAGGGGCTTCATTCAACTTGAACTTGAACTCATTGCAGTACAAAGACGTATGACCCTATCCGATATTTTCTGCATTTCTGTTTGTTAAACAAGAAAATACATATATTAGGTGGTGAATTTTCTTTTATTATTTTTAATTCTCTTTGAGCTATATTATTGTTTATGGGTGGAGACTTTGAATTTTTTTTAAATGAGGATTAAATTTATTTACCAATTACCTTAAGCTTTTTCAATTCAGACTTTCTGGACAATTATTATTTATTATTATTATTACACTACAAAAAAGGCTCACAATTTGGAATCAAAGGAAAATTGTTAAACTAAATGATTCTAAATGCTGTTATAAGTTATTTGAATAAATCAAGCATTAATTGGACTATGACCTGTTCATAATGTAATTTTATAGGAAGATAGTATATGCTTTATTGTAGTAGATTTTCTGCAAGTTAATTGTTCCTTCATCTGTATAAATAAATGAATTTAATGATTAATAATATATATTCCTTTCATCTCATATATCATATTCTAAATTTTACGTCAAATTGGTGTCAGAGCATTAATCTTAAAGATTCTATAAAATTCACAAAATAAAAACATGAAACCCTCAACCACATACAACCACCAAGTAACCTACACACAAGCATAATGGAATCAGAAATTTCTTTCACTGCTATTCTACTTAGATGGAATGAATTATCAGATGTGGACTGTTAAGATGGAAGCATATCTTAATGCTCATGATTTATGGGAAGCTGTTGAAGAAGATTATGAAAACAACACAACGATTGCTCAGATGAAAAATCATAAAGATAAGAAGCTAAAAAGATCCAAAGCTAGATCAATTTTGTTTACAGCTATTTCATCTATTATTTTCAACAGAATAATGACAATGAGAAAAGCTAAAGAAATTTGGAATTTTTTAAAGCAAGAGCATGAGGGAAGTGAGAAGATAAAAGGAATGCAAGTGTTGAATTTGGTTCGAGAATTTGAGATGGAAATGATGAAAGAGTCGGAAACTATAAAATATTATGCAGACAAGCTTCTAACTATAGCCAATAAAGTAAGACTCCTTGGTACTGTTTTCTCCAATTTTAGAATTATTAAAAAATTTCTTGTAACAATTCCTAGAAAATTTGAAGTTATAATCACTTTTCTAGAAAACACAAGATACCCATCAAGCATCACCTTGGTAGAATTATTGACTGCACTACAGGCTCAGGAACAAAGAATGCTCATGAGACAAGAAGATACTCTTGAAGGAGCTTTGCTAGCCAAATCCAGAACAATGATAGTGGTAAGAATAAGAAAAAGAAGAATAACAAGTCAGGGAGTTACAACCACAACAACAGCAGCAATAATAAAACCTCTAAAAACTTTTCATCATGTCCTTATTATAAGAACACCAATCATTTACAGATGAAATGTTGATGGAGGCCAGATGTAAAATGCAACAAGTATGGACAATTAGGATATGTGGAGAAGATTGTAAGTCTTCACAACAACAAGGAAAGCAAAAGCTGCTATTGAACAAGTCGACGAAGAAGAACTTTTCGTAGTATCTTACTTCGCCACTTCAAGCTCAATAGAAAGTTGACTAATTAACAGTGGTTGTACAAACCACATGACTTATGATCAAGATTTATTTATAAATCTCGATACAACCTACATCACCAAAGTTAAAATTAGAAATGGAGCAAAAAAAAAAATAACTGTAAAAGGCAGAGGAGCTGTGGCAATTAAAGGCTGCACAGGTTTGAAACTAATCCTTGATGTTCTATATGTTCTTGAAATTGATCTAAATCTGCTGAGTGTTGGTCAATTACTGGAGAAACGCTACAAAGTTCTCTTTAAAGACAAAAGTTGCATGATTAAAGATTCAGATGGCAAAAGCTATAGTGCACAAGGTTGAATTTGATAGAGGAGGAGCAAGCTATAGTGCACAAGGTTGAAAGCAATACAATGCTTTGGTATAAAAGGATGGGGCATTTTCATCATGATGCCTTGCTTTACATGAAAAAAAATAATCTTGTGCAAGGGCTCCCTGAATTAGAAGAAGAATTACTTACATGTGCAGCTTGTCAATACAGCAAACAAACAAAGGTGCCCTTTCCAGAAAGAAAATCTTGGAGAGCAATAAACAAGTTGTAATTGGTGCATACAGATGTAGGAGGACCATAGAAAATACCATCTTTGAACGACAGTAAGTACTATATTGCTTTCATTGATGATTATACGAGAATATGTTGGATTTACTTCATGAAATATAAAGCTGAGGTTCTTGACATCTTTTACAAGTTTAAAACTTGGGTGGAAACTCAAAGTGGAAGAAAAAATGCAGATGATAAGGTCAGATAATGGAACTGAATATACATCTAAAAAACTCAGTAAGTTTTATGAAGATGCAGGCATTGAACACCAATTATTGTGGAGCACAAAAATAGAACAATAATGGAGATGACGAGATATTTGCTTCATGACAGAGATCTTCCAAAAGTTTCAGAGGTGAAATTTTGCTAAACAGATTGCCGTCAAAATTTGTTTGAAAAAGACTCCATTTGAAGCATGGTATGGTTGCAAATCAAAATTGCGGAATTTGAAATTTTTTTTATTATGGATCCTTGCTTCTGCTATCCTCGAATTGTGTTAAAAACTGGAACTATCCAGATAAAGTTCCAGGAGTTATATAAGTGCTAGTTTTATCGGACAATTTACAGATTCTGTAGCATATAAATCTATTGTATTTATTTTTACTTTTGTTTGTTATTTTCTCTTGAGACAATGTAATTGGGCTAGTTGGGGTTTTTTTTTTTTAGGTTAAATGGGTAAAGTGTAATGGTTTGGATAGTTTGTTTTCTCAATTAAAAAGAATTAGTAAAATTATTATCATAAAAAAATATCCCTATTATAATATATAAACCACATTCTGACGGAAAGAGAGAATCTGATTGGATTGTTTTGAATTTCGTATCTGAAAAAGAAACAAAAAGGAAAAGAAAAGAAAGCAAGAAAGAAAGAAGATGGTTTTGAAAATGATTTTTATGCTTTCTGATTGATTGGATTATTGTAAATATGATTATTTATGAATCATCAGCTGTCATTGATCCTCTTTTCTTGGGCTCGATGTTATGTTGATGGTGATGGGGACTCTTCATCTCCAGCCTCATTCTCTAAATATGTGGTGGAAAAGTATTGGACAAATTGAATAAAGGTAGAAAATAAAAATTGGAAGTGATTTTTCTTTCATTTGGAATAGAAGAAAAAGAAAGAAGGGAGATGGAGAGAAAAATTATTTGTTATATGTATTTATATATCATTAATTAAATTCAAGATTATGAATTTGTAAATAATTAAGATGTTGAATTCGAGTTTTTCAAATCAAAAGATATTTATAATTGAAATAAAAATGTCAATATTTAAAAGTGTGTAAATGATAAAATAGAGTTTTTTCGAATTTAATAAAAACCTTGAATTTGAGTTTAAGTATGGAAATGCGTTAAAATTTTTAAAATAATATTTTACTATTTATAAAGATTTTATACGACACTTTCTAAATTATTTAGACTAATTCTGAATATTAAATTAAAAGATAATCACAACAATCCGTGCAACTAGTAAGTAGTCTAAAATATATGCAAAAGGCTGAAACATTGAAAGAAAAAAAGATTTTTGACATATGTTAATTTTGACAAATAAACATAGTGATGATTTGTAGTTTTTATATTCATTGTATTAATATAAATGAATGATTAATATTATCTTTTATATATTAAATTAATTTAAATTGTACTGTTGTGTGGATTTATATATTTTGTACACATAAAAATTTTAAAGTATTTTGAATTTAATTTTGTTATTAGTGATTTTAGATTATTATAATTTTTTTACTATTAATATTCTATTCTTCTTAATTTAAAAGTTTACAACCTATTTCCTCTTACATTCTTTCTCTCCTATCATTTTTTTCTCTGAAAATAAATTCTATTTTTTATTTAGTAGTGACTAATTTACTATTAGAGTATTACAATATAAAATTAAAAATCTTAAAAGAAATATTGAAGCTAAGATATTAAATATTTTTATCTTTTATTTATCAGCATAGATATTTTATTTTAGTATATTCTATTAAACAAATATTAAACTTTTGTAGCATAACTAAAAGAATTGATTAACAGCATCTCAACTATATTTATATTTGTTGAGGTCGTGATAATCTTTTTATTATTCAAATGTTAATTATTCTCCAAACAAATTAGGTTGTTATTATACTCTCCATTTTTGGGAGATTATATAATATTTTATTTTTATATGAATTTAAAATAATTATATTTATAGATTACAGAATTTTATAAGTTAAACTCATAAATATGGACTATATTATACGGATTTTCCTTTTCTTTTCCTCTCAAATTTTTTTGAGCTTGACTCATTAGAATTTATTTAGAACTTATTTATTAATTTTAACTTAAATTTTTTAATTTTATTGATTTATTTAACAATATAATTTATTTTATTATTATGTTGAATTGATTGATTTTGAACATTAAATGCTTAATAGAAGTTAATTATAATATATAATAAAAACAAATATATTTTTACACATTAATTTATATATATATATATATATATATATATATATATATATATATTAAAATAAAAATATTATATATCTCTTATGAGTTTAAACACAAATTCATTAATGAGTTAGCTCACGAATAAGCTTATAAGTCTATAAACGAGTTAGCTCACAAGCTAACGAGCCGAGTATTGACAAGTTTGAATTTAGTTTGTTAATACAATCTGACAATTAACTCTTTTATTCCGTCATTCTGCTGAAATCAACTTTTAGGAATAATTTTATATGAAATGTTGGATCTTGTCCTTAGCCCATAATTTAGCCTTAATAGAATTACATCTTCCAAAGTTAATATGAATCCTCCATTCGGATGTCAATTATCTGTAATCATAAAATTATCTGCGATATGCTATAGGCTTTGGTCCTGCAGTTTAAATTCGAAGTTTGTTAAACGTCTTAGCAATATCCTTTGCACATCTTATTACATAAATCATACTGTGAATCATATTTTTCATGTCAGCATTTACCATGAATAATAATTCAATAAAAACTAACATAAAAATAATAAGAAAATAATTAAAATTTACTAATTGTTTATTACAGTGGCTTCTATTATTACTTTGTTTAAAGCAAAGTAATTTTACTTCGGTTTGAAGACCATTGATTTGTAAATTTTTAAATTTTATCTCTTTAATTTTAAATTTAAAAGTGACTAGCTACCTGATAAGTCTTACTACTTAAAAAAAATATATATATAATATTATTACTTTTGTGAAATTTAATAATTTATGAAAGATTGATCAATTTACGAAAAATACTAAGTTTTTTTTATAAATGTGAAATATTGAGTTTCAGCCTGGATATAAAGGTAATTCTCCCTATTTTTTCTATTCTGGAGCCTTGCTTCTGCTATCCTTGAATTCTGTTAAAAACTGGAACTCTCCAGATAAAGTTCCAGGAGTTATACGAGTGCTGGTTTTTATTGCAGATTCTGTAGCATATAGATATAATATAAATGAATGATTAATATTATTTTTTATATATTAAACAATTTGAATTGTATTGTTTTATGGATTTATATATTTTATACAGATAAAAGTTTTAAAATATTTTGAATTTAACTTTGTTATTAGTGAATTTAGATTATTATAATTTTTTTACTATTGATATTTTATTCTTCTTAATTTAAAAGTTTAAAACCTATTTCCTCTTACATTCTTTCTCTCCTATTTTATTTTGCCTGAAAATAAATTCTATTTTTTATTTAATAGTGACTAATTTATTATTAAAGTATTACAATATAAGATTAAAAATCTTAAAAAAAATATTGAAGCTAAAATATTAAACATTTCTATCTTTTATTTATCAGCATAGATATTTTATTTTAGTATATTCTATTAAAAATATATTAAACTTTTGTAGCATAACTAAAAATAATTGATTAATAGCATCTCAACTATATTTATATTTGTTGAAATCGTGATAATCTTTTTATTATTCAAATATTAATTATTCTCCAAACAAATTAGGTTGTTATTATACTCTCCATCTTTTGGGAGATTGTATAATATTTTATGGGTATGATAAATATAAATATATTGTTTTATGGGTATGATACAACCCCACAAATAAAGAGGGCATTAACCCACTCCTGTTTGTTGCCCCTTCACATCAAAAGGTTTATGCCACAGCCCTTTACGATCACTTTCATGTTTAGTCATCTTTGTTTTCCTATCGTTGGTTCAAGTTGAGCCACATCTACATGAATAATTAATGTATACAGTAAATATCATTGATAGCATATATATATATATTGTCATCTCTATTTGTGAGGATAAATTTTTTAATTTCTAATCTTATCCTTTTCTTTTTCTTCCTTCCGCTAAACCTTCAAAAAAAAAAAAAACATGAGCCAATTTTATATAATTTTAACTTAATATTTAGTAAAAGCTCATAATCAGTAATTATAAATTGTGATATTTGTTTTATTTATAAAAATTAGTTAGCATTATATAAATTATATTAATAATAATTGAAGTAAAAATATTTTAAATAGGTTTTTGCATGTATATTATATATATATATATATATATAATCTAGTGGTTAATCCATAAGTTGAATCAATGACTTATTATATATACTTACTAGATTAAGATTTAAATTGAATCTGATAATGAATTACTTGTTGGTTCTCCAAAACCATATCAATAATAATCAGCTTTTTCTCTTTTTATGTGTAGTAATTATTGGATCATCAGATTTGAGTGCAGCATGCGTAATGCTTGTTTGGTATGCATGATTTTTCATGTAGCTGGTGGCTCAACCTTTGATGTGAAGGGGCAAGAATTACTTTTTGTTTGAGGGGACACAATTATGGCCTTCAAATTTAGACGTGTTCAGTCCTTCGTTTCCAATTTTATTCTATTTCTTCCCTCTTCCATAACTTGCGCTCTTCACATTTCAACTGTCTTTATATCTTTTTTATCATCAATTAAATTTTAATTAATTTTCTGAAAGAGTAAGTTTATTTTCATTCTTCGCTTTTTGGTTGATTGTATAATATTTTATTTTTTATATATAAATTTAAATGATTTTATTTGTATATTACGAATCTTATAAGTTAAACACATAAATATAGACTAGGTAAGCGTTTGAAGCTCATTTTTAATTTACAATTGCAAGTAAATAACATCAATTATAAAAAGATTAATGAAAAAATTAAATTGAGCAATTGACCGGTAAGGTGCTTTAACTCCCGTGAAGAGCTTTTCTTTAAGTGTAAAAGGATTTACTTAAAGTACGGATATATATAGTGGCGGATTGTTTCACGGGATAAATAAAATGTTATCCCTATTACAAAGAATATATATAAAAAAAGGAATTATAAAGAAAAATCTAATATTTTTAGAGGGGTAAAACAACAATTATGAAAAAAATACATGAACCTAAAAAGATTTTAAAAGCTAGGGGATAAATAAAATGTTATCCCTATTACAAAGAATGTAAACAAAGGAATTATAAAGAAAAATATAATATTTTCAGAGGGGCGAAAACAACAATTATAAAAACTACATGAACCTAAAAAAGATTTTAGAAAGCTAGGGAAGGCTATACCCTATATATATATATATATATATATATATATATATATATATATATATATATATATATATATATATATATATATATATATATATAATATTATATAATGGGTTATGTATTTTAATATATATTATATTTTAAATAAATTTAATTATATAAGATTATAAAATATTTAAATTCTTTCACTGTATTTATTAATAACTCACTATCAATATTAAGCTTTATATGTTTATGTTATCTAATTATATTTATTATAATTATTATTTATTAAAATTATTATTTATCAAAAGTAATTAATTTTTAGTTGAATAATTATTTTTATTTAGTTTCTTAAAATAATTTTGAAATAAAATCTCCATGTTAGTAAAAAAATGAAAATAAAAGCTAGGGTATATATATATATATATTATATAATAGGTTATGTATTTTAATATATATTATATTTAAATAAATTTAATTATATAAGCTTATAAAATATTTAAATTCTTTCACTGTATTTATTAAAAACTCACTATCAATATTAAGCTTTATATGTTTATGTTATCTAATTATATTTATTACAATTATTATTTATTAAAATTATTATTTATCAAAAGTAATTAATTTTTAGTTGAATAATTATTTTTATTTAGTTTCTTAAAATAATTTTGAAATAAAATCTCCATGTTAGTAAAAAAAATGAAAAGAAAATTATATTTTAGTTTATATTTTTTATTTTTATTTTTATAATATAATATTTTTAAAAGTAATACTATTATATTAATTTTATTAAGATTAAGAAATTAAATTCTCACAATAATAAGAAAAGAAATTAATTTTTTTAGACTAATTTCTTTGCCAACATAAAAAAAGTTTACTTAAATATCTTGATAATAAAAATTATAAAAGTGCCATAATGTTTATAATTCTCACAAATAAGGGTTTAGAATTATAGAAGTTCCACAAAGCTTATAATTGGTCTTAAATGATAAGAATTATAGAAGTCCCACCCTACAAATTATGTTGTCTGGTTGCTATTTTAATAGAAAAAAATATATTTTTTCAGTGTACATATATCTAGAGTCTGCCGGAAAGAATTTTACAGATGGTAAAACATTATCTCAAGACTTTTAAAGTAATTGCATATTTAGGGTTTAAATTCGAGAATTTTAGTTAAACTAAAAAAAACTCTTACTATCTCATCTACATTTTCTTCGATCTTTGCTTTAGCAAAGATACCAGAATGAATCAAAATGCGCATTAGGCGAGGGATACATCGGGCTTTGGCTGGGTGGACAGGTAAGGCGGCAATGAGCTGGGAGAAGATGGGTCTGTTATGGCTATGGATGGCATCAGGGATGCCTAGCTAAATTGCAGATTTAAGAGACATTGAGTTTATGAAGTTGAATATATGATTCCATATATGTGCTTGAGCTTGAAGCAACTCGTGAGCATCATGCTTTCCATCAGCCATCTTTAGACTTTCTTGATCAGATGGTGTTTGTGTTCTCAAATATATATATATAGAATTATCAACAACTTTGATCATACAAGGCGATAGAATGCACCAATATATAGGTGAAAGGATAATAATATAATGCTTATTAAACTTTGTATTTACGTAAGATGCTTTTTTTGAAGTTTCGAGAATTCAACCTCGGATGATGAGAATATTTTTATTTTTATTTGCCAAGAAACTCATCAAGCTTATCCCATGAGTCCATTTATCAGTTCATATATTAGTTTCTGAAAACTCAATATTTTGATCTGTATCGCCATATAAAGATACTTATTGGTTTTTTTTTTTTGATAAATAGATTATCTTATTATAAAGATTCCTATTGTTATTGAATATTATTACCATCTTATTTATTAGACGGTAACTACAATATTGCAACATGAATTAATACTTATTTTATTTAACGTATAATATTTGTGTAAATTATAGTAAACTATGGAGCTTTCTTCTTAGTAGCAAAAAAGAAACCTCATGTTAACATTCCATAATCTAGTTACTTTTTTTATTTAGAAGAAATATGTATATTCCATTAATAAGGATTAATAAGTACATTTTGATATAAAAGATAAAAATAAACATCAAACATCAAGAAATACAAGTAAAGAAAGCTACATATAACAATCATCAATCATGTTGAAGGAGCGCTAAATTACAATTCTGCAGGAAGAACGTTCAACTCGGTGGCACTAAGACATATATCGCTTTATTGATGTCTTTTAACGAGCCTGATTATTTGAATGTCAGATTTAATTTCTTTTTTCTATTCACCATTCCCTTAGAGGGAGAACTCAAAACCACTATAATGGATGAGCATAAAATTCCTATAAAATGAGAACTCAAAGCTCCTATAATGAAAAATCATAAAGTTCCTTAAAAATATTAATATTTATTTATTAAAATTAATTAATAACAAAAAAAAACCGCTGCAAATCTAAAAGTAACCGGCGGAGGGCTAAAAAATGAAATTTTGCTAAGAATAAAAAAAAAAAGAGAGAAAAATAGGAGAGGCGGCTAAGGTTTTACTTTTTTTTCCCATAGTCTAGTTATAAACAAGTTTTCAAGATTCTTTTGATTATTCTTTATTTTTAAGTAGGGTCGGCTCAACATCCTCTATGGCCTTAGATAATATTTAATTTGTGACTTTATTAATATAAATAAATTTTAGAAATTATGAATTTTTTTAATTTTTTGAGTTGCAAAATCACTAATTAAATTTTTATATTCAAATTTAAAAAGTAGATCTTTTTTAATTGATAATACAACTAAATTATTTACCTTTTGTGTAACATAGTTGAATGCAAATAGGAGTTATTAATTTTAATTTTGGAAATTTTTTCTCTAAAGCTATCGGAATGAGAATGATTAATAGAATTTATAAGTTATCTGTGCATTTAAAAAATAATATATCTTTATTTATAAAATTTAATATTATAACGGATGTTTTTATTTTTTATTTATAATTATTTTTTATAATTTTTAATTCTATAAAATAAATATAGATTATCATTATTAGGAAGCATGTCATGTTTTAGAAAGAATACAATTTTCTTAAATTATCATTATTAAGCAATTTTAACTTAGATATATAATACAATTAATATTTATTTTTTTTAATTTAAAATCCTTTAACGAGTTACTAAGTAGATTATTAATGTTAATTATTACATTATACATCAAATTTATTTAGAATTTTAATAATATCAGAAGTTTACAAAATTAATAATTATTTATATATTAAAAAATCGAAACCCCTGATTTTTAGAGGCTCTCTATTTTATTGGGCGGCCTTATGTATTGGTCTCAGTAGCCTATGTCTTGAGCCGGTACTATATTTAAGATATATTACAGATATGCAAATTCTTAAAAAAATATCCTTCAGTATCTTATAGATATAATTTTGGTATTTTTTTTCTAATCAAATTCTGACAAAAAAAAATCGTATAAACAAAATATTTTGAAAAAAAAATTGTAAGAATTTCTTTTGACCGGAAAAAGAATTTTCAAAAAATGGTGCGCTATGAAAATTCTTAGAAAAAATATAAATACGAAATGGAATTGATGAAGAAGAATGAAATTGGTCCAATAATTAAGAACAGAAGCACTGAGATTTAAAGAAAAAGAAAACTATCAATATAAATTTATTTCTCATGAAAAAATAAATTTGATGTATATAACAAGTTTCTCAGTTTTTCTTTTCTTTCTTTTTTTTTTTACAGAAGAAATAGTTAAAAGAGAAAGATTGGAAATTAAGGAATGAGCATATTTTGATTTTGAAGTTAAAGGCGGCATCATATTTTTATACACCCTATTAAAGGGTAATCTTTTACTATGTCTTATAATAATTTAAGGGGTCGCATATATTAATCCCACCCTATAAATTATATCGTCTGGTTGCTAGTTTAATAGAAGAAAACAGTTATTTTTTATAAAAATATATTTAGAATTGATTTAGAGCATATCGATCATATGATCCTTATAGGTGGTAACATATTATTTCAAGAGTTTTAACACAATTGCATATTTAAAACTTAAACTCGATACTTTATTTTTATACATCCTCTTAGATTAGAAGAAAGTGAATTGTTTTCATACTATAGACTTTTTTATAACAATAGTTTTTATTAAACCAGATAAATTTGGTGAGACGTGGATCATAGAGACCATCCAATGCAGCCACAAAATTTGGTAGCCCTTTCGGTAGTAACGGAAATGTCTAATTGATTGACTTAAACAAGGGTAATCAACCCACAGTTTCTGCTTTATTAATATCAACATGTATTCTTAACATAGTATCGTAAACATACCAATACAAGTAGTCACTAATATAACTATAGAAGTGTTGAAAGATCACAAGCTCAAAGTCCGATTGAAATCAAATTAATATAACGAAAATATATTATATATTTAAAGATAAACTTCAATAACAGATCTTAAACCTAATATTGGAGTTATCTTGTAGTTATTGAAACCAGCATCTAAAAAGAGTTTGCCCCATTCTTTGTTGTTTCTCTCCTTACCAGTTTGTAATGCCATCATCAGCATATCAAAGAAAAGTTGTGTTTCAACATATTGATCATCAATTACTTGTTGGTTCTCCGACACCATATCAATAATAATCAGTTTTCCTCCTTTTTTGCCTTTAATTGCTTCTTTACTTCGCTGAAGTATCTTTAAGCATTCTTCGTCGCTCCAATCATGCATAATCCACTACTTTCCATCAATGATAAAAATCATAGTATGTTAATTGGAGTTTAAACTTACAGCCCACTAATTGAAAAGAAGTACTACAATAATATAAAGTCACAACTCATTGATAATTTTAAGAGTAGAGTTCTCGTTTAGCCGATTTGATCTATGAATTTTTCTTTATTTAAGATAAATGATATTTATTTAGTAATTAAAGTAAAAGGTCACTTTCAAATTCTTTATTCATAAAAAGTTAACATATCAAAACTATTAAATTTGTCTAATTTTATAAATTGAAATTCGTATAATTTTTTTAATTATTATAAACTGAATGACATGTATCCTTATTTAAATTAGAAAAAAAAAAGAAAGAGATATATAAATTGTAGTTATTTAATGTACCTTGAGTAAAATTGCATCTGCAGGAGGAACCCCCTCAAACATGTTGCCTCCAACATATTTCAAGTTCGCACTGCTTTGCAGACCAGCCACTACATGTGGAAGATCAAATACAATGCAATCCAACTGAGGAAATGCTTTAGCTATGGCTGCAGCCATAGTTCCTGTGCCACCTCCAACGTCAACTAACGAATTCAACCCTTCAAACACTCCCTTGTACTCATCAATCAACACTCTCATGACCAGCCTTGCATCACTAGCCATAGCTTCATTAAAAAAATTGTTGAACTTTGGTTCATTGCCGGCGTACTCCCAAAACGGCATTCCATGAACAGTATCAAATGGAGTAGCATCATCATTCTGAAACCAAGTGCTCACATAGTGCCATGGTTCTGTTAAAATGGGGTCAAGCATGGCTAGCAAGAACGGGGTAACACTCAAAGGGTTGTCCTTGAGAAGGAGTTTAGATGCACTGGTAAGAACAAACCCTTCTTCTTCATCGTTCCCTTTGATCTTTGCGTTAGCAAAGAAACCAGAATGAACCAAAATGCGCATTAGGCGAGGGATACATCGAGCTTTGGCTGGGAGGACAGGTAAGGCAGCAATGAGCTGAGAAAGGGAGATGGGTCTGCCATGGCTATGGATGGCATCAGGGATGCCTAGCTGAATTGCAGATTTAAGGGACATTGAGTTTATGAAGTTGAATATATGATTCCATATATGTGCTTGAGCTTGAAGCAGCTCAACTGCAGCATGCTTTGCATCAGCCATCTTTATGCCTTTCTTGATGAGATGGTGTTTATGGTTATGCAATTAAGAACACATAGAAAGGGGAGAAACTTTGCTCATGCACGACGTTACAGCCCACCAATTTATAGATGAATTATAGGTGTAATTAGGAGCGAAGGGAAGCGTAGACTAGGGGTAGCCATGGCCACCCCTAGTTTTTTAGAACTTTTAATTTTTCATTATAGTTTTTTTTTTTTTCAAGTTAGTTCCTTTAATAATTATTATTATATGCTTTTGGCCTCTTAAATTTTTTCTATTGAGCCACCCTAAACTGTAACTGAGTAATTATTTTCAATTTTATCAAAAAATAATTATTTTATTTAGTCATATGCCTAATTATTATGCGGTTTGTTGCTATTATTTTTTATTGGATTTTTTAAAAGAAATATATATGTTCTATTAATGAAATTAACAAATTTATTTTAATATAAAAGATAAAAAAATATTAAATGTCACAAAATATGTAAAAAAATTATTTGCAATAATTATCAATTTTATTTACGAAACAATAGATTATAATTATGTGAAAAGAATGTTTAATTCGGTGGTACTAAGTCATATATCAATTTTATACCCGTCTTTTGACGAACTCGATTATTTGAATGTTATATAGAATCTCTTTTTTTCTCTTCACGACTCCTATAGAGGGAGAACTCAATCCCTCCATAATTAAGGACTATAAAACCCTTATAAAATTAGAATTTAATATTTTATAACAAAAAATCATAAATTTTTTTAAAAAATATTAATTTTAATTTATTAAATTAAATAATAATAAAATATTACCGATCTAAAAGTGATTTTGGTGAACCAAAATATGAAACTTTAATAAACATAAAAAAAGAAAAAAAAGAGAAACTACTAAAATTTTAGTAAAGCGTGATGATTGGATTTATTACTATTTGTATAATAAAAAAAATGAAATTTAAAAATTATAAATATCTTCAACCTTAAATTTACTTAAAGTAAGATTGTAATATATTAATATAAATTGCTTGTATATTCATGAAGATTTATAATGTATCCAATGAAGACTCTTAAATTGTTTCCTAGCCGATCAATTTTAATATGGTATCACAAATACCGCGTGACTCAATTTTTATTCTTTTCCTATATTATAACATATTCTAAATAATCTAAGTCATAATTAATATATATATATATATATAGGTAGGCTATTAATCCTAAAATTATGAAACTAAAAGAGTATTGATTCTAGTCTAAATTTAGCTAAGAAATTAAATATTATAAATTGTATATAATAATTAAATATTATTATTAGTACTAATGATGAATGGAATTTAATTCTTATTCCACACTAAATTAAAAAATTTATAAAAAGCTTCCAATCTCATTTCCACTTTTCTTCTCATTTTTAACTTCTAATAATTTATGTAAACCTGTTTTATAATTAAATATTTTTTAATAAGTGGAGAAATTAGAAATATTGAAAATATTCGTGACATTTATAGTAGTATCGTTGTATTTTATATTTATTTTTACTTTAATAATTTAATTTTTCAAACATTTGATTTTAAGGGGTGACGATGTTCGGAAAAAGAAGCCTAAAAGTTGATGATCAATTTGAGTCCAGAATCATTAGCAATGGTTGCCGAAAACGTCAGAAACGGCTCCGACAGCCGCTGCCCCCCTTCCTCACATTTTCCACCGCTCCTCGCCACCCGCAGGTGTTGCTGCCACTGCTGCTGCACTTGCGGTAGACCACCGGACCTCCATCCGACGCCACCTCGCTCCGGCAGGGCCTCCTTCGCCGTCCGCCATGGATGGCCGAAGGTCCTCCTTCCTCTTTCTTCTTCTTCTTCTTCTTCTTCTTCTTCCTTTCTTCCTTCTTTATTTTCTTTCATTTTCCTCCCTATATTGACTTTTGGTCCCTGAACTTTTCTTCTTTACCATTTAGTCTCTCAATCTTTTAATTACTAACAATTTCATCCTGTAAATTTTCTGATTAACCCTTCAACTTTTCTTTAGCTTTTCAATTAAGCCCCTAACTATTTAATTTGGGCCAAAACAGAATTATTGAAAATATAACCCTTGTTTTTAAATATAAAATTACCAATAAGCCCTTGCCGACATATTTAATTATAAAAATACCAAACATACAAATTTTCATTAAAATCACATATTAATAAAATTATATTTTTAATCCTTATTCCATAATAAATTTTCAATTTAATCCTAACACAATTAATTTAATTAATCAATTTGCTAAATATTTTTCAATTAAAATTAACACCATTAGCTAATTAAAATGTCATTTCTCCAATAATTTTTTTATAGAATATCCTTTACTAATTCTTTCATAACTTTCAATATAGAAATTAATTAATATATTCATATTGGGAGAAAATTGAATGACTGAAAATATAATCCATTTTTCAAAGAATTTACTTAATTAATTTCTTAAAAAAAAAACAAACAAATTAAATATACAAAGTAACTCCCTTATTTTTTCTAGCATTAAAATTCTATTTAAATCATTCCAATTAAATCAAATAAAAATAAAATAAAATTGATTTAAGTAAAAATCCATTTATTATATTATTATTATTAAAGAAAAATTTTGGGTATTACAAATATATACATAATATGAACCTGTCAATATTACAACCACATTTTTAACTCACTCTGAGATATTACAAATGTTGAATGGCTGAGAATTGGTTGGCTAGCTTTTTCCATTAATTATGGGCCACAAGTTGTTCTTACATGTTCAACATGCAAATATTCCTAAAAAATCAACTGAGCTTTGAATATACACCACAATTTCAGGATTTGTTCAATACTATTTATGGCTCTAGATAAGATTAAATTTGTGACACTCTATAATATAAATATACTATAGAAATTATTAAAAAAATTCTTATCTTTTAAGATGTAAATCACTAATTAAATTTTTATATTTAATTTTTTAGAAATTAATGATAGTATAGCTAAATTACTCAATATATATTGTGACTATAGAATGAAAATTAGATTTTATCAATTCTTTTTCAAATAAAAAGTTTATTTCGCTGAAGCTACAGTAAAGAAATTGTTTTTAATGTTGTGAAGCTACTGGAAAACCCAATGAGTTTCCTTTTTTTTTTTTTTTTAATCTTTGGAATGAATTATCTACTCGAATACATCTTATGACTGAAATGGAAAGTGGAAAAGAAAAACATGCAGATGATATTTCATGTATTGGTTTACTCAAGAAATGCAAAGAGGCCATAACAAGTAACAATGGGGAGAGGCCCGGAAAGGTGATAATCATAGACACACTGATGGGAAATAAAGATTGGATTAAGCAATCAACTGAGACCATACAGCTCTATGATCTTGAAATGATGGTCCTTGTCTCCGATCAGGAGAGGACAGAGAAAGAGTGGGCTAAGCTCTTCTTTGATGCTGGATTTAGCAGCTACAATATAAACCCTGTTCTAGGCTTAAGGTCAATCATTGAGGTTTTTCCTTAAGAATATCAAAATCTCTATGTAGCTATTTTTATTCCTAAACAATAATTGATGTAATGAATAATTGAATATCTAATATAAATAAAAGTAATTAAAGTGATTCTCCGGTTATTGTTTGCATTACAGTACTGATTTAATATTTATTTTTCTCTGATTTGTTAGATTGATTTTTCTATTGACTTTTTATCATATTTATTTGTAAAAAAAAAATATCAATTCATTCATCTTTTTAAAAGAAATTTAGAAGTACATTTAAAAACGCAATCCCAAATGGAGCTTGCATGCTCTACAACTTATTTAATTAACTTTTACATAGATGAGTTATTACATTTTTTTTCAAATAATCCAGCGGTGATTATCTTCAAACTAAATATAAAATGTTAAGATAAAATTCAACTAAATAAAGATATACATTTAAATTAGTTAATTTTTTATTAATATTTGCTCCGAGAACTTCTTTTAGTTAGCTTCAATGAGTTCAAGATTACTATTATATTAGGCGTAAGGTCTCTTCATCGAGATTTACCCAATCTCAGCCCTCAAATAATCATAAGTTTCTTTTATTTATGTCTAGTATTATGAAGTTACGCATTAAATTTTTTATTAAGATTTAGATAAGCATAAAATAAAAGATCAAAACTAATTTAATTGATAACCTGAATGTACAAGAATTGTCAAAATTGAATTGGTATACCGGACATCATAAAAAACAACCATGCCCAATCCATCACGCTTTCCAAGCACCTGGTTGAGACCCTCCAAGCTAAAGCGGACTCCATTCTCCCCTTATGCGCATTCTAATCCACACAGGCTTAGGCTTCTTTGTTCTGGAATGTAAAACCTCTGAGAATGACCAAGAAGAGGAGAGTATCTTCTCACTCCTGCTGCACAAGAAAGAACCTCTGGAGTTTAGCACCAGGTTTGCTTCTCAATCTTGATCCTGCATTTGTCAATTCATGGCTTTTCTCTGAATTTGTAAATCTTGCTTCTCAATCTGATTATTATAAACTATTACTTTGGACTCTGGATGTCTAGATCTAGACTGGGGACTACTAACTTATGAGAGGTAAATTGTCCATTCAGTACCAAATCTCTGAACTTAATATTCAATTAACATCCGTATTTTAAGTTTTTTTTTTTTTTTTGGTAATAGTATTTCTATTTCTATTGTTTGACTGGTTTTATTATGAATATTGGGCATTGTGGCGTTATTGAGTTTTTGGACTATTATATATGAAGCTCAAGTATACTTATAATGAACCTGTCATTACTTACGAATTTATAGTTTTATGATTGATGTTTTCAGTTTTTACTTATGAACTATACTTGTGTTTTGTACTTTATACTTATGAAAATAAAATTATTAATTTTAATGTTTCATTATTTTTACTAAATTTTAGAAATTAAAATATAATTATGTAATAATAAAAATAATTTAAATTTAAATATTTGTGAACTAAAACTAAATAGATAAAATATAAACATACATTAAATATAATTAAATGTAATATTCTTATGAAAAATATGAAACATTAATAAAGTTTCATATATATGTAAAATTTTATATTAGAATATATAATATTTCACTATAAAAATACTAACATATTACTAAAAGATAAATTTTATACTGTAATAAAAACTAAATATGAAATATACTTAAAATTTATCTTTTAGTAATATGTTAGTATTTTTCTTACTATAATAATAATAATATAGTAAGCAAATAAAGAGATGGTACACTTTGTATAGTGTAAAGTAGCCTTTATATTTTTTTAAAAAGAATATTCACACATGTATTGTGTGTTTGGTTGATAATGAATTAGAGACACAGGTCCATTCCTACGAAGCCGAGTATATGTAGATTTAATGTGTTGAAACTTATATAATCTCATGTATCATTGAAAATACTCCAAGACATCAAAAATTGTAAAAATAACTATTCGAATATCTATTATATTAAAATTATAAATGTACTATAATTTTTGAAATAATTATTTACTTTTCTAATGAATGGATGTTAACTGAATTTATAATTTATAATTTTAATTAATTAATCTATAATTTATAATGAATATGGTAAATTATTAATTTCAATCCTTATTCATTTCAAATTTAACGTTTCCTCCTGAATCTTTGAATTTTATATTTTATAATATAAAATTATAAAATATTAACAATATTAATAAAAAAATTAGAAAAATACAAATCCTAAAAATAATAGAAAAAAAATGCATACGCTTCTTATTTTCTTTAATACCTTTTCCTATAATATATATTTACAGAAAAAGCAGAAACATACAACACGTCATAAATAGCTGCAGAAATAGCAAACCAGGCGGTGTCCACCGGACAGCGTCCTCCTATTACCGTGACTTGCCGAATCACACATTTGAAAGTAACCTAAACCCTAAAATCTTTACTTTCTCAATTCACACTATCTAATCCCTAAATTCCTCTGTGAAATTTGTTACCCTTTGAGTCCTGAGTCCTTAATTTTTCATTAACCACTTCAATTCGTTTACTGCTTGTTTTCTTTTTTTGGCGTGTAATTATTGAAGATGGACATCGAACAAAAACAAGCAGAGCTAATCGATCACTTCGTTAAAATAGCATAAGCTCTTAAAGGCTCAGCTCTTGGGCCCGTTATCGTTGAAGCCACTTCTCACCCTTCACTCTTCGCCTTCTCCGAGATTCTCGCCGTACCTACTGTTGCTGAGGTCAGCATCATGTCCACTTTCCGGTTTTTTCAGTAATTTGATTCATGTCCCGTAATTTCCCAATTTATGCTATTTATGAATTTGGATTCAGAATTAATTATGGTTCTTTGCAGCTTGAAGGAGTTGACAATTCCGTGTACCTTGATGTGCTCCGGTTGCTCGCACATGGCACATGGACCGACTACAAGAGTAAGCTTACTCTCTATTCTTTTTCTTTGTGTTGCATCTCTCTGTAGTAGTTAGTTATGACATCGACACCTGAAGCTTAATTTTGATGAAAACTTATGTCAGATGCGCTTTATTTATATTCTTGTGAATTAATTGTTGAGATGCTGTGTTCTTAAAGGGATCCGAGATTTTTGGGCTGGCAGACTTTTGCTAGATTAGTTAGTACAATGTATGGAATATAAGCAAAGGTATTTCCAAAGTTAATGCAGGCGGTGGATGAGCTCTTCAATCTTTAATTGTCCCTGAATTTGATTCTCGTCACCGACACTTAGAGGGTAATTACTGAATGTACATGTTATATTTGATATATCAATACTCGCAAGGATATAAACCGAATGTTAGTATAAAAAAGTTGACTACGAGGTCGATTTCATAAAAATCTGTTGAGCAAATATACTATAAAGACTAACCATTACACAAAAATACTTAAAGTAAATCTAAACACTTTAAGCGAATGTTTGAAAATAGTTTTAAAATTTATAAAAGAAATTAAACAAACCGTAAAATAAATATGTAGATAAATGATTAGTATAAACTATATAATAAAATAGTATTAATCTACCTTATACTTAGTACCTTTTATTTTTCTTTAAGTCCAAATCTAATGAATGAAATGGTGATCTGTCTTTTTTCCTAAATCACTATTTTTAACCAAAAAATTTTCATAACAAATATTACTATTAAATTGATATGATGGTCAATCAACAATAATAGGTGAAACTAATACAAGTATAAAGGTAAAAAAATCATTCATTAAATTTATAATATATAAAGTTCATACATAAGTAAAAAGACAAACTAAATACTTATGAAATTTAGTCTGATATATTTAATCCAACGGTCATTGTAATTAAATAGAAAGACATAAGAAATATAAATAGAAAATTAAAGCTTCTTCAAAATTTAGAAATTCTTCAAGTGACGAAGAAGATTGATCTTCACTCTCCACGTCCTAAAAATCTTCTTTGATCCTTGAAAAAATAATGTAAAACTAATTAAATGGCGTAGAAGATGAACTGTAGAGAATTCGCAGAGAGAAAATAATCAATCTTCTTTGTTTAATTTATCTTTACTTCTTATAGAGATTTCTTTTTCAAAGTCCTTCTCTAAACAAAACACTGTTATATTATCTCTTAGTTATCCTAAACAAAATAAACAACTTAAAATGTAATTATCCTTATTTACATCATAACTAATTAATTCCCCATTTGTGGGCCTTCATAAATTCGGCTAGGCTGGTAATACTGATAGTTCATTTATCTTTATTCCGAGCATTTTACAGCGCAATTCAATTAAAGCCCATTTATGTATTTTTGGCTCATATTTTCTTTTTTTTTTTACTAATATCACCTAAAAATAGACAATAAAGATAAAATGAAGTAATAAACACATATTTTTACATATTATGTATATAAAACAATAACAATAAATCACTAAAACGTCTTAATTATATATATACATAATATGAACATGTCAATATTACAACGACACTTTTAACTTACTCTGAAATATTACAAACACTGAATGTCAAGTTGTTCTCACATGTTCAACATGCAAATATTCTTAAGCTTTTAACTCACTCTGAAATATTACAAACACTGAATGTCAAGTTGTTCTCACATGTTCAACATGCAAATATTCTTAAGAAATCAACTAAGCTTTGAATTTACACCAGAATTTCAGGATCTGTTTAACACTATCTGTGGTTCTAAATAAGATTAAATTTGTGGCACTCTATAATATAAATATACTATAGAAAATTTCTAAGATATTTTTTATCTTTTAAGATGAAAAACCACTAATTAACGTTTTAGAAATTAATGATAATATAGCTAAATTACTTAATATATCTTGCGACTGTGGAATGCAAATTAGATTTTATCAATTTTTTTTTTAAAAAAAAAAATTATTTCGCTGAAGCTACAGTAAAAAAAATAGTTTATAATATTGTGAAGCTACCAGAAAAACTCAATGAGTTCCCACTTTTTTTTATTTGATCTTTGGAATGAATACATCTTATGACTGAAATAGAAAGTGGAATGAAAAAACATGCAGATGATATTTCGGGTACTGGGGGACGAAGATTGCCTGAAGTTACTCAAGAAATACAAAGACGCCATGACAAGTAACAATGAGGAGAGGTCCGAAAGGTGATAATCATAGACACAGTGATGGAAAATAAAGATTGGATTAAGCAATCAACTGAGACCATACAGCTCTATGATCTTGAAATGATGGTCCTTGTCTTCAGTTAGGAGAGGACCCAGAAAGAGTGGGCTAAGCTCTTCTTTTGATGTCCCTGTTCTAGGCTTAAGGTCAATCATTGAGGTTTATCCTTAAGAATATCAAAATCTCTATGTACCTATTTTTATTCCTAAACAATAATTGATGTAATGAATAATTAAATACCTATAAAAATATAAATAAAAGCAATTATAATTTATTTAATTGATTTTTACTTAAATGAGTTATTACAATTTTTTTTCAAATAATCCGATGGTGATTACCATCAAATTAGATATAAAATATTAAGAAAAAGTTCAACTAGATAAGGATATACATTTAAATTAGGTAAAAAAAATTTAATATTTGCTCCGTCAAATTCTTTTAGTTAGCTTCAATGAGTTGAAGATTACTATTATATTAGGACTAAAGTTTCTTCATCGAGGTTTACCTAGCTCCAATTCTCGAGTAATTATGAATCTCTTTTATTTATGTCTAGTGTTATGAAGTTGCGCGTCAAAATTTTTATTAAGACTCATATAAGCATAAAATAACAATTGGTATTTATTTAATCAAAAGAATCTAACTAAATGAAATCAAAATTTGAGATGATTTGAAAAACAGCATATCAAATAGCATTATTAATAAATGGCCAATTTGTTGTAAAAAAAATAATCACAAATGTTTTATACTTTCTACAACATCAATCTTTTACTTTGTTTTTTATTTTGAAAAAAAATCAGATTCAACAATTCATATACCATTAAACTGCATTTTATATTAAAACACCATGTACTGCTTAAAATATTAAATAAACTCCTATTACGAAAGAGCTGAGCTTATAACTATTACTTTATTTATATTATGTTAAAATTAATGGCTATTTTCTATTATATAATTTACAGTTTATTAGTTTTTATAAAAATTAAAAATAAATAAATTAATTAGAATATATTTTATATAAATAAATATTATAAAACTTATAAATTTATTAACATCTTTATAATAATTTAGATTTAATTTAACGTTGCTAGTTACATACAATTAGCTATATTTAGATCCCATTCGGATTTTGCAAATGAATTCGAGATAAAGAGGCTTCAAATTTAATAGGATCAAAATGCCATTGACCTTTTTTTTATGCCTTTTTCTCTCTTATAAGTCGGTAAAAGGCTAAAAGGATAATTTGACCCCTGCTTAAAGTCAATAGACAATTTATTTAGATTTTCATAACAAATTTTACTATTAAATTAATATGATTGTCAATCAATAATAATAGGTAAAACTAATACAAGTATGAAGGTAAAGAAATCATTCATTAAATTTATAATATAAAAAGTTCATACATAAATAAAAAGGCAAACGAAACACTTATGGACCAGATTACATATTTAATCCAACAGTCATTGTAATTAAATAAAAAGACATAAAAAATATAAAATAAAAAATTAAAGCTCCCTCAAAATTTAAAAATTATTCAAGGGATGAAGAAGATTGAACATCACTTTCCACGTCCTAAAAAGCTTCTTTGATCCTTGAAAAAATAATGTAAAATTAACTAAGTGTTGTAGAAGATGAACTGTAAAGAATTCACAGAGAAAAGAGTAATCCATCCCTCTTGTTTAATTGGGTAAAGGGTTTCTCAAGAAATCATAAGAAAGTAATTGGAGTATGGATATCTGATTATTATAAACTTAGAGTTTGGAGTACGAATATTTGATCATTCCTAAACCATCACTGTTGGGTTTGGACATTTGACCATTCTGAACTATTAATTTGGAATTTAAAGGTTTAAATATTCTGAACTATTACTTTGGACTTTGGATGTCTAGACTAGGCACTAAGGACTATATAATAACTAACACTTACTTTAATTTTTGGATACTAAGGGGTAAATTGTTCCGTCTCTGCCAAACTTTTGAATTTAATATTTAATTAATATTAGTATTTTAAGTTTTTTTTTATAATAATATTTCTATTTCTATTTTAATTTAGAATATTTACTATTTTGTTAATCTATTTTTACTAACTCGGCAATTGAAAATAAATATTTCTAATTGATTTGCAATATTAGCAATATAAACTTATTAATAGTTTATCTTATTAAACATGTGAATCCACTTTTATATTTTTTTTAAACTGCATATATATATATTTGAAAATAGACTATATGTACTTAAATTATTAGATAGTTATATTATTCATATATGGTAAATTAATTATGAATATTTTATTTTCATGGTAACGTCAGTAAAAATAGACTAGAAAATAGTTATAGGTGTTCTTAATTAAAACAGAAACATAAATATAAATACTAATATTAAAAGAAAGAAAAGTAAGTAACTAGAACCACTTAAATACATAATCCAAACTTTTAATACCGACATAGTAATTTACTCCCATCTTTATTTCCAATTTATCCATACTAACGTCTAACTTAATTTTTCTGTTGTTCATCTCTATTATTTATTTGTTTTCTATGACGAAGATGATGAAGATCCATTTTCATATCTATGAATTTGAAGATGTTCTTGGTGAATAAACTAGCAAGTGGGAGAAAGAAAGGCCGTTACAGGAATAGTAGCTTTGCTATTACAAAGTCAGAAGGATTGAGAAAGATGGAGAAATTTATGAGACTTTATAAAGCCATGAATCCGCAAACGGGTAAGCAAGTATACAATGTGTTATGGTCTTGGGTCCAAAATGCATGAAATTTATTGATATAAGATTTATGTAATGTTTTATTGTTTTATCTATAGTTTTGTACAGTATAATAATAATGTAGTAAGAAAATAAAGAGATGGGATAGGGTACAAGAAAAAATAATGTTTGTATAATGTAAAGCAGCCTTTATATTTAAAGAAAAAAATTAGCACATGTATTTGATAAGGATTTCATTCCTATAATAGCTAATGTATAGTTGTATATTACTTTCCTATTATAATTAGGTTAATTCTTCTATTGTATTTAGGATATTGCAATACTTGAAAATCACGCATACTGCTGGTTATATAAATAGGCTGTAAACAATACGTACAAATCAAGTTTAATATTTTCTGATAACATTAATATGGTATCAGAGCTGGAGGCTTAATAGCAAAATCTTTTTCGATTCTCTTTTTATTTATTTTTTTCAGATTTTTCTCTTCTTTTCTTTTCCTTTTATTTTACAATGAATTTATCATCTTCCTCTCTTGTATCTATTTCTATTCCTTCTCTTAATGCTCTTTCACCGAATATCACCAATCATATTCCCATTACACTTAATGCCACTAATTATTTGCTATGGAAGGCACAACTTGAGCCTCTCTTAGACACCTATGCTTTGGCTTTTCATATTACTGAAGGCGCTCAAGCACCCCTAATCACCATTGACGGTGCTGCCAATCCAGCTTACATTAATTGGTTTCGTTGTGATCAAATGGTTCTTAGTTGGATCATTGGTTCTATATCAGAACAGTTTATGCCTCAAAATTATTGGCTCTACTATTGCTCGGGAAGACTGGAAGAAATTATCTACGGCCTATGCCTCCAGTTCTAAGGCACAGGTTCACACTATTAAAAGTATTATCTATAAGTTGCATAAAGAATCTATTGAATATGTTTCTCAATATATTCAACATGGAAGTCCATGTTTGATACTCTGGCTTCTCTTGGAAGTCCTCTACAAGAAGATGATCTTGTTCAGGTATTAATTAATGGTCTCGAATCTGATTATAGACCCTTCATTCGCTCTTTGGAAAATCGTTTTGATAGTGTGGGATTTGATGACTTCTATGGCTTGTTGTTAAGTGAGGAAACCAGCCTGCTAGCTGAAAAATTGCAGGCTCATTCCTTTTAGCCGTCTGCGTTTTCTGGTCAAGTTACATCCTTTAGTCGATCTGCTCCTTGTTCTTTTCATGGTCACAGTGGACACAATTCTAGGGGTAGAGGACATGGGCACTTTAGGCCCAATTATAATATTGGTTACTCCTCTTATAATTCTTATTATCAAACTATATTTGCTCCCTCTTTGATGTCTTCATTGAATTATTCCTCAACTTCTCAATATTCATCATCATTGACTTGCTTTAATTGTAATGGTATTGGTCATATTAGTCGTACTTGCTCATCACCAAGAGTAAATCGACAGGCTCTTCCTCCTCTTCTACCAACACCTCGTCCATCAATCAACTTTATCCATGCCTCCTCAGCCGAACCATCAACCCTGGATTTTAGACTTTGGCGCCTCTCATCACTTCACTCCAAATTCTAAAAATCTTCAAAATTATGTTATTTATCCAGGCAATGATGGAGTTATCTTTGGCAATGGTAAAACTTTTCCAATTACTACTATCGGAATTTCGGTTTTTCATGTTGCCAATAATTCTTTTTATTTACATAATATTATGATGTTCCAAAATTACAAACAAATTTGCTCTCTATTTCTGGCTTTACTAAAGCTAATCATGTTTGTATTGAATTTTTCGTTTCGTTTTGAAATTAAGGATATCCGCACGAAGGATTTGCTGCTCAGCAGCCCGAGCAAGGATGAATTTGCCTCCTCCTGCACCAAAGTCTGCGTTTTTATCAAATTTTAGTTCTTGGCACAAGCGTCTTGCACATGCCAATAGTTATTCCTTATGGTAATTTTAATAAACAGATATATCAATTGTATAACTTTTAACTAAGTAATTTTAACTATTAAAGGTGAAATTGAAAATTACTTATCAAATTCATGGATTGTGCTTATGGAATGGGTGCAAGAAAAACTAAAATGAGAACAGGGGCTTCATTCAACTTGAACTTGAACTCATTGCAGTACAAAGACGTATGACCCTATCCGATATTTTCTGCATTTATGTTTGTTAAACAAGAAAATACATATATTAGGTGGTGAATTTTCTTTTATTATTTTTAATTCTCTTTGAGCTATATTATTGTTTATGGGTGGAGACTTTGAATTTTTTTTAAATGAGGATTAAATTTATTTACCAATTACCTTAAGCTTTTTCAATTCAGACTTTCTGGACAATTATTATTTATTATTATTATTACACTACAAAAAAGGCTCACAATTTGGAATCAAAGGAAAATTGTTAAACTAAATGATTCTAAATGCTGTTACAAGTTATTTGAATAAATCAAGCATTAATTGGACTATGACCTGTTCATAATGTAATTTTATAGGAAAATAGTATATGCTTTATTGTAGTAGATTTTCTGCAAGTTAATTGTTCCTTCATCTGTATAAATAAATGAATTTAATGATTAATAATATATATTCCTTTCATCTCATATATCATATTCTAAATTTTACGTCAAATTGGTGTCAGAGCATTAATCTTAAAGGTTCTATAAAATTCACAAAATAAAAACATGAAACCCTCAACCACATACAACCACCAAGTAACCTACACACAAGCATAATGGAATCAGAAATTTCTTTCACTGCTATTCTACTTAGATGGAATGAATTATCAGATGTGGACTGTTAAGATGGAAGCATATCTTGATGCTCATGATTTATGGGAAGCTGTTGAAGAAGATTATGAAAAAAACACAACGATTGCTCAGATGAAAAATCATAAAGATAAGAAGCTAAAAAGATCCAAAGCCCGATCAATTTTGTTTACAGCTATTTCATCTATTATTTTCAACAGAATAATGACAATGAAAAAAGCTAAAGAAATTTGGAATTTTTTAAAGCAAGAGCATTAAGGAAGTGAGAAGATAAAAGGAATGCAAGTGTTGAATTTGGTTCGAGAATTTGAGATGGAAATGATGAAAGAGTCGGAAACTATAAAAGATTATGCAGACAAGCTTCTAACTATAGCCAATAAAGTAAGACTCCTTGGTACTGTTTTCTCCAATTTTAGAATTATTAAAAAATTTCTTGTAACAATTCCTAGAAAATTTGAAGTTATAATCACTTTCCTAGAAAACACAAGATACCCATCAAGCATCACCTTGGTAGAATTATTGACTGCACTACAGGCTCAGGAACAAAGAATGCTCATGAGACAAAAAGATACTCTTGAAGGAGCTTTGCTAGCCAAATCCAGAACAATGATAGTGGTAAGAATAAGAAAAAGAAGAATAACAAGTCAGGGAGTTACAACCACAACAACAGCAGCAATAATAAAACCTCTAAAAACTTTTCATCATGTCCTTATTATAAGAAAACCAATCATTTACAGATGAAATGTTGATGGAGGCCAGATGTAAAATGCAACAAGTATGGACAATTAGGATATGTGGAGAAGATTGTAAGTCTTCACAACAACAAGGAAAGCAAAAGCTGCTATTGAACAAGTCGACGAAGAAGAACTTTTCGTAGTATCTTACTTCGCCACTTCAAGCTCAATAGAAAGTTGACTAATTAACAGTGGTTGTACAAACCACATGACTTATGATCAAGATTTATTTATAAATCTCAATACAACCTACATCACCAAAGTTAAAATTAGAAATGGAGCAAAAAAAAAAATAAGTGTAAAAGGCAGAGGAGCTGTGGCAATTAAAGGCTGCACAGGTTTGAAACTAATCCTTGATGTTCTATATGTTCTTGAAATTGATCTAAATCTGCTGAGTGTTGGTCAATTACTAGAGAAACGCTACAAAGTTCTCTTTAAAGACAAAAGTTGCATGATTAAAGATTCAGATGGCAAAGAATTGTTTAGCATTCAAATGCAAGGCAAAAGCTTTGCTTTGAATTTGATAGAGGAGGAGCAAGCTATAGTGCACAAGGTTGAAAGCAATACAATGCTTTGGTATAAAAGGATGGGGCATTTTCATCATGATGCCTTGCTTTACATGAAAAAAAATAATCTTGTGCAAGGGCTCCCTGAATTAGAAGAAGAATTACTTACATGTGCAGCTTGTCAATACAGCAAACAAACAAAGGTGCCCTTTCCAAAAAGAAAATCTTGGAGAGCAATAAACAAGTTGTAATTGGTGCATACAGATGTAGGAGGACCATAGAAAATACCATCTTTGAACGACAGTAAGTACTATATTGCTTTCATTGATGATTATACGAGAATATGTTGGATTTACTTCATGAAATATAAAGCTGAGGTTCTTGACATCTTTTACAAGTTTAAAACTTGGGTGGAAACTCAAAGTGGAAGAAAAAATGCAGATGATAAGGTCAGATAATGGAACTGAATATACATCTAAAAAACTCAGTAAGTTTTATGAAGATGCAGGCATTGAACACCAATTATTGTGGAGCACAAAAATAGAACAATAATGGAGATGATGAGATATTTGCTTCATGACAGAGATCTTCCAAAAAAGTTTCAGGCAGAGGCTGCAAATACGACAGTTTTTTTGCTAAACAGATTGCCGTCAAAATTTGTTTGAAAAAGACTCCATTTGAAGCATGGTATGGTTGCAAATCAAAATTGCGGAATTTGAAATTTTTTTTATTATGGATCCTTGCTTCTGCTATCCTCGAATTGTGTTAAAAACTGGAACTATCCAGATAAAGTTCCAGGAGTTATATAAGTGCTGGTTTTATCGGACAATTTACAGATTCTGTAGCATATAGATCTATTGTATTTATTTTTACTTTTGTTTGTTGTTTTCTCTTGAGACAATGTAATTGGGCTAGTTGGGGTTTTTTTTTTTTAGGTTAAATGGGTAAAGTGTAATGGTTTGGATAGTTTGTTTTCTCAATTAAAAAGAATTAGTAAAATTATTATCATAAAAAAATATCCCTATTATAATATATAAACCACATTCTGACGGAAAGAGAGAATCTGATTGGATTGTTTTGAATTTTGTATCTGAAAAAGAAACAAAAAGGAAAAGAAAAGAAAGCAAGAAAGAAAGAAGATGGTTTTGAAAATGATTTTTATGCTTTCTGATTGATTGGATTATTGTAAATATGATTATTTATGAATCATCAGCTATCATTGATCCTCTTTTCTTGGGCTCGATGTTATGTTGATGGTGATGGGGACTCTTCATCTCCAGCCTCATTCTCTAAATATGTGGTGGAAAAGTATTGGACAAATTGAATAAAGGTAGAAAATAAAAATTGGAAGTGATTTTTCTTTCATTTGGAATAGAAGAAAAAGAAAGAAGGGAGATGGAGAGAAAAATTATTTGTTATATGTATTTATATATCATTAATTAAATTCAAGATTATGAATTTGTAAATAATTAAGATGTTGAATTCGAGTTTTTCAAATCAAAAGATATTTATAATTGAAATAAAAATGTCAATATTTAAAAGTGTGTAAATGATAAAATAGAGTTTTTTCGAATTTAATAAAAACCTTGAATTTGAGTTTAAGTATGGAAATGCGTTAAAATTTTTAAAATAATATTTTACTATTTATAAAGATTTTATACGACACTTTCTAAATTATTTAGACTAATTCTGAATATTAAATTAAAAGATAATCACAACAATCCGTGCAACTAGTAAGTAGTCTAAAATATATGCAAAAAGGCTGAAACATTGAAAAGAAAAAAAAGATTTTTGACATATGTTAATTTTGACAAATAAACATAGTGATGATTTGTAGTTTTTATATTCATTGTATTAATATAAATGAATGATTAATATTATCTTTTATATATTAAATTAATTTAAATTGTACTGTTGTGTGGATTTATATATTTTGTACACATAAAAATTTTAAAGTATTTTGAATTTAATTTTGTTATTAGTGATTTTAGATTATTATAATTTTTTTACTATTAATATTCTATTCTTCTTAATTTAAAAGTTTACAACCTATTTCCTCTTACATTCTTTCTCTCCTATCATTTTTTTCTCTGAAAATAAATTCTATTTTTTATTTAGTAGTGACTAATTTACTATTAGAGTATTACAATATAAAATTAAAAATCTTAAAAGAAATATTGAAGCTAAGATATTAAATATTTTTATCTTTTATTTATCAGCATAGATATTTTATTTTAGTATATTCTATTAAACAAATATTAAACTTTTGTAGCATAACTAAAAGAATTGATTAACAGCATCTCAACTATATTTATATTTGTTGAGGTCGTGATAATCTTTTTATTATTCAAATGTTAATTATTCTCCAAACAAATTAGGTTGTTATTATACTCTCCATTTTTTGGGAGATTATATAATATTTTATTTTTATATGAATTTAAAATAATTATATTTATAGATTACAGAATTTTATAAGTTAAACTCATAAATATGGACTATATTATACGGATTTTCCTTTTCTTTTCCTCTCAAATTTTTTTGAGCTTGACTCATTAGAATTTATTTAGAACTTATTTATTAATTTTAACTTAAATTTTTTAATTTTATTGATTTATTTAACAATATAATTTATTTTATTATTATGTTGAATTGATTGATTTTGAACATTAAATGCTTAATAGAAGTTAATTATACTATATAATAAAAACAAATATATTTTTACACATTAATATATATATATATATATATATATATATATTAAAATAAAAACATTATATATCTCTTATGAGTTTAAACACAAATTCATTAATGAGTTAGCTCACGAATAAGCTTATAAGTCTATAAACGAGTTAGCTCACAAGCTAACGAGCCGAGTATTGACAAGTTTGAATTTAGTTTGTTAATACAATCTGACAATTAACTCTTTTATTCCGTCATTCTGCTGAAATCAACTTTTAGGAATAATTTTATATGAAATGTTGGATCTTGTCCTTAGCCCATAATTTAGCCTTAATAGAATTACATCTTCCAAAGTTAATATGAATCCTCCATTCGGATGTCAATTATCTGTAATCTAAAATTATCTGCGATATGCTATAGGCTTTGGTCCTGCAGTTTAAATTCGAAGTTTGTTAAACGTCTTAGCAATATCCTTTGCACATCTTATTACATAAATCATACTGTGAATCATATTTTTCATGTCAGCATTTACCATGAATAATAATTCAATAAAAAACTAACATAAAAAATAATAAGAAAATAATTAAAATTTACTAATTGTTTATTACAGTGGCTTCTATTATTACTTTGTTTAAAGCAAAGTAATTTTACTTCGGTTTGAAGACCATTGATTTGTAAATTTTTAAATTTTATCTCTTTAATTTTAAATTTAAAAGTGACTAGCTACCTGATAAGTCTTACTACTTAAAAAATATATATATATAATATTATTACTTTTGTGAAATTTAATAATTTACGAAAGATTGATCAATTTACGAAAAATACTAAGTTTTTTTTATAAATGTGAAATATTGAGTTTCAGCCTGGATATAAAGGTAATTCTCCCTATTTTTTCTATTATGGAGCCTTGCTTCTGCTATCCTTGAATTCTGTTAAAAACTGGAACTCTCCAGATAAAGTTCCAGGAGTTATACGAGTGCTGGTTTTTATTGCAGATTCTGTAGCATATAGATATAATATAAATGAATGATTAATATTATTTTTTATATATTAAACAATTTGAATTGTACTGTTTTATGGATTTATATATTTTATACAGATAAAAGTTTTAAAATATTTTGAATTTAACTTTGTTATTAGTGAATTTAGATTATTACAATTTTTTTACTATAGATATTTTATTCTTTTTAATTTAAAAGTTTAAAACCTATTTCCTCTTACATTCTTTCTCTCCTATTTTATTTTGCCTGAAAATAAATTCTATTTTTTATTTAATAGTGACTAATTTACTATTAAAGTATTACAATATAAGATTAAAAATCTTAAAAAAAATATTGAAGCTAAAATATTAAACATTTCTATCTTTTATTTATCAGCATAGATATTTTATTTTAGTATATTCTATTAAAAACATATTAAATTTTTGTAGCATAACTAAAAATAATTGATTAATAGCATCTCAACTATATTTATATTTGTTGAAGTCGTGAGAATCTTTTTATTATTCAAATATTAATTATTCTCCAAACAAATTAGGTTGTTATTATACTCTCCATCTTTTGGGAGATTGTATAATATTTTATGGGTATGATAAATATAAATATATTGTTTTATGGGTATGATACAACCCCACAAATAAAGAGGGCATTAACCCACTCCTGTTTGTTGCCCCTTCACATCAAAAGGTTTATGCCACAGCCCTTTACGATCACTTTCATGTTTAGTCATCTTTGTTTTCCTATCGTTGGTTCAAGTTGAGCCACATCTACATGAATAATTAATGTATACAGTAAATATCATTGATAGCATATATATATATATTGTCATCTCTATTTGTGAGGATAAATTTTTTAATTTCTAATCTTATCCTTTTCTTTTTCTTCCTTCCGCTAAACCTTCAAAAAAAAAAAAAAAACATGAGCCAATTTTATATAATTTTAACTTAATATTTAGTAAAAGCTCATAATCAGTAATTATAAATTGTGATATTTGTTTTATTTATAAAAATTAGTTAGCATTATATAAATTATATTAATAATAATTGAAGTAAAAATATTTTAAATAGGTTTTTGCATGTATATTATATATATATATATATATATATATATATATAATCTAGTGGTTAATCCATAAGTTGAATCAATGACTTATTATATATACTTACTAGATTAAGATTTAAATTGAATCTGATAATGAATTACTTGTTGGTTCTCCAAAACCATATCAATAATAATCAGCTTTTTCTCTTTTTATGTGTAGTAATTATTGGATCATCAGATTTGAGTGCAGCATGCGTAATGCTTGTTTGGTATGCATGATTTTTCATGTAGCTGGTGGCTCAACCTTTGATGTGAAGGGGCAAGAATTACTTTTTGTTTGAGGGGACACAATTATGGCCTTCAAATTTAGACGTGTTCAGTCCTTCGTTTCCAATTTTATTCTATTTCTTCCCTCTTCCATCACTTGCTCTCTTCACATTTCAACTGTCTTTATATCTTTTTTATCATCAATTAAATTTTAATTAATTTTCTGAAAGAGTAAGTTTATTTTCATTCTTCGCTTTTTGGTTGATTGTATAATATTTTATTTTTTATATATAAATTTAAATGATTTTATTTGTATATTACGAATCTTATAAATTAAACACATAAATATAGACTAGGTAAGCGTTTGAAGCTCATCTTTTAATTTACAATTGCAAGTAAATAACATCAATTATAAAAAGATTAACGAAAAAATTAAATTGAGCAATTGACCGGTAAGGTGCTTTAACTCCCGTGAAGAGCTTTTCTTTAAGTGTAAAAGGATTTACTTAAAGTACGGATATATATAGTGGCGGATTGTTTCACGGAATAAATAAAATGTTATCCCTATTACAAAGAATATATATAAAAAAAAGAATTATAAAGAAAAATCTAATATTTTTAGAGGGGTAAAACAACAATTATGAAAAAAATACATGAACCTAAAAAGATTTTAAAAGCTAGGGGATAAATAAAATGTTATCCCTATTACAAAGAATGTAAACAAAGGAATTATAAAGAAAAATATAATATTTTCAGAGGGGCTAAAACAACAATTATAAAAACTACATGAACCTAAAAAAGATTTTGGAAAGCTAGGGGAGGCTATACCCTATATATATATATATAATATTACATAATGGGTTATGTATTTTAATATATATTATATTTTAAATAAATTTAATTATATAAGATTATAAAATATTTAAATTCTTTCACTGTATTTATTAATAACTCACTATCAATATTAAGCTTTATATGTTTATGTTATCTAATTATATTTATTACAATTATTATTTATCAAAAGTAATTAATTTTTAGTTGATAATTATTTTTATTTAGTTTCTTAAAATAATTTTGAAATCAAATCTCCATGTTAGTAAAAAAAATGAAAAGAAAATTATATTTTAGTTTATATTTTTTATTTTTATTTTTATAATATAATATTTTTAAAAGTAACACTATTATATTAATTTTATTAAGATTAAGAAATTAAATTCTCACAATTATAAGAAAAGAAATTAATTTTTTTAGACTAATTTCTTTGCCAACATAAAAAAAGTTTACTTAAATATCTTGATAATAAAAATTATAAAAGTGCCATAATGTTTATAATTCTCACAAATAAGGGTTTAGAATTATAGAAGTTCCACAAAGCTTATAATTGATGTTAAATGATAAGAATTGTAGAAGTCTCAGCCTACAAATTATGCTGTCTGGTTGCTATTTTAATAGAAAAAAAATATATTTTTTTAGTGTACATGTATCTAGAGTTTGCCGGAAAGAGTTTTACAGATGGTAAAATATTATCTCAAGACTTTTAAAGTAATTGCATATTTAGGGTTTGAATTCGAAAATTTTAGTTAAACTAAAAAAAACTCTTACTATCTCATCTACGTTCTCTTAAATAAAAAATTGTGATTTTTTTTTGTACTATTTAGCTTCTTTATAAAAATAGTTTTCATTAAAGCAGCTAAATTTGGTAAGAAGTAGATAGCAGTTGACATCATTTTCAACCAATTTTTTTTCCAATGTAAAGTCAGATTATCATATGTAGGATCCACCCAATCCAGCCAAATAAATTTTGTAGCCCTTTTGGTAGTTATGGAAATGTCTAATTGATTGAATTAAACAAGGGTAATCAGTCCATAGCTTTTGTTTTATTAATATTAAGATGCACTCATAAACATACAAATGCAATTAATCACTAATCCAACCATAAAAGTGTTGAAAAATCACAAGCTCAAAGTTTGACTGAAACCAAATTAATACGACGAGAATACATTATATATTTAAGGATAAAGTTCAATGACAGACCTTAAACCCCATACAGGAATTATCTTATAGTCACTGAAACCAGCATCTAAGAAAGAGTTTGCCCCATTCTTTGCTGTTCCTCTCCTTACCAATTTGCACCGCCATCATTAACACATTAATTAAATGTTGTGTTTCAATATACTCATAATCAATTACTTGTCTGTTCTCCAAAACCATATTAATAATAATCGGTTTTCCTCCTTTCTTGCCTTTGATTGCTTCTTTACTTCGCTTAAGTATCTCTAACCATTCCTCATCGCTCCAGTCATATGCATAATCCATTGTTTTTTTTTTTATCAATAATAAAAATCACTAGCCATAGCTTTATTAAAAGAATTGGTGACCTTTGGTTCATTGCCAGCATACTCCCAAAACCTCATTTCATGAGCAGTATGAAATGGAGTAGCATCATCATTTTGAAACCAAGTGCTCACATAATGCCATGGTTCTGTTAAAATTGGGTCAAGCATGGATAGCAAGAACGGTGCAGCACTCGAATGGTTTTCCTTAAGGAGGAGTTTAGATGCATTGGTAAGAACATACCCTTCTTCTTCATCGTTTTCTTCGATCTTTGCTTTAGCAAAGAAACCAGAATGAATCAAAATGCGCATTAGGCGAGGGATACATCGGGCTTTGGCTGGGTGGACAGGTAAGGCGGCAATGAGCTGGGAGAAGATGGGTCTGCTATGGCTATGGATGGCATCAGGGATGCCTAGCTGAATTGCAGATTTAAGAGACATTGAGTTTATGAAGTTGAATATATGATTCCATATATGTGCTTGAGCTTGAAGCAACTCGTGAGCATCATGCTTTCCATCAGCCATCTTTAGAATTTCTTGATCAGATGGTGTTTGTGTTCTCAAATATATATATATAGAATTATCAACAACTTTGATCATACAAGGCCATAGAATGCACCAATATATAGGTGAAAGGATAATAATATAATGCTTATTAAACTTTGTATTTACGTAAGATGCTTTTTTTGAAGTTTCGAGAATTCAACCTCCGATGATGAAAATATTTTTATTTTTATTTGCCAAGAAACTCATCAAGCTTATCCCATGAGTCCATTTATCAGTTCATATATTAGTTTCTGAAAACTCAATATTTTGATTTGTATCGCCATATAAAGATACTTATTGGTTTTTTTTTTTTTTTTGATAAATAGATTATCTTATTACAAAGATTCCTATTGTTATTGAATATTATTACCATCTTATTTATTAGACGGTAACTACAATATTGCAACATGAATTAATACTTATTTTATTTAACGTATAATATTTGTGTAAATTATAGTAAACTATGGAGCTTTCTTCTTAGTAGCAAAAAAAAAACCTCATGTTAACATTCCATAATCTAGTTACTTTTTTTATTTAGAAGAAATATGTATATTCCATTAATAAGGATTAATAAGTACATCTTGATATAAAAGATAAAAATAAACATCAAACATCAAGAAATACAAGTAAAGAAAGCTACATATAACAATCATCAATCATGTTGAAGGAGCGCTAAATTACAATTCTGTAGGAAGAACGTTCAACTCGGTGGCACTAAGTCATATATCGCTTTATTGATGTATTTTAACGAGCCTGATTATTTGAATGTCAGATTTAATTTTTTTTTTCTATTCACCATTCCCATAGAGGGAGAACTCAAAATCACTATAATGGATGAGCATAAAATTTCTATAAAATGAGAACTCAAAGCTTCTATAATGAAAAATCATAAAGCTTCTTAAAAATATTAATATTTATTTATTATAACTAATTAATAATAAAAAAAAACCGCTGCAAATCTAAAAGTAACCGGCGGAGGGCTAAAAAATGAAATTTTGCTAAGAATAAAAAAAAAGAGAGAAAAATAGGAGAGGCGGCTAAGGTTTTACTTTTTTTTCCCATAGTCTAGTTATAAACAAATTTTCAAGATTCTTTTGATTATTCTTTATTTTTAAGTAGGGTCGGCTCAACATCCTCTATGGCCTTAGATAATATTTAATTTGTGACTTTATTAATATAAATAAATTTTAGAAATTATCAATTTTTTTTTAATTTTTTGAGTTGCAAAATCACTAATTAAATTTTTATATTCAAATTTAAAAAGTATATCTTTTTTAATTGATAATACAACTAAATTATTTACCTTTTGTGTAACATAGTTGAATGCAAATAAGATTTATTAATTTTAATTTTGGAAATTTTTTCTCTAAAGCTACCGGAATGAGAATGATTAATAGAATTTATAAGTTATCTGTGCATTTAAAAAATAATATATCTTTATTTATAAAATTTAATATTGTAACGGATGTTTTTATTTTTTATTTATAATTATTTTTTATAATTTTTAATTCTATAAAATAAATATAGATTATCATTATTAGGAAGCATGTCATGTTTTAGAAAGAATACAATTTTCTTAAATTATCATTATTAAGCAATTTTAACTTAGATATATAATATAATTAATATTTATTTATTTTTAATTTAAAATCCTTTAACGAGTTACTAAGTAGATTATTAATGTTAATTATTACATTATACATCAAATTTATTTAGAATTTTAATAATATCAGAAGTTTACAAAATTAATAATTATTTATATATTAAAAAATCGAAACCTCTGATTTTTAGAGGCTCGCTGTTTTATTGGGCGGCCTTATGGATTGGTCTCAGTAGCCTATGTCTTGAGCCGGTACTATATTTAAGATATATTACAGATATGCAAATTCTTAAAAAAATATCTTTCAGTATCTTATAGATATAATTTTGGTATTTTTTTTCTAATCAAATTATGACAAAAAAAAAATCGTATAAACAAAATATTTTGAAAAAGAAATTGTAAGAATTTCTTTTGACCGGAAAAAGAATTTTCAAAAAATGGTGCGCTATGAAAATTCTTATAAAAAATATAAATACGAAATGGAATTGATGAAGAAGAATGAAATTGCTCCAATAATTAAGAACAGAAGCACTGAGATTTAAAGAAAAAGAAAACTATCAATATAAATTTATTTCTCATGAAAAAATAAATTTGATGTATATAACAAGTTTCTCAGTTTTTTTTTTTTTTTTTACAAAAGAAATAGTTAAAAGAGAAAGATTGGAAATTAAGGAATGAGCATATTTTGATTTTGAAGTTAAAGGTGACATAATATTTTTATACACCCTATTAAAGGGTAATCTTTTACTATGTCTTATAATAATTTAAGGGGTCGCATATATTAATCCCACCCTATAAATTATATCGTCTGGTTGCTAGTTTAATAGAAGAAAAAAGTTATTTTTTATAAAAATATATTTAGAATTGATTTAGAGCATATCGAGCATATGATCCTTATAGGTAGTAACATATTATTTCAAGAGTCTTAACACAATTGCATATTTAAAACTTAAACTCGATACTTTATTTTTATACATCCTCTTAGATTAGAAGAAAGTGAATTGTTTTCATACTATAGACTTTTTTATAACAATAGTTTTTATTAAAGCAGATAAATTTGGTGAGACGTGGATCATAGAGACCATCCAATGCAGCCACAAAATTTGGTAGCCCTTTCGGTAGTAATGGAAATGTCTAATTGATTGACTTAAACAAGGGTAATCAACCCACAGTTTCTGCTTTATTAATATCAACATGTATTCTTAACATAGTATCGTAAACATACCAATACAAGTAGTCACTAATATAACTATAGAAGTGTTGAAAGATCACAAGCTCGAAGTCCGATTGAAATCAAATTAATATAACGAAAATATATTATATATTTAAAGATAAACTTCAATAACAGATCTTAAACCTAATATTGGAGTTATCTTATAGTTACTGAAACCAGCATCTAAAAAGAGTTTGCCCCATTCTTTGTTGTTTCTCTCCTTACCAGTTTGTAATGCCATCATCAGCATATCAAAGAAAAGTTGTGTTTCAACATATTGATCATCAATTACTTGTTGGTTCTCCGACACCATATCAATAATAATCAGTTTTCCTCCTTTTTTGCCTTTAATTGCTTCTTTACTTCGCTGAAGTATCTTTAAGCATTCTTCGTCGCTCCAATCATGCATAATCCACTACTTTCCATCAATGATAAAAATCAAAGTATGTTAATTGGAGTTTAAACTTACAGCCCACTAATTGAAAAGAAGTACTACAATAATATAAAGTCACAGCTCATTAATAATTTTAAGAGTAGAGTTCTCGTTTAGCCCATTTGACCTATGAATTTTTCTTTATTTAAGATAGATGATATTAATTTAGTAATTAAAGTAAAAGGTCACTTTCAAATTCTTTATTCATAAAAGTTAACATATCAAAACTATTAAATTTGTCTAATTTTATAAATTGAAATTCGTATAATTTTTTTAATTATTATAAACTGAATGACATGCATCCTTATTTAAATTAGAAAAAAGAAGAAAGAGATATATAAATTGTAGTTATTTAATGTACCTTGAGTAAAATTGCATCTGCAGGAGGAACCCCCTCAAACATGTTGCCTCCAACATATTTCAAGTTCGCACTGCTTTGCAGACCAGCCACTACATGTGGAAGATCAAATACAATGCAATCCAACTGAGGAAATGCTTTAGCTATGGCTGCAGCCATAGTTCCTGTGCCACCTCCAACATCAACTAACGAATTCAACCCTTCAAACACTCCCTTGTACTCATCAATCAACACTCTCATGACCAGCCTTGCATCACTAGCCATAGCTTCATTAAAAAAATTGTTGAGCTTTGGTTCATTGCCGGCATACTCCCAAAACGCCATTCCATGAGCAGTATCAAATGGAGTAGCATCATCATTCTGAAACCAAGTGCTCACATAGTGCCATGGTTCTGTTAGAATGGGGTCAAGCATGGCTAGCAAGAACGGGGTAACGCTCAAAGGGTCGTCCTTAAGAAGGAGTTTAGATGCACTGGTAAGAACAAACCCTTCTTCTTCATCGTTTCCTTTGATCTTTGCATTAGCAAAGAAACCAGAATGAACCAAAATGCGCATTAGGCGAGGGATACATCGGGCTTTGGCTGGGTGGACAGGTAAGGCAGCAATGAGCTGAGAAAGGGAGATGGGTCTACCATGGCTATGGATGGCATCAGGGATGCCTAGCTGAATTGCAGATTTAAGGGACATTGAGTTTATGAAGTTGAACATATGATTCCATATATGTGCTTGAGCTTGAAGCAGCTCAACTGCAGCATGCTTTGCATCAGCCATCTTTATGCCTTTCTTGATGAGATGGTGTTTATGGTTTCAAACAAATAGATGCAATTAAGAACACATAGAAAGGGGAGAAAATTTGCTCATGCAAGACGTTACAGCCCACCAATTTATAGATGAATTATAGGTGTAATTAGGAGCGAAGGGAAGCGTAGACTAGGGGTAGCCATGGCCACCCCTAGTTTTTTAGAACTTTTAATTTTTCATTATAGTTTTTTTTTTCAAGTTAGTTCCTTTAATAAATATTATTATATGCTTTTGCCCTCTTAAATTTTTTCTATTGTGCCACCCTAAAATGTAGCTGAGTAATTATTTTCAATTTTATCAAAAAATAATTATTTTATTTAGTCATATACCTAATTATTATGCTGATTGTTGCTATTATTTTTTATTAGATTTTTTAGAAGAAATAATATATATATTCTATTAATGAAATTAATAAATTTATTTTAATATAAAAGATAAAAAATATTAAACATGAAGAAATACGTATAAAAAATTTTATTTTCGATAATTATCAATTTTATTGACGAAATAGTAGATTATAATTATGTGGAAAGAACGTTTAATTCGGTGGCACTAAGTCATATATTAATTTTATGCCCGTCTTTTGACGAGCTCGATTATTTGAGCGTTATATTGAATATCTTTTTTTTCTTCACCACTCCTACAGAGGGAGAACTCAATCCCTCTGTGACTAAGGACTATAAGACTTTTATAAAATTAGAATTTAACATTTTATAACGGAAAATCATAAAATATTTTTAAAAAATACTAATATTGATTTATTGAATTAAATAAAAAAATATTACCAATCTAAAAGTGACTTTGGTGAACCAAAATATGAATTTTTAATAAAGAAAATGAGAAACTACAAAAGAAACGTTATGATTGGATTTATTACTATTTGTATAATGAAAATAAATGAAATTTAAAAATTATAAATATCTTCAACATTAAATTTACTTAAAGCAAGATTGTAATATATTAATATAAATTGCTTGTATATTAATGAAAATTTATAATGTATCCAATGGAGACTCTTAAACTTTTTTTTAGCGGATCAATTCTTATATGATATCGCATATACCGCGTGACTCAATTTTTATTTTTTTCCTATATTATAATATATTCTAAATAATCTAAGTCATACTCAATTAGTAAAAGAGTATTGATTCTAGTCTAAATTTAGCTAAAATATTAAATATTATAAATTGTATATAATAATTAAATATTATTATTGATACTAATGGTGAATAGAATTTAATTCTTATTTCACACTAAATTAAAGAATTTATAAAAAGCTTCCAATCTCATTTCCGATTTTTTTTCTCATTTTTAACTTCGAATTAAACGTGTTTAAGATTGAAAGCTGTTAGAGTAAAATATATAACTTGGTTCTTCATTAGTGCTATTTCTTGTGCAGATGGGAGTGGGCAAATATTCAAATAATTGAAAGAGACAATTTACCATTTTTTTTATCAGCAGAGATAATCTTTTTCTATCATGGTATATATAATATATATCTAAAATTAATTTAAAATATTGTCAGATAAAATTTTTATAGGTGATAAAATACTAATTTAATAATTTTAATATAACCATATATTAAAAGTTAGTATCTTAGTTAAATTAAAAGAGATATATTATCGTTCCATCAGCAAAAGTAATTCTTTTCATAGTATATATAAATGTTAAAAAGGATAAATATTACTGTATAAAAAAAGAAAGAGTGGAGGAAGCAATAAAATATACAAAAATGAGACGCAGAAGTAACAGTAGCAGATAAACGTGAATGTGGTCCGACATGTAAGTGAAAATGATGTTTTTAGTCCCCTTGCTGCTATTTGTTCTATTATTATTATTATCACTGTTACACATGACATAAAGCATTTATATGAGCATTTGAGGCTGATTCATTTGGCCAATAAATAATGCATTTCGTAAGTATTTAGAACATGTCTTCATCACACTTCTTTTATTGCAAGATGGGATATTCCTAAGATAAAAACTTATTTGGCTTAATAATAAGCATATTTATCCAAAATTATGATCTCTTCTTTTTTCTTTTCTAAATAAATCTATATTTTAAAATGTAACAATATATATAAATAAAATTTTGAGTATATTTTTTTACATGGCTTTTTTTTTTAAGATATTTCTCTTGATTTATATGAATTATTTTTATAAATTATTCCTTTTTCTCTTAATTTTGTTATTTTTTCTCTTAAAATAAAATATTTTAAAAAAATATTTTATCTAGATTTCTTAACTTTTTTATTAATCTTGCATTTAAATTTTTTATTATCATTTTTTTTATATATAACTACTCATACTTTATTTATATTAGTATGTGATTATTTTATTTATTTTATATCTAAAAATTTTATTTTATATATTATGTAATTCATCAATTATCAACTATCGGCTATAAAAAAACCGAACCACTCAGCTCATTCCACGCAAAGGGAAAAGTAATGTTTCCGAACTCTAATCAGTTTTTAATTGATAAGATATCCTAAGCTAAAATGGTAATATTCATTTCATTGGTGGATTCTAGATATGACGGCTAGCTCCGAGATTTACCTAACCTATGTACAAATTAAAAATAAAACAATAATACTAAAGGCAAATGTCACATCATCCAATGTGATATCCATTAATCACATTATTTGGCTACAAAACAGTTCCACCACTGAAATTTTTTTATTTTATACATCCCTTTTTTTTAAAAAAAATATCAACTCATTATTTTTAAAAAATAAATAATCAAATTAATTTCATAATATTATAATTTTAAAAATAATCAAAAAATAAAATATTTTATAAAAATATTAGCTACCACGTCAGATAAACAAAAGTTAGATGAAAAAATAAAATATTTAATATTTTCTAAAAATTAAAAATTTAATTCAAATTATATATCTGATTGATTTTGATTTGAAGTATCAAAATACTAATTTTATTTTTAATTTGGTTTATAATTTCAAATGATTAAAAACTAAATTAATTTAATTCAAGCCAAAACTAAAAATTGATCTAAGATTATAATTATAAAAGACATTAATACTATTTTACCTTAGCTAATTTTCTCATATTTTATAGATTTTAAAGAAGAGCTTTCAATCATTTTGTTAGGCACTTTTTCTGATGTAATTACAAGATGCCAATATACCACTCCTTATTTTCACTTATAGAGTAGTCGGAAATATTAATATGAATCTTTCATTCATTGTACAAATTCTATAAACTTTTAATATTAATTAAATAAAGAAAGAAGGGTGATGTAATATGAATTGTAATTGTATTAACAGTCATAGTATTAATAATGTTCGGATGCAATTTTAGCTCTGAAAGTGGAAAATAATATGTTTGCCTCTAAGGTATAGTTTGGATTATGAATTTAGTTATTTGTATTAAATATAAATATAAAAAAATTTATTTAAAGATAAAGATAATTTTTGAATAATAAAAATCTACTAAAGAACTCTAAAAGAAAATTCTTTTACTTATCAAATAATAAATTTGAATTTAATTTATAAATTATATAAAATCTTTTATTCAAAATCTCTCAATTTAAATCACTACTAAATTATTCCTTTTTCTGATTTAGTATATAAAGGTACCCATTCCAGTGAGCAAGTTGACATAAAAAGGATACTGCAGATCTTCAAATTCAGTAAATTATTATCCGAATTGTCCTTTCCTTGAAGTATGGGTTCATGCATGGCATTGGAACTTGAGGGAAACTCTCGTGGAAATAAAGTACCAAAAAAAGAAAATTTAATCTGGAACTTCTACAATTGTCAGATTTTGCCAGCTCTACTTGAACATTTTGATTTTGATTTATTGTATATAATAGTAAAGAATGTGATTGATGGTTCAATTCAATAGCCCTTTTAAAAATTTAATGATTAAATATTTTAATTTTTAAAAATTATATAAAATTAAAAATTATTAGTATTTAAATATGTAAAATCGTTTACTTATACGTTAACTTTAATGTATTCAATTTTTTCATATCTTTGTTTCCAAATCAATTAGCTAGCAAAATAGAATAGCATATTAAAGAGTTTCAGCAGTGTCGCCAAGAGTATTAAAGGACCCAGATCATGAAAATTGAGGGTTCCAAGCCAAGATATTATCAATTCAACTAGTAAAATCTGAAACCAAACCTGAGTAGTAGCAGATTATGAGAAATGTATTCTGGGTATGAATGATCTAAAATTATTGATAGGGCAAGGTTATGCCATCTGAATACAGTATAATATATGATGAAGAGAATGATTTCGCCAGATTGATTTTACCATTACATTTTAAGGGATAACTTTCGATTTTGATTTTATTATATGATAGTAAAGATCTTTTGGTAATTTAATTTCAATTCAATAGTCTATTTTTATTATAAGCCAAAGTATATTATTAATCAAAATAAAGCTTAAACTTGCAAGAAAAGTCTAAATGTATCTAAAATACACATGAGATTTAGTTCAAGAGATAAGAGCGAATGCTCTTTGGATGTGTAGGTCTTGAGTTCAAGTTTTTACCTTTGCAATAGATGAGATTCTACCTCTATAACTAACGAGTGTAAAAGAATAATTACTCCTGTTGTGTGGCCCATGGTCTATTGGACTTCCTATAAAAATTATGAAAAAATGTTATTTTTATGGTTAAAAGAAATTTTATTTTATGGTTCTTTTTAAAAAAAAAATTATTTATAGAGTATTTTTCAGTATTTAGTCAGAAAAAAGACACCAATAGTATATTTAAAAAATATAAAAAAATATATTATTTTAATTTATATTATTATGAAGTTAGTTTTTATCTTTTTAGAATTTCGTCAAAACAGAAAATACTAAAAATTATACTTAAAAAGATACTCAATATTTATGTATCTTAATTTATATTATTATGAAATTTCTTTTTCAGAATTTCGAATGAAAAAAGATATTAAAAGTACATTTATAAGATACTTAAAAGGATATTATTTTAAATTGTACTAAAATTGGCCAAATGGAATAGATTTTATTATTTTTATTTTATATTTTTATATTTGATATTTGTGAATTGAATGATTTTACATATTTTTATGGCAACTAAGGTATTTTGATGACATAAAAATGTTTATTTCAAAAAAATATACTATAATATATAAAAAGTACACCAAATGCAGTTTAAATACATAAAAATATAATTAAAGTCAAACTAAAAAGTTTATTTTACAGTAAAAAAATTGTAGCGGATTTCCCGTATGTATTTAAAAGTCTCCAAAAAAATATACATCCAACATAAAGAAAGAAGATAAATAAATAAAATTTGAACCCCATTTGTAAAAGGTGCCGGAGAATGGACCAAAATAAAGTCGAAAAAAATGAAAGGCCCCAATCACATATAACATGTCATTATATGATTAATTACAATTCATGCTTACAAGTCATGACAATGACAAAAGAGAAATAAAGAAATTAGCTAAGGTACGGTTGTGTCAGGATGAACTTTGTAAATCACAATATTAGCACAAAATTTCTTAATTAATAGTTTGATGTAGTTTAAAAAAATTAATTACTGAATAAAAAATTAGTCAAATTATTAAATGCAGTTTTATTAGGATAAACTTCCTAAATCATAATATTGAAAGTGCAAAAAGAATAAAATTGAAATAATTTATGTAAGCCGTTTTATAATTAAGTATTTTTTAATAAGTAAAATACTGGTGACATTTATAGTAGTATCTTTATATTTTATATTTATTTTTAATTTAATAATTTAATTTTTCAAATATTTAATTTTAATTTCATTTCGACTTACTCAATCCGAATGATTTAAAAAATAAAATTACGATATATATTTATACGGACAGTTAAATTAAAATAAAAACTGAAACTAGATGAAATGTATAGTAATTGTGTCAACAATACTCGAACGAGCATGTTCCTGTCCCATCTTTGTTATATTAAACGTGTTCTCTTGTTGCTGAAACATCTTGTCACGTTATTTGGAAATGTGGAGCTGTTCGAACTTTTGGGTTTGGCTGGTTTGAAGTTCTTGATCATTTGTTTATGGTCCAATTATAATGGAAGAAATTCGGTTCTTCATGGGGGTCCCCAACGTGATGTCTATCATCAAGTGGCTTGGACAAAATAATAAATTTCTGATTATGATTTAAATGTGTCTGCAATTTCTTCTTGTCCGGCCCCAGAACAGGTGTCTTTACAAATTATTAGGGACCTGAAATGTTACAAGATTTTTGTGGATGGTGGTTACATTTCTTCAACAGGTAAAGGTGGAGTGGGAGTAGTAATTTTTGATGATGCAAATCTCTTTGTGGAGTCAGTTTCGATGCAATTTGAAGCTGTAGTCTCTCCTGAACTGTTGAAAGAAGAAATGAAGAAGGAGTGGCCTCAGACACTGTACAGGCAGAAAAGCCTGTGCAGGGCAGTTCATTACAGGCCCTGAGAAAGGGAGCAACCATCCCTGTGACAGGGTAAGGCCACTCCAACCTTTCCCAGAAAAGAAAGGGACGTTGGACAGAGATACTAAGGCAACCAAGTAGAATAGGCTACCGTTGTGTATGTACATATAAATACCTACAGAATCAATTGTAAAAAGATAAGAATTAATATACTCAAAAATTCATCATCTCAATTTTCTACATGGTATCAGAGCAGGTTTAACCTGTACCCATCATCTACCAATTTTTTTCCAGCCATGTCTCAAAATGACAAATTAACCAACATAACACTTAAAGGCAATTCCAACTATTTCGAATGGTCGAAATCCGCATACATTGCCCTCAGCGACAGAAGAAAGCTGGGGTACATCACTGGGACCAAGCCACAGCCGAAGCCAGAAAGGCCGGAGGCCCCAACAGAAGAAGAACTAGACAGAATGGAAGAATAGCAAACGACTGACCATTTGGTCATGTCAATGCTTACAAACACCATGGAGACATAGATCTCCAGACTCTGTATCTTACTAGAGTCTTCAAAATCAATTTGGGATAAAATGCAGAGCCTATATGGCCACCATCACAATTTCGCGCACATATTTAGACTCAAGCAAGAGTTGTCACAAGTCACACAGGGGACCAAAAACTCATCTCAATATGCAACAGAAATACTCACAAAATGGGAAGAGTTGCAGAGTTACCTTCCGCCATCAAACAACCCAGAGGAGCTACAACGACGAGCAGAACAAGATCTCGTTTTTACCTACCTGGGAGGTCTGGACTCAAGCTACGAAAGCTTGAGATCACAGATCCTCCTTGGAGGAGAACTCCCCAAAATCGACATTGTCATCGCAACAATACAGTGCGAGGAGACTTGAAGGAGCACTATGAACCCTGCCCCCGACCTTGCAGATAGCCACGCCTTCAACATCCGTCGAGAATCAGCCCGGGCGAGGGGAGGGCCATCGCGCTGTGACCAGCGCAAGGCAGGGTCACTCCTGCGATGGTTGCTGGCACCTCTACCCCCACCTACGGCCATCTCGGGGGTGGGAAGGACCTGGGGGAGTGAAGAAAGGGGGTAAAGGAGAGAAATGGGGTGGCAACGGCCGAAAAGACCATCAACAAGGGTTATATGTCGAGAGTGAGAGTGGGAGCAACGGGAGTGTTTTTTTAGGGTTAAGGGAGTTGGGTGTACATACCGGGTCAAATAAATAAACCCGACCAAGATCGCAACCCGACTCTACGACCCCACCCGACCCGACCCACCTGTCTGCTGCCTCCAATTCTGACCTGATCCGCCCTCCTGAATCCGACCTGACAGTCTCCCTTCAACTGAACCAATTACTGTCTCAAATCCAGGCTCTGGTTCAGAATCAACAACCCAGTGGGTCAGGTTCGGTATCTAACTCATTTAATTCTGTTCCAACAAGAATTAACTCGCTCTCTTGATTGGATTATTGACTCGGTGCCTCCCGATCACATGACTTGGGATTTAATGAAATTGCAAAATTTCTCTCCGGGAAAACCCTTGACATGTGACGATCATTCGAACACAATATTCCAATCCAAGGTAGCGGCAATACTGCATTACTCAATCAAACTCTCAACAATGTCTTATTTATTCCTGCCTTTAAATCTAATCTTTTATCTGTCGGCCGGATCACTAATGAATTCAACTGCAATATTATTTTTTCACCTTCCTCTGTTATGTTTCAGGATCGCACTATAGGGACGATGATTGGTGAAGGATATTATGACAATAGTCTATACTATCTTACGAACTCCATTAGTCAATGTTTTGTGTTTGCCAAAAGGGACAATCAGGGCATGTTGATGCATCTACGTTTTGGACATCCGTCCGACTCTGTCTTGAATACATTATTTTGTTATAATTTAAATTCCAGTCATTGTGAGATTTGTAAATTTTTCAAACACACTCGTCTTCCTTTTCCTCTCTCATCTCGCACTTCTGAAAAACCGTTTGAATTAATTCACTCTGACGTTTGGGGCCCGGCCCCGTCACTGCTTACAATCATTTTAGGTATTTTGTCACCTTTATTGATGATTACACCCGCATGACATGGGTCTATTTATTAAAAGGCAAAAATGAAGTTTTCTCATGTTTTCAAGACTTCTTCCACTTTGTTACAACTCAATACACTGCCAATATTAAAAAATTTCGATCTGACAATGGTACAGAATATATCAATCATCACTTTAAAAACTTATTTAAAAAGGAGGGCATTCTTCATCAGACTACATGCATTAATACCCCTGAACAAAACGGGGTCACTGAAAGAAAAAATCGGCATCTGCTTAATGTCACCCGTACCCTACTCTTTCAAAATAACGTTCCCTCTATTTTTTGGTCCGATGCTCTCCTTACTGCTACTTATCTTATTAATCGTCTTCCAACTGCTAAACTCTGCAATCTCAGCCCTTTAGAACTCCTAAAAAGTCAAAAAATTGAGCTAGGACATATTCGTATTTTTGGATGTACTACCTTTGTTCATGTTAAGCGCCTTCACAAATTTGACAAAAATTCTGCCAAAACCATCTTTTTAGGCTACTCCATTGGCAAGAAGGGATACAAATGTTATGATCCCCTCACTCACAAAGTCTATATTTCCAGGGATGTCACCTTTTTGGAACACGAACCATATTACAAATCTCATGATATTTATAGTACTAACCCGCAGCATTCTCATGGACCATCCACAGTATTTCTGCATATTTTTTCTTTTCCAGATCTCAGCAGTTCCAGTCCGAATCCTCATCCCGAGGGGGAGCCTTCTTCCGATTTAAGGCCAATCCCTTCAGGGGGAGACACTATTGCTAGAAGTGAGGAAATTACAACTCTACAAGAAGCGATTGCCTTAAGACGCTCCACTCGACCAACTAGACCGTCTGTCAAGTTAAGGGATTATGTATCCCATAAGGTATCATATCCAATTTGCAACTTCATCTCTTATGATCACATGTCTCATAACTATCGAGCCTATTTAGGGAATCTCATGGCATACAAAGAACCCAACTCATTCTACGAGGCCAACACTAACCTAAAATGGTGTAAGGCCATGGAGGAAGAGCTATCTGCCTTAGAAAAAAATAACACTTGGAAAATTGTCCCCTTACCATCAAATAAAAAACCTGTAGGATGTAAATGGGTTTACAAGATTAAATTCAACTATGACGGATCAATCGAGCGATATAAAGCCAGATTAGTTGCCAAAGGGTTTACTCAAACCTATGGCGTCGATTATCCGGAAACCTTCGCTCCTGTAGCAAAAATGAACACAGTTCGTATTTTATTATCTGTTGCCACTAACTCAGGTTGGAGTCTATTTCAAATGGATGTAAAGAATGCCTTCCTCCAAGGAAATTTAGAAGAAGAAGTTTACATGACTCTTCCTCCAGGTCACAAGTCCACTTCAGATTCATCATTGGTATGTAAGCTAAACAAAGCAATTTATGGTCTAAAGCAGTCTCCAAGAGCATGGTATGCCAAGCTATACCTTTTTCTCCTTAATATTAATTTCAATAAATGTACCTCAGATTCCTCAATGTTTGTTAAATACAATCACTTATGCACCATTATTATCTTGGTTTATGTTGATGACATCATCATAACCGGAAACAACAATGAAGAAATTGAAAAAGTTAAGGAAAAGTTAAAAAGAGAATTCGACATCAAGGACCTTGGTCAGCTCTCATACTTTCTTGGAATAGAAATAGCCAAATCACAAAAAGGTCTATTTCTATCTCAAAGAAAGTATGTACTCGACCTCCTAAAAGAAATAGGGAAACTAGGAGCTAAGCCTACGTCCACTCCCATAGAAATTAATGTCAAACTCAACTTAGAAGATGGTAATCCACTAGATAACATAAGACACTATTAACGGCTAGTAGGGAAGTTAATTTATCTAACTGTTACTAGACCTGATATTTCCTATGCTGTAAGTATGATAAGCCAATTTATGCATGCTCCCCGTACCAGCCACTTGGATGTTGTTGATAGAATCCTTAGATACCTCAAAGGCACTCCAGGTCAAGGTATTTGGATGAAAAATAATCACTCTAACACTATAATTGGTTTCTCTGATGCAGATTGGGCAGGAAGCAGCGATAGGAAATCAACAACGGGTTTTTGCACATTTGTAGGAGGCAACCTGGTAACATGGAAAAGCAAAAAGCAAAGTGTAGTGGCAAGGTCAAGTGCAGAGGCAGAATATAGAGCTATGGCTTCCACAGCAAGCGAGCTTACTTGGATCAAACAAGTACTCTTCGACATGAGGATTGATCATAAAGAACCTATGTTGATGTATTGTGATAATCAAGCTGCCCGACATATTGCATCCAATCCAGTATTCCATGAACGTACTAAACACATTGAGGTAGACTGTCACTTCATCAGGGAGAAGGTACAATCGGGCGAAATAAAAACTCCATTTGTCAGGAGTCATGATCAGTTGGCCGATATATTTACAAAAGCCCTAAATAAGCTTAGTCATCAGACCATTCTCAACAAGATGGGTTCGATCAACCTCTACGAACCCAACTTGAGGGGGAGTGTTAAAAGAAGAAATGAAGAAAAAGTGGCCTCGAGACACGCACAGAAAAGCATGCGGGCGGTCATCACAGGCCACGAGAAGGGAGCAACCATCCCTGTAACAGGGTAAGGCCACTCCAACCTTTCCCAGAAAAGAAAGGGACGTTGGACAGAAATATCAAGGCAACCAAGTAGAATAGGCTACCGTTGTGTATGTACATATAAATACCTACAGAATCAATTTTAAAAAGATCAGAATTAATATACTCAACAATTCATCATCTCAATTTTCTACGTGAACAAATCAAGTTTATGGCCAAGGAAGAGGGTCTGAAATGTGCTACAATAATGGGGCTTTTCGATTGTGTTTTTTACTCTGACTGTCATAATTTGGTGCCTTTGCTAAATCATAACATTTCCTTTTCTTCTCCTTTAGGTACTGTGTTAAATAATTGTTTAGTTCTTGCTAAGTCTAGCTTTTATAGTATTCAGTTTCAGTATATTAGACGTACTATTATTTTTGCACCTCATTGTGCTGCTTCGAGGGCTCTTAGATTTCCCAAGCCATCTATTTCTGGCTGGCTGATGTAATTGTGGGCATGTTTTGCCCAAACTAATGTTATCTATATTGGCTTTTTCTTCGAAAAAAAATAAAATCGAACGAACACTAAACGGTAAAAGATCTTGCACAAAGCAGTGGTCAGTGTAGCGCTAAAATAAACCAAGTAAAATGCATATGAACCGGACTACAACAAGTTGGAAGTATCAGCTAACAAAAGAATTACAGAGAAGAAAAGAAAAGGAAAACGGAACTCGACCTTTCGGATCCTTCATTATTAGATTAGTAGAGTGTGAACCCCTGAGACACAGGATCAAATGCGCCTCCAGAGTTAAATCAAGTGGCAGATGAGCTCATCAATCTATAAGTAATTCTGAGTTTGATTATGATTTGTAAAATTATGACACTTGAATTTACTTTGAGATTTTACAAACAGTAAATGGGTGAGGATTATCTGGCTAGCTTTTGCCCTTAAATACGGGCCACAAATTGTTCTCACAAGTTGAACATGAGAAATATTCTTTAAAAAAATGGTAATGGCTGATTCCCACTGTTATAAAGAGAGTTTACTGATTTGATGTATCCATCAGCTGATAGCAGGATTAAAATGACCAAATGGAGATAGTTGATGAAGAAAAAATAGATGAGCTAATTAAAGCTCAAACTCATATATGGAATCATACATTCCATTTTATCAAGTCCATGTCTTTGAAGTGTGCAGTTCAACTGGGCATACCAGATATCATCAATAGCCATGGTCAACCCATGACTCTTTCAGAGCTCGTTCTTACTCTGCAAGTTCATCCAACTAAAACCGATCATCTCTATCGTCTTATGCGAGTCCTTGTCCATTCGGGTTTCTTTAATTTGCAAAATGCTTCTGATAATCATAGCCAAGAAGGCTATATACTTACCCCAGCTTCTCGTCTTCTGCTCAAGGACTGTTCTTTTGATACTAGACCCTTTATATCTCTAGCTCTTGATCCAGTTGCAACAGAACCATATAATTATTTAATACCTTTTCTTCGAAATGATGATCCTACGGCTTTTGTCACTGCCTTTGGAGAGACATTATTTGGCTATGCAGGAAATGAAGCTAGGATTAATCATTTGTTTAATGAGTGCATGGCGAGTGATAGCTCAGTCATTGGCAGGGCAGTGATTATTAAGTGTAAGAAGGTATTTGAAGGGGTGAATTCTTTAGTGGATGTTGGAGGTGGCACTGGAAACATGGCTAAGGCTATTGGCCAAACTTTTCCAAACTTGAAGTGCACTGTTTTAGATCTTCCACATGTTGTTGACAAGTTGCAAGGTAGCAACAACTTGAGTTTTCTTGGTGGGGACATGTTTCAGGCAGTTCCTCCTGCAGATGCAATTTTACTTAAGGTATATTACTTAAATGTTTGAATTTTTCCTTCAGATTTATTCATGTTTCTGTCTCATAAATGGGTCACAAAATGTTTCTTCTTTCTTTCTTTTTCTTCTTTAATTAGTTTTGGATCCAAAATTATCAGTTTCTATTGAATCAACTTTAATAATTGCTCTCACAACTTTGTTAAAATTATTTAGGAAGCTTTAGCAATCAAAGACTCTAAATCGTGAATTACTTAGAGCCCAACTTGATAAAAATTTATTTGAGTAATTATTTAAATACAATTTAATATTGAATATATATATATATATAATTTTTATAGTTTTACTTCTTATGGATATAAACATAGCTCTTTTAGATTTATTTGCTAGAGAATTGAAATCGTAAATTTTAGTAGATTTATTATAATTTTTGAAACAAATATTTAATTTTAGTGAATTAATGATTAACTGAATCTATAAGAATATGATGAATTTTCTTGAGAGCTGATTTATAATGATCAAGTCAATTTTCTTGAGAACCGTTGATAAAAAACAATCAAGTTTCAAACTAACATTTACGATTCACTTGCGACGTAAAAATGCTTATCTAACATATATAAAATTGTGATGCCTAATGACAAACAGTGGATATTACATGACTGGCCTGATGAAGAATGCATAAAGATACTGAAAAATTGCAAAGAGGCAGTATCAGAAAAGGGCACAGGAGGGAAGGTAATGATCATTGACATGGTGATGGGAAATCAGTCTTGGGATGACAGTTTAATGGAAGCGCAACTGTGCTTTGACATGCAAATGATGGCTCTTCTTATGGGTAAGGAGAGAAATGAGGAAGAGTGGAAAAAGCTTTTCTTTGATGCTGGATTCAGCAACTATAAAATATATCCTGTGTTGGGTCCCAGAGCTCTCATTGAGGTTTATCCTTAACAACTAATCGATAATCTCTTGTACATTAGCATTTTGCAGTGTACTCGAATTCAATCTTCTCTAATGTATCAAGTACTACAGGACTGATACTTAGATACTCAAGAAGGTGTGCTTAGCTAATAGTACAAGCACTTGAAGAATTGAATTGCAATGTGGTGTTTTGTGTTACAGTTTTTGCCTTATCGATCAGAAGCTTAGTTGCTTAAGTTTAGTCTTGGTCTGTATTTGTTATTATATTTTTCAATAATTGGCAATGGAATTTGTGATTTTCTTTTTTGGTAATAACTTTCTATTGATTAAGCTACAGGAAAGCAATCTTTCTTCCCCTCTAAAGTCTCGACCATACAATTCAGCAAAATGTATATACGGAGTGAAGCTACATACCCCACTTGCACCTTCACAATTATAGGTTAGGATTAGATGATTTGAAGATTTATTTTTAACAAAATAATTTGTATCTTAGAATGGATAAAAGCTAATCTAAGAAACGTTTGGTTTAGCAGTTGAAGATTAGCTTATAAAGCTAATCTATTGATTAGCCTTTTCTTCAAACACTCCCATGAAACAAGGGTACTTCATGCATGATGACTTCTGTACTTCTTTCTTACAGATTATTCCGGGAATAGCAATACAAAAGGAAAGTCAGTTTTTACTTTCACCGTATATAATTGATAAGAGGGCTTAAACTGAAATCTCTTAGTTCCCGAAATTTAGATTTGAGACTTTTTGTCCTCTGTCTTGATCAGGATCGGCCTTGGAAACTCAAAAACATGTCCTACGTGACTGTCCAAGAGCTCAAAAGGTATGGCTTCTTAATTAGTCCACACTGACTCCGCATTATAGATTTGCAACAGCTTCCTATTTCTCAATGGATTCACGAGCTGGTCACTAAGTTTCAATCGAGCCAATATAATTTGGGTGTGATGATTTTATGGGCTCTTTGGAGAGATAAGTATCTGTTAGTACTTCCAAAATCAGGTTCTTAGGGAGATTGAAATTCTGTCCAACTTCAAAAAGATTTTCTGATTGTGCTTATTCCTCCTTGGACAGTTGCTCATCCTGGGGCTGTCAGTCGATGGTAACCTCCCAGTTGAAGCAGAAGCAGCTTTATTAGTGAATCTGAAACAAATTTTCGTTGGGAGTCAAGACTCGTTGTCGGTGGTGGAGCTCTTTCCGTGCAAATACCAAGGATGATAGTGATACTCGTATCACAATCTTAGACTTAAATGGGTATTTAGTTCAGCTGATGGAAAGAGCTGATAGCCGACAGTGTTTGATAACTGAAATAAAAATTTAAACAAGTGGTCTTCAATCAGCTCAATATTTGGTGCTTTTCTGCATCGGAGATAATTACATTTTATATTTTAAAAAATAACTTTTATAAAAAACTCAATAAATAATACAAATAAAATTTTATATTTTTTTAGAAAACAATAAATACTTGTAATGATATCTCACATTAAAAGTGATATAAACATATACAGTCACATTTGAAACCAAATAAAATTTATAACTATAAGGAGATTATAATTTAATGGACGTTTGAATATTAAAATTCTTTCTAAGACTTAATACTTAATCTTATAAATGAAGTGTCAGAAATCAGAGATAAAAGATATTAATATCTTATTATATTATACAAATAAGATCGATAAAAATAAAACAATATTACAGTTAGCAATAACATAGCATAACATATATTTTTTAAAAAAGTTATATATACAAATATTATTATATAGAATAATATTTTCTTAAGATGGAACTTAATAATTTATAATTTATTAAAATAAAAAATTTATTCCTATTTATCATTAGTCCAAATTAGAACCTTAACTTTTTATTATTATGTGAAGTTGTTCCTATGGAGATTTTACCATAATTGTTTGTACTTCATATTATTATTAATTACTTTATATGTTTTGAGCTAATTTATGGAAAGAAATAATTTTTTTTGGTGAAAAGAAAAAAATAATTTATAACTTAATATATAAAGTGCACGTGATGGACTAAATATGTAACACCCGGAATTTTTTTTATATATTTAATAATGAGTTTTTATTTAAGTTAATTTTAGCTTTATTTTTATTCGGTTTAATTGGAATGATTTAAATACAAATTTTGAATGTTCATGTTAGATAAATAAATGAGTTATTTTCCATATCCAATTAGTTTGATTTTTAAGGAGTAATTAAGTAAACTATTTGAGAAATGATTATATTTTGGTTATTCAAATTTTTTTTTCAAATGTATATTTATATAAGTAAAATTATATATTGGAAAATTATGGTAGAATTGTAAAGGATGTTTATAAAAGAATTTTGGGAAAATTGGTATTATAATTGATTAGTAGTATTAAATTTTAAGTTGGAAATTGATTATTTAATTTAATTGTGTGTTAGGACTAAATTGGAAATTTATTTTGTAATAAGGATTGAAAGTATAATGTTATTTTTATGGGGATTTAATGGAAATTTGTGAGCTTGGTATTTTTGTAAATAAATATGTCGGTCAGGGGTATTTTTGTAATTGTGTATTTTCAATAATTCGGATTTGGCCCAAATTAATTAGTTAAGGGCTTAATTGAAAAGCTAAAGGAAAGTTTGGGGGTTAAATTGGAATTTTGATGGATGGAATTGTAAGTTATTAAGAAAGTTGAGGAACTACATTGTAATAAGGAAAAGTTTGGGGGCCTAATGTCGATATTGAAAGGAAAGAAAATCGGGGAAGAAGAAAGGAAGAGAGAGAGAGTGCGGGAAGAGAGGGAGGGGCGTTGCAGTGGTGGCGGCCGGCGCGGAGGCCGGAGGCTTGGCGAGGAGCAGAGAAGCCCGGCGGCTGGGCGCCTTCCCGTTCGGCGGCCTTTCCAAATGATCTCGGTGGCGATCGGCTCCCCCGGAGAGAGCTTCCTTTTGGCCGGCCAGTTTTGGTGGCCGGGAGGAGAGAGTTCTGGCGAAGTGGTGGCAGCCGTGTTTTCTGGTTTTTCCGGCGAGCTCCGGCGGAGGATGGACGATCGGAGGACGTGTCCCGACTCTCCTCAGCTCAAGCTTTGCGATGGCACTGGTTTCGTGGCGATCGGGCTTCGTTTGCAAATTGACGGTCGAGATCGTCCGCAAATCTCTCCGGATGATCGGGTATCAGATCGGAAAATCAGAAGCGGGGATCGTCATCAGCGCGTCGTTGTGAGTCCGTTGGTGTGTTCGGATCGTCGATCGGACTCCGGCGGCCGGAGGCGAGTCGACCGAGCGATCGAGCATCTCGGTAATTTTCTCTGGCCGTTGATCTTAGAAATCCTTTGATTTTAAATTTGTATTTATTGGGTTATATTGAGTATTTGATGATATTTGTGAGTCATAAATAATTGTCTGTCAGTTTGCTTGCCTCGTATTTTGTGCTGTGTGGCGGAGTCGAGAAATAGTGAAGTTTGGGGACCCGACTCCTATTGTTTGAATCGTTAAGTATTTGGAGTGTTTTTCTGGCAGGTCCTAGACCCGTTTTTACGGGGGGTAATGTTCGTGTTGTAGGGGAGGTTCTGCCGAATTTTCGGTAGTTCCTGAGTCGAGGTTCTTAGACAGTCAGTCCTAGGAATCTAGACCTAGGATCTATTGTAATTGTTTCATCGTTTTGATAAATTGTTTTCCGTAACTAGATTGTCAGTTCGTTCGGCTCGCTCCTACCGAGGCACCGGAGCAGAGCTAGGAGGTCGCCAAACCTGTGAGTTAAAGTCATTTAATCATTGCACTATTGCTAAGTTTGATTTTAATATGCTATTTTGAAAGTTTATGTTTAACATGGTTATTAATATCTCAACGTAAATAATTTTTACTGGATTATTAATTATTGAAGATAATATGAGTATTATTATAGTAATGTTATAATAATTCCAAATATTATCAGTTTTCCATCTGAATTGCCTGATGTTTTACTCTTAATTGTTAATCATTAATTTGATATGGTTGAATGACTTCATTATACAATGATATTTATTAAATGGATGATTGCGATTTGGGAAATGTGGCTTGTAGAACATGCCGTCTGATGGGTTACATCAGGACCGCGTGCGCACCGGTAATGATCATGGACATGTAATAAGATATTTATGGGTTTGCCCTGGTCGAGCATGGCTCTCTGGGCTGATTTGAGTAAATTGTCGGAGGTAAGGTCCCTGGTCGAGCATTGCTCTCGGGGCGCCAGTTTTATTGGATTAAGAGAGCCGAATGGCTACTAGATTTCTTATTTGGATACTTAAGTGACCAGACTGGAGGTAAGGTCCCTGGTCGAGCATTGCTCTCGGGGCGCCAGTCTTATTGGATTAAGAGAGCCGAATGGCTACTAGATTTTGGGGTTTAGGGTTCTACCGAGCCACTCGTCCCGTAAAAGTAAAAATATATTTTTATTTATTTATTTATTAATTTATTGTGGTATGATTATAATATGGATTGTATTTACGTGCATGGTTGATATTTTGATTCGAATGATTAATATTTTATGTGAAGGAAATAGTAGGGTATGATTATAGTATGGTTTGATATACTGATTTGAATAATCTATGTTTTTTTTTTATAAGAAGCAATAGTCTCTAGATTATTTGATTTTAACTCACTCTCGAGACTGACAGTCTCATTTTTACTGTTTTTCAGATTCGTGACTGTTAGTCCTCTCGCGACTCTTATTCAGTAACCCGACTCCTTCATCATCGGGTGATGTATTTGATTTGGTATGTAAATTGGTAAATCTTAGATTCTCCGCAGTAGTAATAGTAGATGTATCAGTTGTAAATTTTCTGAGTTTCAGGTCTCGCTTAGTTTTTCTGGCAGACCGATTAAATTATGTAAAATGTAGCATTTAAGATAATTTGTGGCTTTAATAATATTAATTTGAGATGAGATTTGTTTAAATCAGTGAGTGTCAGGCTTACTACGGATTTCGGTGGCCTTAAGCCTACCCATTTCCTAATGCCGGTCACGAGCCCACGGGTGGTGTCGTGACAAAATAGCTATCAAAATTTTGAAAAAATAGCTAAATATTATTTTGAAATGAGGGAAAATTTGCATTTTTACCCTTAATGTTTAGATAGCAGAATACATTTACTCGTAAATTATTTTTAGGCGCAATTAAACACAAAATTCACTCCAATATGAAATTTATGCCCTTCAATATGTTTGAAATTTAAACGAACTGAACTTCCGTTTATTGTTGATGACATGGATTACAAATGGCTCCCATTTTTTTATACATATTAATCTTTTCTTTTTTTTGACCATTTTTTCTTCTTATAAATCAGCCTGTGTTGTCACCACGTAACTTCTATAACCATTGGCAGTCCATATTCAATTTAAAAGAAAATAATTAAAAGCACTTAATATTACATAAACATGAATTCTTGCATAGACCTAACTGTAGATATAGTTAAATTTTGATGTATTTTGTCCTTTATTAGTCTTTGCATTTGTCTGGAAAATTGTATGGCAATAAACTCACTTTCATTTTGAATTCTTCTACTTTTTCTTCAAATAATGGAAGTCTCGTCCTCTAAGCAGCTAAGATTGAAAAGGCTGTCAATAGCCTCCATAAGCATGGATCACAAGGGATTTGTCATCTTGCACGAGTTCTTATAAAGTAAGAGTACAAACTTATGACCTTCTCTTTAACCGCTCGTTTGTACTGATAGGAAATTGAAGGTTTATTACAATTTGCTAATTAGAATTCACGAATTGTTGGCTTATGCCATTAAATTTCAAAAAAATTGCACGAGTTCTTATAAAGTAAGAGAACAGTCTGAAATGAGGAGGCAAATAAGAAAATAGCAAGAGGAATGTAATATCCGGAATTTTTCTTTAATAATGATTATATTAATAATAATTAATAAATAAAATTTTTATTTAAATTAATTTTATTTTATTTTTATTGGTTTAATTTGAAATGAGTTAATGAAAATTTTAATGTTAGACAAATAAAGGAGTTATTTTTCTATATCCAATTAGTTTGATTTTTAAGGAGTTAATTAAATAAATTATTTGAGGAATAAATTATATTTTTAGTTATTTAATTTTTCCCTAAATGAATATATATAAATTAAATTCTATATTGGAGAATTATGGAAGAATTTGTAAAGAATGTTTTTATAAAAGAATTTTTGGAGAAATTGGTATTTTAATTAGCTAATGGTATTAAATTTTAATTAGAGAATATTTAATAAATTGATTAATTAATTTAATTGTGTGTTAGGATTAAATTGGAAATTTATTTTGGAATAAGGATTAAAAGTATAATTTTATTAATATGGAGTTTTAATGAAAATTTGTATGTTTAGTATTTTTATAAATAAATATGTCGGTAAGAGCTTTTTAGTAATTTTACATTTAAAAGTAAGGATATATATGTAATTGTATATTTTTAATAATTCTATTTTGGCCCAAATTAAATAGTTAGGGGCTTAATTGAAAAGCTAAAGAAAAGTTTAGGGGTTAATTGGATATTTTTCAGGGTGAAATTATTGTAATTAAAAAAGTTGAGGAACCAAAAGGTAAGAAAGAAAAGTTCAGGAACTAAATGACGATATGGAGAAGAAGAAAAGAGAAAAGAAATCGGGGAGAGAGAGGGAGACCGGAGGAAGAAGAAGGAAGTGGCACTGCATCGTCAGTGGTCGACCACCGCGGGCACTGGGCTGGCCGGCAGAGCGGCTTGCGCATTTAAGATCCATAATTAAGCACAAATACTCAATAATAATAATAAAAATATGATAATTAGTATGTATAAAATGCATACTACCACATACCCCACTTGATCAGGGTGAATCCAATTTGTAAGGTGTGTAGATCGGCCTTGGAAACTCAAAAACATGTCCTATGTGACTGTCCAAGAGCTCAAATGTGATGACTCCGCATTATAGATTTGCCACAGCTTCCTATTTTTCGATGGATTCACGAGCTGGTCACTAAGTTTCAATCCAGCCAATATAATTTGTATGTGATGATTTTACGGGCTCTTTAGAGAGATAAGAATCGGTTAATACTTCCAAAATCAGGTTCTTAGGGAGACTGAAATTCTGTCCATTGCTTCAAAAGAATTTTCTGATTGTGCTTATTCCTCCTTGGACAGTTGCTGATCCCGGGGCTGTCTGTCGATGGTAACCTTCTCCATATGGTGCTTACAACATATAAATAGATGCTTCGTTTGATAATGTTGGTCGAACAGGTCTGGGGTTTGTTATTAGAGACATTGTAGGTAATTTGGTTGGGGCAGGCGTCAAGCGGCTTGATTTTATTCTCCCAGCTGAAGCAGAGGCAGTTTTATTAGCATTGCAAATGGAAGGGAAGTTGAATCTGAAACAAATTCACTAGGAGTCCAAGACTCCTTGTTTGTGGTGGAGCTCTTCCATGCAAATGCCAAGGATGACAGTGATACTGGTACCAAGATCTTAGACACAGATAGTGTTTGGTTCAGCTAATGATAACTGAATTTTATCAATTAGCTCTATTTAAGTGTTCGGTAGACTCTTCTTATCAGCAACTGATAGCTAGAATGAATCCTCAATAAGTGATGTTCAATCAAATGCCACATTTGATTACTAGAATTATTGTTGCTTGCCATAACATAGCCTTTTTAGTTGTTGTCTCTGGACAAAGATATTCATGTTTGCAAAAACAGGGCAAGCAGTAATTTTTATTTCTTTGGAAATATTGCTATACATCAGCGATATATGTGTTTTATATATCAATATAGATAGAGTATCACCCATGTGAATGTATCTTGTCTTGTGTCAAAATTGGTCCTTGATATTGCAAGGATAATTTGCTGCCCAAAAACGTATGAACAGTAAACCTTTAAACAAAATACACTTTCCATGGCTAACCGCCCTTGGACAATATGAGAAAGCTTTTACAGGAAACAAGAAAGTTGAGGGGTAAAAGATATAGCCTAATTATGATCCAAACTGAACCAAATTGAAAATTTCTTTTACCAACTTAATCTCAAAGATTATCATATATAATTGTAAATTGTCCCTCCTAACAATTCTCAATCATGAACTTTAGAGACTGCATTTTGTTATTACAGGCATTCAATCCCCACCAACAACTTTTTCTTTTCTTTTTTGTGGTGGAAATAAACTAATTATTATTTAAAGTTTGAATTCATATTTTTTAACACTTTTATTCAATTATTTTAAACTTTTAAAATAAATACTTATAATTTTAATTTGTTTTTCAAAATACACTTTATGGCGATAATTTTTTGTAATTTATGATAAAAAAAAAAAAGACGAATCGATTGTACTTACTAAAACAATAACAATTACGAATTAACAAAAATGATTTGCTCTAGAAATAACAATATGACCACTACAAATTTCATATATATGCATAATTTCACACATCTTACATCTAAATATAACAAATATTTTATTGACTCACTAATTTTTTCTTACTGTAAAATTTTATGAATTATTGTTAAAAGATATTTCTAAAAATAAATTAAAGATACAAATAATTACTTTAAAATTTTAAAATAATTAAATAAAATTGTTAAAAGATACAAATTTAAAAATATAGTTAGTTTTTAGACCAAATAAAGACGCTGAGGCTTTGCATTCACAAAGAGTTAATAAGTGTTTGATTACTAGATAGGGTTCACCTTAATAACAATCAAATTTGTCTTATTTATCAATGATATTTTAATTACCTATAATTAGTTTTAAGTCTAATTGATGAATAAATTCAAGATTGTCCTTCTACACGGGAGTTAAATTTCTCTATAGAAGTCGAGATAAAATAAAAATTACTTTTATTTTTTTTTTTTTTTTTCATTTTAATTTTTCATAAATCTCAAAATTTAGTGCTGGTTTGTATTATATTTTTTTTTTTTATGCATATTATTATTTATATCATTTTAAGTGAAGATTTATGAGTTTTTTCTTATGGAAGTTTTATTCATTCTTTTAATATGTGTGGATTTTTTTTTTCTGAAAATAATAAAAAGGCTGTTGATGATATCTATACAATAAGACTTGTTTAAAAACTAAAAAATTTATACTGAACGTAACAATTTTTAACGATTATTAAAAAAATTTCTATTAAACACATTTGAAAAACATTGAATATAATTATTGTTTTTATTTTTGTTTCAAAACGTACTTCTAAATTAAATTTAATCAAAATTTATATTTTTTCTTTCAAAAAATCTAATTGATGAAGGATCCAACCTATATTGTTCAAGCAAAATACATAAACTGTGTGACAAATAAATTTATATTTCAATGTAATTTATAAATTAAAGAACAGAAATTAGATCAGATTACAAGAAAGATATAAATTTTTTAATTATCGATATCTATGATCTAAAATAATTAACTAGTGATTATGATATTTATCTAATTAAAATATTATATATTATATTATATTTTAAGTTTATCTGAAAAAAATGTCATTATGCATTGGATATCGGAATCGCGATTGATTTGTTATAGGATAGGAACACATCCAATAAAATATTGGAAAACAATACCAATCACTTACCATTAAAGTAATAATCTTTGAGTTCTTTTTTAATAATGCTAATAATATAGAAAAAAAGTAATCAAATGTCAGTGTATTGCTGATAATATTATTAAAATAGAAAGAAGGGTGACGTAATATGGATCTAAGGTCACTTGCATTTAGTATATGATAACAACAATTATATTAAAAATAATGATATTGACGCAAAAAAGGATAGCGCAGATCTTCCACTTGTGTTGATTTTGATAAATTTGACAAATTATTTATATATATTAATATTAGAATTGTCCTTTTCCTGGACTTTCTATTTCATTTTCCCACACTTTCTAGTATTATTGCCGACAAAATCTATGTTGCTTGGTATTGGTATCTGAGTGGAAGGAATTCTCTTGCAAATTAATTGCCAAAAACAAAATGTGATCTGCAACTCTTTTCACAATCTTCGCGTTTCTCTGTTTATCTTTTAAAAAATTGAGTGTGTAATTATAATAAAGGTGCTAAATAATTTCAAATTAAAAATTTTAAAGATTATAATATAAAAAATTCATACATAATTTAATTAATTATAATAAAAAATTATTCTAATTGATTGCACCTGTTAAATAGGTAACAAGTTATTTAATCTACTGGATAGGATTAAAAGATTTCAATCAAAAAGTAAAAGTTTTATAGGTGCATTAAGGACTCTAAAATAACATATCGATATTATTGAAATTAAAATTTAGTAATTAATTAATTAAAAATTAAAGATTTAGCTAATATAATTGTATATCACTGACGGTATCAATAATTTCTATATATTTGCTGCTTCTTGTTATGTTCTTCGCTTTCTGTTTCATGGTAGAAGCTGAGATTTCCTCATATCATGCTCTAGCCCCATTTGCTTAGTTTAGACGACATGTTTTCTTTTTTTGAAAGAGCAAGCTAGTCTTTTTCATGTTAATAAACACAAACTTGCTTAAAAATCTTGAACTTGCCATAGAAAAAGCAAGATAAACACAAGACGATAAAGGCTAACAACAAACTGTGCATGCTGAGAGGATAAGACTTGCCCTATTTTCTTTTCTTTTTTTTTTGGATATTGAAGAATTTATGAATATGTGTATTTACTATATGATGGAATTCTGAATTCTTTACTCTAACGGTTACTTCAACGGATATTTCTTTATGGAATCTATATATTAACAATCGAAACTCATCAAAATATCTATGCAAATAGATATAATCCATATAAAAAGAAATAATTTTCTTCTTTTTTTTGAATTTCTGTGATGCAAGATAATCATGAACTCAATTACTAAGAGAAATATATTATTTTTGTTTTCATATTGAGATGAAGCCCTTTTTTATAAAAAAAAAAAAAAAAAAAAAGCAGAGAGAAATACCATTTTTTTGAAGGGAATAAAATGGTAATGGCGCGAAGCCATTAAAGCACCAACAATGTCATCAATGAATTCCAACTTACTGAAGGTTCTGGTGATTGCACAATAAAAGTTGTTGATATAAAAGAAGTTATTTGATCCCTGAGAACGTGCAGAAAGTGATTTTTCACATTATTGAAGTTTGTGAAGGTGATCAACGAAGAAAACTAATAGGTGTTTGCGGTGGCAAATTTCACAAGATTGGAGAAATGATTTTGTTAGTCTTGGATAAACAATACATATATAATTTTAATTCTCTTCTATTTTTAAAGCTCTTTGCTAACATAGTCATTAGAATAAATGACATGATAATAACGTCTAGCACTTTATTAATATTTTGTAAAAACTTTGAAATTCAAGTCGACCAAGAGATTATTATTAATAGATAACTATTTTTAACTGTAAATAAGTATTTTGATTGTTAATAAAATACAAGTCATCATTTTGACAATTAATAACAAGAGAAGAAAATGGATTAAGCTCCCTCGGTTGCAATTTAATAGCATAAAAGCCTCACAGAGATCAGCAGCCAGCAAATCAATAGAACCCACGAAATGCCAGCTGAAAATAGCCTTTGTTAGGAACTTTGGCTGCTCAATTTCAATGCACTTGCAAAGGGCAATTACCTTTGCACTTTTCACCGACAGTTTCCTTTCTTTTTCTTGAACAGATAGAAATAATTAATATTCATATGGACTGGACTATAAGAAGTTGTGAGCTAGGTTTGACGGAAATGAAAAAAGAAAATAAGAAAAAATACAAATATACAAATATTTAGAAAAAAAAAAAAAAAAACGTTCTAGAAATATTACAAAAGAATACTTTTATATTTATAGATATAAAATATGGTATAGTATTAGTTTTAATGATCTTTTACTGATAATGTGACATGATGTATAGCATAATTATAATAAATTAAAAATATTAACTCTTGATAAAAAAAATAACTATTTATTATCAACTAAAACATAAGATTAAAAAGATTTAATATCTATAATAATATTAAAAATTAAAATAGATATAAAATTTAACAATATCTACAATTATTCTTTTATTATTTAATTTTTAAGTGTATAATATTTTACATTATAATCAAACTTCTATTTAGTTTTTTCCTTCTTAGTTTGTCTAGGATTTTTTAAAAAATTTATTAAGGATTTCAAAAATAAATGAAAAGTAAGTAATTAGAAACACCTTTAAAATCTCTGAAATATTTTCCAATGATTTTCGAAAAGTTTTGATGTATAACATAAAAGAAATATTACTATTTTAAAAGTATTGGTGCAACCTAAATTTCAAGTATTAAATTTATTATGAACTATTACATTATCATGCCAATTTAGCGTGCATTATTTCAGCTAACAAAAGATTATATAAGTGATATATTGTTGAAGGAAGAAAGCGACCCGTCTGCATAGATTAATAGAGCAAAAATGAGCAAATCCTCCTCCAAATTTAAATCTTAGATAAGCTCTTCAATGTATGAATAATGCTCGACCACTTAAACAGACAAAGAAAAGAAATGCAACTGCTCCAATAAACAATTATACAAGTTAAACATGTTGAACATGAGAAATATTCTTAAAAAGATTGTGGTAATAGCTGATTGCCACTGTTATTTATAGAGGTTATTGGTTTGATGTCTTCATCAGCTCATAGCTACAGCAAGATTAAAAATAATCAAATGGAGTTAGTTAATGAAGAAAACATTGATGAGCTAATTAAAGCTCAAACTCATATATGGAATGAGACGTTCCATTTTATCAAGTCCATGTCTTTGAAGTGTGCAGTTCAATTGGGCATACCAGATATCATCAACAGCCATGGTCAACCCATGACTCTTTCAGAGCTCGTTCTTGCTCTGCAAGTTCGTCCAACTAAAACCCATCATCTCTATCGTCTTATGCGAGTTCTTGTGCGTTCGGGTTTCTTTAATTTGCAGAATGCTTCTGATAATTATAGCCAAGAAGGCTATATACTTACCCCAGCTTCTCGTCTTCTGCTCCAGAACAGTTCTTTTGATACTAGACCCTTTATATCTCTAGTTCTCGATCCAATCATAACAGAACCATATAATTCCTTAACATCTTTTCTTCGAAATGATGATCTTACACCTTTTGTCACTGCCTTTAAAGACACATTATGGGGTTGTGCAGGGAATGAGGCTAGGATTAACCATTTGGTTAATGATTGCATGGCGAGCGATAGCTCAGTCATTGGTAGGGCAGTGATTATAAAGTGTAAGGAGGTATTTGAAGGGCTGAATTCTTTGGTGGATGTTGGAGGTGGCACTGGAAATATGGCTAAGGCTATTGCTCAAACTTTTCCAAATTTGAAATGCACTGTTTTGGATCTTCCACACGTAGTTGATAAGTTGCAAGGTATCAACAACTTGAGTTTTCTTGGTGGTGACATGTTCCAAGCAGTTCCTCCTGCGGATGCAATCTTACTTAAGGTATTAAGAGTGGCAATTTTTGAGAAAAAGAATTTAAGATTTAAGTTTTTAAATTGAACGGCTAATTTAGCTATGAATCCGTGCATCTAGACTGCATTAATAGTTGAAATAAATTATCAAAGTTTTGATTTTTCATTCTCCAATACAATTGTCATTTAACAAATATATAATTGTGATGCCTAATGACAAACAGTGGATATTACATGACTGGCCTGATGAAGAATGCATAAAGATACTAAAAAACTGCAAAGAGGCAATTTCAAGAAAGGGCAAAGAAGGGAAGGTAATGATCATTGACATTGTGATGGGATATCAGACTTGGGATGATAGTTTGACAGAAGCGCAGCTGTTATTTGACATGAAAATGATGGTTGCTGTTATGGGAAAGGAGAGAAATGAGAAAGAATGGACAAAGCTTTTCTTTGATGCTGGATTCACCAATTATAAAATATATCCTGTGTTAGGTCCCAGGGCTCTCATTGAGGTTTATCCCTGATAATTGATAACCTCTTATGCAGTTTGCTCTCTCTTCCCTGATTCGATAGAGAATTAGAGGAACTAATTAATAAATATTTTATATATCAATTATGTGTCCTATACATTAGAGGATCCATACTTAATTACTCAAGAATCAAGCAAATTTTAGGTGTGCTTTAATTAGATAAAGCAACTCAAGAATTTGCATTGTACTGTGATTGTATTACAGTGTTTGCTTTATCGATCAATGAGATTATTATATTTTTCATTAATTGGCAATGGAATTTGTGATTTTCTTTTGGTTTTGTAAAAACTTTTCTATTGATTAAACTTCAAGAAAGCAATATCCCTTCCCCTTTAAACTCTCATACAATTCACCAAATTGTATGTGTAATACATATCCCACTTGCAAGTAAACAATTATATGTAAGCATTAAGTGACAATTAATTTATTTTATTTGGAGATTTATTCTTAATAAAATTATTTGTACCTTAGATTTCTTGACAAACGGATGTTTGATTTTGTTGTTGGAAACTAATTTCAAATCAAAGACATAATAGTGCATAGAGTAGCTAATAGCTAGTTGACAGTTCATTTGGATTTTTTTCTTATTAAAGATAATTAAAAATAAAACAATTTATTCTAAATAACCTTTTTTTTTTTTAGTAATTACTAGGTTTTATTTTTTATATCTTGAAAAATCCTTTTGCTCTATTTATTTCTCTTTTAAATTTATGTTAGTTGTAGGTTCTATAGAAACTAGATGATTTTACAGATTGAAATAAATAGTAATAAATTTATATTTTTTAATTATAATATTGAACTTTTCTTTTATATATATATATATATATATATAGGAGTGAATTCTAGATGGATTATATTAGTTAGATTGATTTTTTAATATCTTTATATGTTTATTTAAAAAATTATAAAATTTAAATCAAATTTATATAAAAATTTATTATATGTAACTTTTATATAAAATACATACTAAAATATTTTTATGTAAATTTCTAAAAAAAAAAAGCTTTTTATATAAATTAATCTAAAATTTTATAATTTTTTAATAAATATATAAAAATATTAAAAATATTATAACTACAGTATTCTAAAATTCATATAAAAGTACAGTGATGCAATTAATGAAAGTGATTTTGATACGAAATTGAGATTTCTAACTATAAATATGAGACTATTCTCAAAAAGAAAAGAAGAAAAAAAATTATAATATGAAAATGGAAATAAACTTATTTTATATCAACTAATAAACTTCAATACCAATTAGTAAAAGAAATCCTTGCGTAATAGGAACCCACACGTTGATAATGAGATAGCAAAGTAGGTATAAGACAGCTATAGAAAGCATGATTTAATTTATTAATTAGTTTTATAGGGCACTCAAATTATAAATTAAAATAATAAAATAATAAAAAGGGTATTAGCCCAATCTAGTGGGGAACAAAGATTGCCCCCTCCATTGTTTAGATGAATTTAGTACATTATTCTATTCATAAAATAGATTCGGTTCATAATATAGAAACTTAAGAATTTTTTTTAATTTCATTTATTGAAAATGAATAAGTTAATTAAATGAAATAATCCCTCCAGCTAGATCAAGGATAAACCCTAGGATTTGAGAGCAAAAGGAATAAGAGTCTGAAAGTAAATAAAACCACCTTTATGTATTTAATCTAGTTGAAGACTTTTAATTAGAAGTTTTAAATTTGATAAAAGAAAACATAAAAGCAAAGGATCTCAGACCCTCAATGATCGAAAGAAAGAAAAAGAAAGAAATAACAGATCTTCACAGTAGATTCGCAATACGCAGAAAAGACTTAGAAAATGCAATTGACATCACCGCCTTCAATCATTAACTGCTAATCTTTACATGAATTTCACATGCAAATTTAAATTTCACATGCATGGCAAGAATGTGGAAAATGATTCATCACCGTCATCACTTGTCCAATGTATATATATATATATATGTACACATATATATGCTATTGGAGATATATAGTAATTGCAGAGTATAGCAATTAACTCGTATTATAGTTTTAAACATTATACAAAATAATGGAGTTGATTAATGGAGACTGTGGAAATGAGCTACTCCAAGCTCATGCTCACGTATGGAGTCATGCATTCAGCTTCATCAAATCCATGTCACTGAAATGTGCAGTTGAATTAGGCATACCGGATATCATCCACAACCATGGCCAACCCATGACTCTTTCTGAGCTTGTTGCTGGTCTACCTCATGTCCTTCCATCAAAATCCCACCACGTCTGTCGTCTTATGCGAGTTCTTACTCATTCAGGCTTCTTTACTTTGCAGAAAGCTAGCGACAATCGCGACGAAGATGGCTACTTGCTTACCAAACCTTGTCTTCTTCTCCTTAAGGACAGTCCCATCAGCGCTAGACCATATTTATTTGCAGTTCTCGATCCTATTCTTACCAAACCATGGGATTGCTTGAGCTCATGGTTCCAAAATGACGACTCCAAGTGCAGCCCATTTAGTATCGCGCATGGAAAAACATTCTGGGATCTTGCTAGCCATGAAGCTAGGTTTAACTCTATCTTTAATGAGGCCATGGCTAGTGATAGCTCAGTTGTCAGGGAGGTAGTTATTAGCAAGTGTAAGGATGTGTTCATGGGGCTGAATTCGCTTGTTGATGTAGGAGGCAGCACAGGAATTATGGCCAAGGCCATAGTTGAAACATTCCCGGAGTTAAAGTGCACTGTTTTGGATCTCCCACACGTGGTTGCTGGTATGCAAGATGACCATAATTTGAGTTTTCTTGGAGGTGATATGTTTGAGTCCATTCCTCCTGCAGATGCAATCATGTTAAAGGTATATATGTTTTGCAATCCCTTTTGTTTATTGATCTCTACTTCTTGTAGAGATTTTTTTTTCAGAGTACTTCTCTAAGCACAGTACTGTTATATTATCTCTTAATTAACCTAAACAAAATAAACAACTTAAAAAATAATTATCATTAGTTACATCATAATTAATTAATTCCCCCCATTTGTGGGCCTTCATAAATTCGACTAGGCTTGCAATACCGATAATTCAGTTAGCCTTTTACAGCTGCAATCTAATTAAAGCTTATTTATGTATTTTTAGCTCATATTTTATTTCTTTTGCCAATATCGTTTGAAATTAGATAATAAAAATAAAGCGAGATAGTAAATATATATATTTTTATATATTATGTATATAACACATACCAATAAATTACTAAAATATCTTAATCATATATACATAATATGAATCTATCACTATTACAACGATACCTTTTAACTCACTATGAGATATTACAAACACTGAATGGCTAGAATTGGTTGGCTAGCTTTTTCCATTAATTATGAGCTACAAGTTGTTCTCACATATTCAACACTATCTGTGACTCTAGATAATATTAAATTTGTGGCATTCTATAATATAAATATACTATAAAAATTATTTAAAATTTTTTTATCTTTTAAGATGAAAACCCACTAATTAAATTTTTATATTTAATTTTTTAGAATATATAGCTAAATTACTCGGTATATCTTGTGACTGTGGAATCCAAATTAGATTTTTATTAAATTTTTTTAAACAAAATTTATTTCGCTAAAGCTACAGTAAAAAAATGTTTATAATATTGTGAAGCTACTGCTAAAACCCAATGAGTTTCCTTTTTTTTTATTTATTTGATCTTTGGAATGAATTATCTACTCGTATACACCTTATGACTGAAATGGAAAGTGGAAAAAAAAAAAAAAACATGCAGATGATATTTCATGTATTGGGGGACGAAGATTGCCTGAAGTTACTCAAGAAATGCAAAGAGGCCATAACAAGTAACAATGGGGAGAGGCCCGGAAAGGTGATAATCATAGACACAGTGATGGGAAATAAAGATTGGATTAAGCAATCAACTGAGACCATACAGCTCTATGATCTTGAAATGATGGTCCTTGTCTCCGGTCAGGAGAGGACCGAGAAAGAGTGGGCTAAGCTCTTCTTTGATGCTGGATTTAGCAGCTACAATATAAACCCTATTCTAGGCTTAAGGTCAATCATTGAGGTTTTTCCTTAAGAATATCAAAATCTCTATGTAGCTATTTTTATTCCTAAACAATAATTGATGTAATGAATAATTGAATATTTATAAAATATAAAATAAAAGTAATTAAAATGATTTAACATTTATTTTTCTTTGATTTGTTAGATTGATTTTTTTTTTTTTTAGATTTTTTATCAAATTTGGTTGTAAGAAAAATATCAAATCATTCATCTTTTTAAAAGAAATTTAGAAATACATTTAAAAATGCAATCCCAAATGGAGCTGGCTTGCTCTATAATTGATTTAATTAATTTTTACATAAATAAATTATTACATTTTTTTTAAAATAATTCGGCGGTGATTACCATCAAATTAGATATAAAATGTTAAAAAAAATTCAACTACAGAAGGCTATACATTTAAATTAGATAAAATATTTTTAATATTTGCTTCGAAAACTTTTTTTAATTAGCTTCAATGAGTTAAAGATTACTATTATATTAGACCTAAAGTATCTTCATCGAGATTTACCTAGTCCCAGCCTCGAATAATTACGAGTCTCTTTTATTTATGTTTAGTGTAGTGTTATGAAGTTGAACGTCAAGATTCTTATTAAGAGTCACATAAACATAAAATAAAAGATGAAAACTAATTTAATTGATAATATGAATCCAAAAGAATTGTCAAAATTGAATTGGTATACCGGACATCATAAAAAACAACCATGGCCAATCCATCACGCTTTCCAAGCACCTGGTTGAGACCCTCCAAATGAAGCCAGCTAAAGCGGACTCCATTCGTCGCCTTATGCGCATTCTAATCCATGCAGGATTAGAATATGAAACCTCTGAGAATGATCAAGAAGAGGAGGATCTTCTCACTCCTGCTGCTCAAGAAAGAACCTCCAGAGTTTAGCACCAGTTTTACTTCTCAATCTTGATCCTGCATTTGTCAATTCATGGCTTTTTTTCTCGTGCAAATGGCAACGGCAATATCATAGTTTTTGAGTCATCATGTGGCGTGCCTCTTCAAGAACCTAAACTCCAAAATATAGTTCATGAATCTATGACAGGATACCTGGTTAATTGGAAAAGTTATGGTAACAGAATATAAAAGAAAGTTTTTCTTTCTAGTACATTTGTACAGCTGAAGTGCAGTAGCTTCATTCCAAAGCTTATATATATATGGTCAATAAGATCACTACGAAAAACAGAGCTTCTTTTGCACAAATATTGTTTTCTGGTATATGGTTAGTTGTAAGTGTAAAGTGGTGTTTAAAAGTTTGACATTTTTAAAATTAATGTTAATATATTGTCTAAGATGTATTTAATAACTAAGTCTAAAAAAAATTACTATGGCAGAAGCTGAAAAGAATTTGAGAATTAGGCAATGGGTAAAGGGTTTCTCAAGAAATCATAAGAAAGTAATTGGAGTATGGATATCTGATTATTATAAACTTGGAGTTTGGAGTACGAATATTTGATCATTCCTAAACCATCACTGTTGGGTTTGGACATTTGGTCATTCTGAACTATTAATTTGGAATTTAAAGGTTTGAATATTCTGAACTATTACTTTGGACTTTGGATGTCTAGATTGGGCACTAAGGACTATATAATAACTAAGACTTACTTCAATTTTTGAATACTAAGGGGTAAATTGTTCCGTCTCTGCCAAACTTTTGAATTTAATATTCAATTAGTATCAGTATTTTAATTTTTTTTTATAAAAATATTTTTATTTCTATCTTAATTTAGAGTATTTACTATTTTGTTAATCTATTTTTACTAACTCGGCAATTGAAAAATAAATATTTCTAATTGATTTGCAATATTAGCAATATAGACTTATTAATAATTTATTCTACTAAACATATAAATCCATTTTTATATTTTTTTCAAACTGAATATATATATATATATTTGAAAATAGACTATATGTACTTAAATTATTAGATAGTTATATTATTCATATTCAAATTAATTATAAATATTTTATTTCTTATGGTAACGTCACTAAAAATAGTTTAGAAAATAGTTATAGGTATTCTTAATTAAAACAGAAACATAAATATATATACTAATTTTAAAAGAAAGAAAAGTAAGTAACTAGAACCACTTAAATACATAGTCCAAACTTTTGATACCGACATAGTAGTTTACTCCCATCTTTATTTCAATTTATGCATACTAACATCTAACTTAATTTTTCTGTTGTTCATCTCTATTATTTATTTGTTCTCTATGATGAAGATGATGAGGATCCATTTTCATATCTATGAATTTGAAGATGTTCTTGGTGAATAAACTAGCAAGTGGGAGAAAGAAAGGTCGTTACAGGAATAGTGGGTGCTCCTTTTGTTGTTTGGAGAAAGAATTAAGAGTTGGCTTTGCTATTACAAAGTCAGAAGGATTGAGAAAGATGGAGAAATTTATGAGACTTTATAAAGCCATGTATCCGCAAACGAGTAAGCAAGTATACAATGTGTTATGGTCTTGGGTCCAAAATGCATGAAATTTATTGATATTACATTTATGTAATGTTTTATTGTTTGATCTATAGTTTTGTACAGTATAATAATAATAATAATATAGTAAGAAAATAAAGAGATGGGATAGGGTACCAAAAAAAATAATATTTGTATAATGTAAAGTAGCCTTTATATTTAAAGAAAAAAATTCGCACATTTATTGTGGCATTTTGTTCATAATTAATTAATTAATTATGGACACGGGTATATAATATAATAATTCCTGTAAAACTAAGTATATATTGAACTACTTTATTGAAATTTATATAATATCATGTATCGTGGGAGATATTCTAAGACACCAACAAATTAATAAATAATTGTTTCGAATATTTATAAAATTATAAATTATAAATGTATTATAATTTTTGAAACAAATTTTTACTTTTCTAATTGAATCTATAATTTATAACTCAAATTATCATTCTATAAATTATTAAAGAGTGAGATAAGTTATTAATTTCAACTCTCGTTCATTTCAAATCCAAAGTTCCCTACTGAACCTTTGAATATTAGATTATTAGAGCCTGGACCCTCGAGCCACGACAGGAGCAAATGCTCCTCCAAAGTTAATGCAAGTGATGGATCAGCTCTTCAATCTTTAATTGACCCTGAGTTTGATTCTTGTCACCGACACTTAGAAGGTAATTCCTGAATGTACATGCTATATTACAACGAAACTTTAAGTCACTCTCAGATATTACAAACGCTGAATGGCTGAGAATTGGCTGCCTAGCTTATGCCATTAATTATGGGCCACAAGTTGTTCTCCCACGTTCAACACATGACAAAAATCCTTAAAAAGATCAACTGAAACATGTAGTGCTAAAAATGGATTCCCACTGTTGTATATATAGGTTATCGGTTTGATGTATCCATCAGCTCATAGCTATATAGCAAGATTACAAATAAGCGAATGGAGTTAGTTAATGAAGAAAACACTGATGAGCTAATTAAAGCTCAAACTCATATAAGGAATGAGACGTTCCATTTTATCAAGTCCATGTCTTTGAAGTGTGCAGTTCAATTGGGCATACCAGATACCATCAACAGCCATGGTCAACCCATGACTCTTTCAGAGCTCGTTCGTGCTCTGCAAGTTCATCCAACTAAAACCCATCATCTCTATTGTCTTATGCGAGTTCTTGTCCATTCGGGTTTCTTTAATTTGCAGAATGCTTCTGATAATTATAGCCAAAAATATGTACTTACCCCAGCTTCTCGTCTTCTGCTCAAGGACAGTTCTTTTGATACTAGACCCTTTATATCTCTAGTTCTCGATCCAATTATGACAGAACCATATAATTCCTTAACACCTTTTCTTCGAAATGATGATCTTACACCTTTTGTCACTGCCTTTGGAGTGACCTTGTGGGGTTATACAGGGAATGAAGCTAGGGCTAATCATTTGGTTAATGATTGCATGGCGAGTGATAGCTCAGTCATTGGTAGGGCAGTGATTATAAAGTGTAAGGAGGTATTTGAAGGGCTGAATTCTTTGGTGGATGTTGGAGGTGGAACTGGAAATATGGCTAAGGCTATTGCTCAAACTTTTCCAAATTTGAAATGCACTGTTTTGGATCTTCCACACGTAGTTGATAAGTTGCAAGGTATCAACAACTTGAGTTTTCTTGGTGGTGACATGTTCCAACCAGTTCCTCCTGCGGATGCAATCTTACTTAAGGTATTAAGAGTGGCACTTTTTGAGAAAAAGAATTTAAGATTTAAGTTTTTAAATTGAACGGCTAATTTAGCTATGAATCCGTGCATCTAGACTGCATTAATAGTTGAAATAAATTATCAAAGTTTTGATTTTTCATTCTCCAATACAATTGTCATTTAACAAATATATAATTGTGATGCCTAATGACAAACAGTGGATATTGCATGACTGGCCTGATGAAGAATGCATAAAGATACTAAAAAACTGCAAAGAGGCAATTTCAAGAAAGGGCAAAGAAGGGAAGGTAATGATCATTGGCATTGTGATGGGAAATCAGAGTCCCGATGATAGTTTGACTGAACTGCAGCTGTTATTTGACATGGAAATGATGGTTGCTGCTATGGGAAAGGAGAGAAATGAAGAAGAATGGAAAAAGCTTTTCTTTGATGCTGGATTCAGCAATTATAAAATATATCCTGTGTTAGGTCCCAGAGCTCTCATTGAGGTTTATCCTTGAAAACTAAAAACCTCTTATTAATTAGCCTTTTTGCAGTTTGTTTGAGTTCCTCTCTTTCTTGATCCAATGGAGTACTAGAGGAACTAATTAATAAATATGCTTTAGCTAATATTGTAAAAGCAACCCAAGAATTTGCCTTGTGGTACAGTGCTTGCCTTATCGATCAAGAGATTAGCTACTTAAGTTTAGCCTTGATCTATTACTATATGTAATATTATATTTTTCAATGGAATTCGTGATTCTTTTTTTTTATTTTGATTTTGTATAAGCTTTCTATTGATTAAACTTCAACAACAGCACTATTTCTTCCCCTTAATTATACAATTCATTAGATTGTATATGTAAGGTAGCTGCATATCCAACTTGCACCTTAATAATTAAAATTGTTCTAAACTAATTTATTATAAATAAATATTATTTAATATTATAGCTATGAAATTTATAGTTGCAGTATTCAAAAAATAATATATTCTAGTCCAAATTTCTTTTTGTAATATATACACTAAAGTTAATTATGAAATTTCTGGATTTGTTTTTTTTTTTGTTTTTGATGACATGATCTCTGCAACTTGATGAATTCGTTAATTTAAACCGATTTAAGAAAATCACAAATTAATTCTCTGAGTTTTGAGATAGCATTAGTAAGCAGTAATGGTTGTTTGCTTGGTGGCTGGTGGAGGTTGAGGCGAGAACGTCCTTTTCCTTCAGGAACCTGTGCTTATCTGTCTTAGTCGGCAGTAGTGCCCTTCTAGGTGGTGATGGAGGCGGAGGCGAGAGAGTTCATTTTCATTGCTCTAAGATAGACGGAGGGAATGAATATGTTCCGGTTGTAAGTATAAGTGGTGTCCATGGATAAATTAAGCGGTCAAATTTTTTATTATAACTTTTCAGTAAACTTTTCAGCTAGTTTACGATAAAATTGCATGAATGGTCATTAAATTTTATCGGCGCTATATTTAATGTTATGAAAAAATAATAAAAAATATTTTAAGATATTCATTCTCTAACTCCACATCACCAATGCTACATGTAAAATTAACTTATGTCATTAAATTTAGTCATAAATTAGACACATAGGCGTTATTATAATTCTCACAACTAACTTACTCTCTTTTTTTCTTTTTTTTTCTTGTTCTCAAGCAAAGTTATAGTTTCTTTTCTATACAAATACAGTATAATTAAATAAATATAAAAAAATAAATAAATCAGTTTTAAAGTTTAGAATAATGCATATATATACAATTGCTGATTAAATTTAAAATACTTTTTTTAAAATGTTATATCATCTAAGTGCGCCGTAAAAATTTTACGGTATTTATTAAAATTTAAATTTAAATAAATCAAAATTTTAATATTTTTTTATTATAAAAATGCAGATGCAGCTTTAGTTTTGCGTTTTGTGGATGGAGTAATGGGCTTAGATTTTAACTAACTGTAGTTTTGAATATGACAATTAGTTGATCCTGCATAACTAGGATGACGAAGGAAGCATCAAGCTATGAAATGCTGTAAAGAGGCAATTCCAAGAAAGGACAAGGGAGGGAAGTTGATCGTAATAGATTTGGTCCTTGAAAACCAGAATGAAGATAAAGCGGCTGCTAGAGCTCAACTCTCATTGGATATGCTGATGAATGGTGATTACTGCTTTTAATGGTAAAGAGAGGAAGGAGAGAGAATGGAAAAAGCTCTTTCTTGCAGCTGGATTCAGTGACTATAAGGTTCATCCTATTTTAATGTCTTGAAAGTACTATCAAATGCTTTTGCTATTTCCACTGTAGCAGCAAATGATAAATGCAATGAAAACAGAAGAACTAAATCATATCATCTTACAAAAGAAAATTTATTTTAAAGTACATCAAAATATGAAAATGAAAGCCGGCATACTGACAAGATGCTTGCTTTGAGAATTCTTAAAACCAATAAAACAGGGAAAAAAGAAAATCAGAGCGAGTAAATTCTACATTCTTCAGGCACCTTAATGTCTATCTTTAAACAGCAAGAAAGATTGAATCACTAAGCAATGATGCAACTTGATTCCCAAATCCTTTTCTTTTTCTACACCACTTAAATGTAAATTGATTGTATTGTTAGGGTTAAAACCCAAAAGATGCCACCAGGTTTGATCCTATCTTCCATGAGTTAAAATGCCACTGATCTCCAAAGTAATAAACCAAATTCCAGGGGGACAAGAGACAGCATCTTAGGTGATGAGGAACATTCAAGTAAGCTTTCAAGATTGTTCCATCCCTGTCCTTCGAAGAGCCTTCATCATCATAAGAACCTCTGCAACCACATTTAACTCGGAGTAAGATATTTTCACACCAAAAAAAGATAATCCAAATTTACGACAAGATCACACTTAGCTTAATCGTGTGCAATATCTCGAGTAAAATTGCAATCCATGTTGTAACAATGACTTGGTTTGACAATGGCACACAATGCCTTCAAAAAACTGCTTTCAGTTCAGAGTCATAACAAGGCCTATCTAATTTGGCGATTCTTATATTTTTATACCCCTATTGTAAGTTCTTCACTTTCTTTTTTCAGCTAAACGCTAATAGCGGGCATCCTTTTTGTTTCATTGCCGAGCTTCTATCTCTTTACAGGACAATTTATCTAACTATAGTTAGCCTGATATTCTCCAGCAAAATACACCACAGCGCAACATTATTCAACACTATAAGAACCTTGGTTCTACCTTAAAGTATTCACAGAGTATGACAATAAGCCTTGCCACCAACACAACATGTGGAGGAATAAAGCACAGCTAGTAGGCCATTGTTGCTACGAGCAACAAATTCCACAAAATCTCAATCCTGACAGCCAAAACCTTTATACAACCTGAACAAAATTTCTTTCCAAAACTTGGGAAAACTCTAACAACCAATAACTTCAGTTGCATGGAAAACTAATGGAACTGACTTACTTGAACTCGATGTTTACTTGATTGATATTGTGGGCAAGAGCAACTAATTCTAGATGTCTACCAGTATCACCACATGCATATTCCACAAAGAATACAATGCAGAACACCATTGCCTCTTGCATAAGAGTGATTTGATGGCACCATCATGCAATACTCTGAAACTTAAAACTGCTCTTGTAATTTCTACAACTCATTAAGCTATGACTAGACAAGAATGCTAAAGCTACTCCTTTATTTTTTTCCTAGTTTCAGGTTAACTCTCCACAATTGCAATCATTGACATCGGCATATTAGAATCTGATCGAAACCTTAAAATATAGACATAATCATGAAATAAAAACCCAAATTCAGGTAAATAAGAACACATAAAGGAAAACATGTAGAATAGCATAGCAATAAAAGCCAACTATACGACATAATTCAATTAAACATGAAACAGCAAACAAAACTTGATCGAATCTAAAGCAGAAGGAAAAAAAAAAAAAAAAGAAAGAACATACCATCCACTAGAATTGGGTCGATTCCCACTAGATCTAGGTCGATTGATAAAATTCAGATCTGACTCACCACCTCTTGTCATCCTGTCATAACCACCACCTGACTTAGGCCTCCCATCCTCCCCATACTGAACGGGAGACCCGGACCCGTAACCGGAATAACCTTGTGGCTGTTGCCTATGAGCTGCATCCTTCCCTCTGACAACTTCCGGTCCAGGCCTCTCCTCTCTCCCAACAAAACCCGGTCTAAGATGCGGCGGCACGAACTTACCGGCGCCCACCTCCTTCTCCGGTATCTGAATCTGAGCTGAAACACACAAACTGGATCCGGTTCGACCAGAAGGACGAAGAGATATCAAGTTCGAATCAGGTTCAGAACGATCTTGATCTTGAATATCAGGCGATTGGGTCGATTTGATTTGCGGAGAAGGTGAAAGAGGAGGTGTGGTAGCGATGTTAGAGATGGGTTTGGGAGTGGGTCGCGTCAGAACCAGCATACGGCCATGAGAGCGTGAAGAAGAAGAAGAAGAAGAAGAAAGGTGGTTTTTGTAAGTATTAGGAGATGAAACTGTTGAGTACAAACCAGAAGGTTGTTTTGATGGGTCGGTGTTAGAAGCTGAATTTTTATTATTAGTGGTTAAGTTTTTGTCATAGACATGGTTAAAATTAATTGATGTGTACTTGTTGGTTCTTGCCATCCACCACCACCACTAGTAAACTAAAGATTGATTCTTTTTAGAAAGATTGAAACTTTAATCGGAGAATTGAATTGGGCTGTTGTTGTTTATGTGTTCTTTTGATTTTTAAAAGGAAAGATTGGGATCTTGAATTTTGGTTGCTTTGCTCTGTTTTATGTTTCAAGCTGTGGGCTAGAAAGAGGAGAGAGAGAGAAAATAATAATAATAATAATAATAATAATAATAATAATAAAGACTCTTGATTGGTGCTGTTGGATCTAAATGTGGGGTAATGGGAATAAGAAACGTGGCGAAACGTGAGTGGAACTTACTGAGAAAACATACAAAGTAAACTAAACATTGAAAAGGAAAAACAAAAAATTAATGTCTTCCGCAAGGTTCTTTGTATTCAAGTTCTAATGGGAAGTGAAAAGCACAGTTCAGATGGAGATGGAGATGGAGAAGGAGAAGAAGAAGAATGTTGTACTTGTACTTAGATACGTTGGGACTGAAATTTTCCAGGATGTTGCTTAAAGAGGTTTTGTCCGTATTCTTCTCATTCCGAAACACGTCTTTCACTGCTGTTTTTCTTTTTCAAGACATTTATGAATTTTAGGAATGAAGATTAACTGACATAGATTAAAATTTAATGAAGTAGTTATAGATTAGCACTAATTGAATGTAGTTCATAATTGAAGATTAACTAACATAGATTAAAATGTATATCAAACACTATTTTTCTTTGGTCGTAACACTTTAGTTAGACTAACCATTATAAGAAGTCATTTTTAAATATTATTTAAGAGAAATTTAATATCAATTGAGGAATGTATTAAAAAATATACTTCTTAAGGTTTTGAATAAAAATTAGTAATTGAGCAATTGCTTTTATACTATAAAGAGGTAAAAACTTTCAAATATATAAAGCTTTATTTGATTAGATTATACATGTCTTACTATACTTTTTATTGTTAGTTAAGCTTTTGACAGTATATTTTTTAAGAGTTTTATGACCCTCTTATAAGAGTATTAATTTTTCTTTCTATAAAAATTGTATAGTTTTCTATTTATGAATGTATTAAATTCTATCTCAATATGAGTAATAAAAAATTAAGAAATTTAGTTCGATATTTAAATAATTTAACTCGTTAAAAATATATATATAAAAATCTATATAGTAGTACTATCGAGTGGAACGTTCTTTTCGTAAAATTATTATTTAATCAAAATGTATTTATTAATTGGATAAAGAAAAAAAAAAAAAAAGAAGAAGGTCAAGCTCTTCACTTAAATTGGTGTAAGGGGTTCATAACTTGGACAAATGACAATTGGCATTCATTAGTGGCCATGGCATAAATTACTAATTATCTATCATGATTCTCGATTTCCAAGGCCATGACAGACAGACGTCCTTGAAGCATTTTTGAGCCAGGCCCATAGATCCACGATTTTACATATCATCTTCTTCATATGTTGTTCGCGACTCTAGGGTTAAGCCCTACGAAAAAGCTCTTTCTTTCGTGAGGAAATGGACAAAGAGTCAATTTGCCCCTTCAATTTATATTCAAAGATTAAATAAATATTTTTAGCAAATAGTCTCGTGCACTTAAATTCAAGAATTAAATACATTCGATCTAAACTTTTTTAATAAATAATCCCTCAACTTTTTTTTTAATAATCAAGTAAATCCAATTTAAATTTTCTTTATTTATTTCTCAGAAAATCATTAGTCATAAAACTATTCATGAGACATTTAATTACCTTTTTTTATGAGCAATTTAATTACCTTATTAAATTAATTTTATACGTTTCTTATAGATCTCCCTCTACTTATACGAAGGACGCATAGTGGTGAAATCAACTTAACAATTATGATTATTATAAATAAAATAAATATTCCAAATTATAATCAAATGGTGTGTTTTATTATAATGATTGTGGATATAGAAATTTGATGCACTTTTCTAAAATTATAAACAAGAGAAGAAGGAATTCAAATTTAAAACATTGTCAAAATAGAAAAATACATCTACTCACAAGCTAAGTCTGGATGCGAAATCGAAATATATGTGATGCTTATTACATTATATCATTGAAAAACTTTTCATATTATTATGAATTGTATTTTCATATGACAAATGCCCTAATAAAGAAGGTCCATCTCTTTCATCAACTTGATACTAACTAAATTCGTTGTAATCCCTAAATCTAAGAATTAAACAGACTTTCGGGAAAGTTTGGCTGAAATGAAATGGCAAGCACTAGCAAATGGAAATTTTTTCCAACCACTTGCTAATGAGGTACTTAGTCAAAACAAGCATCCATTCTCGTCTTTGACAAGTTCATGTCCTAACAAAGAATGCCTTCGCTTTTCTGTACGTATCAACTTGATGTTAATTATCTCTACGAACAACTCTGTCTGAAACTTGGCTAGCTAATTGGAGATTTTTCAAACCTTTCCAACTTAAGGACGACGAAGGTTTCTATCTCCTTAGCTTTACAAATTTATTTTCTATCTCCAATTTTCAAAACTAATAGTTCCTTTCAATAGAATAAGGTTCAATATACCTAAATATTGTTGTATTGGGGATCGTTTATTTTCTCTTACAGTAGTAATGGCAGCGATAATGGCCTGATAAGTGATAAAAAAACAAAATAGTACCTTACCTAGAGAAATACAAGTACATACATACATGCGTAGGCAAATTGATTTCTCCATAATCTTTTCAAGAAAGTGTAGACATGGCGGTCCTTATGATCTTACGACATTGACCAGCTCTGTTGACAAACGGTGTCTAATGTAAGTGGCTCTTAGTTGTTCTACTTCGAAAGGATAATTCTATAAATTATTACATTGCTTCTTCGAAAGGATCAAGTCTAAGACATTATAGAGTATCCTGACAAACTTTCTTTCTATATCGCCACATACAGAAGGCAACAGAATTGAAAATCTTCTAGTCAGTCTTCACAAGGTTGACAAAATCTGCTAGCTAGATTATGTGTTTAAGTCAGTATATACACAAGAAATTTGTAACCGAATCCATTCACAATTTAGCTTGTCGGGATCACTTGTTTCACTATATATAACTCAATTTTCTGTTCTTACACTAATTTATTGAACAACAGAGAAAGAATAGTTTGAAACAAAATAGATAATATGGCAAAAGGGAATGCCTCACTCGAGCATACACCAACATGGGCTATATCAATTGTTTGTTTGTGTTTCATTCTCATTTCTCTTATACTTGAAGCTGCTCTTCACTATCTCACTGAAGTATGTATGCAGTCTCTCTTTTCTTTTCTTTTCTTTTTTTTTTTCCTCTTAATTCTCTGTCTTGCTTCTTCTATTCTAAACTTCTGATCTTGATCATTCTAAGGTTGTGAGTGTGCTAAAATTCATTAGTTTCAATGATGTTTATCAGTTTCTCAGGAAAAGGAAAAGAAAATCACTTGTTAGAGCCTTTGAAAAGACTGAAACAGGTTAGCACTAGCCTAGCAACAAGCTCTGTGTTGCCCAATTATTTCTTCGTTTTTAATTATTTAGTTACCTAATTGATTTGGGCTTAATTTAGAGATGATGACAATGGGTTTCATATCATTGCTTCTTACAATATCGGAAGCACCTATATCAGAGATCTGTGTAAAAGAAGCTGTAGCAAACTCCTTTCATCCATGTAAAGATACCGGGTCTCATGAGTCTTCTCTTTCATCTGCAACACGTAGTTCATCCCTTTCTACTGACACAACAGGTGAAACCTACTGTCAGGCAAAGGTGAGCAATAACAATTGAACATATGCAATTTATTTAGTCCTAATTTATTTGTCAAAAGTTTGTAAGCTGTGATAATTCATGCTATTGGGCTAAGAGTTCAGACGTTGAGTTATTGTCTCATAGTAAGTACAGGATCATGTTTTCGCAAACCAAGTAAAAAGAAAAAAAAAAAAAAAACAAAATCATGAACCGAAGTGATATTACTTCATGTTCTTTGTTTATTTGATAATGGATACAGGGAATGGTATCACTAATATCAAGGGAAGGAGTGATGCAGCTAAAAATGTTCATTTCTGTGTTAGCTGTGTTTCATGTTATCTACTGCTTATTAACTATGTTTCTTGGAATGGCAAAGGTACCAGTCCTAATTCACTATCCATTCTTAAGTTTTACTTTTCAAAAAAGAAAAAATTTGGGCATCATAGTTTAGATTATGCAGACAGCAAGTAAACTTAACAAGATGATAGCTAATTTGGGCAGATGAGAAAATGGAAAGCATGGGAGGAAGAGACTCAATCCCTCGATTACAAGATTGCTAACGGTAGCTTATGACTACTACTAATCATAGTATCATGTATTATTTAGTTCCATTCTTTGTTTCTGCTCCAACATGCAACAGGATTATTACCATGTTTCTGTCCTGTTTTAAAAACTTGATAAGTGCAGATCCAAGGAGGTTTAGGCTCATCCGCCAAACATCTTTTGGTAGAAGACATTTAAAAATGTGGAGTGATCATCCTCTTTTGCTTTGGCCAGTAAGCGTTCATATAATCTTACGCCTCTTTTTTTAACTCCATGTCTGCCTTGATGATGTTGCTTGGTGCCTCTTATAGGTATGTTTCATTCGACAGTTTAGTGGTTCAGCCTCGAAAGCTGATTACTTCACACTTCGCAATGGATTCCTCCTGGTAATCAAGTTCATGCCAAAGTTTAGCAATCCTTGTGTATATTTAATTAGTTTTCCAAATATATGATGCTATGCATTTGGTTACATCAACTGAATTTAATAGGCTAATGTTGCCGAAGGCAGTACTTTCAACTTCCAGAAATTTCTTGCCAGAGCTTTTGATGATGATTTTGAGCTGGTGGTTGGTGTCAGGTAAAGATTGTTTCACTACTTGGAATTGAAATGCATAATTCATACAGGATAACGAACGTACTTTCAGAACATCAAGAAAATAGACGAACAACGTATAAATGTCTGTCAATCCTTCTTGCAGATTATGGATCTGGATGCTCTGCCTACTTTTTATATTCTTCAGTGCACAAGGTGATAAGATTTCTTTATTATTTCTCAGTACAATTATTTTCTTGATTCTTTTTTCTCAACATCTAATCTGATTTATCTGCAGAATTTTACAACTATTACTGGCTACCATTTTTCCCTCTAGTGGTATGGTGAATTATATTTCACAATATATTGTCAATTGCAAAGACAAATCTGCTAACTGGGGATTAAACTCTTGTCTGCTATTATATATTCTATTACAGCTTGTTCTAGCTGTTGGAACCAAGCTGGAAACAATAATTACCAAAATGTGCAAGGAGACTAGCAAGAATAATTCTGTGATTCGAGGTACTTTCCTTGTGAAGCCTAGCGATGAATTTTTCTGGTTTAATCATCCTAAATTGCTGCTTTATCTCCTTCAACTTATCCTGATCCAGGTAACTTGTTGGTTCTAGTCCTGCAGCTACCTTATTGCTTTAAGTTAGTTGTCCTTGTTTATTTTTACCGCGGCTTCAGGAGTTCCTTTTTACATGATTGCAGAACTCCTTTCAGTTGGCATTCTTTACCTGGGCATGGGTAGGTACATATCTCAAGTTAGTGACTGAAACTAAGCTGATTTTCAACATCCTAAGCTGACTCTTTATGGTAAACAACAGTATCAATATGGCCTAAGATCTTGCTTCAATCAAGAAACTGAAGATATAGCCATCAGGATTATAACAGGCATGGTTGTGCAATTCCTTTGCGGTTATGTGACTCTCCCAATCTACGCACTAGTCACTCAGGTAAACTCGTTTTTGGTTTATATTGGAGGACTTGAGAGATGCACTTTCTGCTAAGTTAAACCTCTGAGTTTAATTATTGTAAAATTTTTGTCGCAGATGGGTTCTAACGTAAAGAGAGCAGTATTCACTGAAAGAGTAACAAAAGGGCTCAAGAATTGGCATTTGAAAGCAAGGCACAATCTTTCCAAGAATCTACCCACATCCGCCCCCTTATTAGCAATCATGGGACCTCCTATTCCTGATACTAGGGAAGATGAAGAGCAGAACAATCATAGGCATATTGCAGCCAGAGCTAGACTAATCACTTCTACACCAGAAATCACTACAGAGGAAGCTAGTTCCATGGTCTTCACCAGAGGTCCTGATGATGATGATGAAATCTCCTTTGCAAGCAGTTGGAAAAATCTCGACAGCAGTAGAGCTTGTGGAGAAATTAGTTCAATCTTTGAAGAGGAAGAAGATGAGATCTCAGTATATATTCCAATTAAATAGAAGCAACAAACTCAGATTGATACACTGCAAACTGAACAGAACTTGTTTCTTGTACATAGGAAATTTCACTCCGTTTGCCCACATGCAAGTGATGCGCTTTGACGAAATCAGTAGGAAATACACCAAAGCTTCTTGACCTTGGATGATATAGCAAGTCATTAACATTTACATTATTTTTATAAAAATATGAAGGTTAGCCAGGAAATGTGTCAATTAGCACACGCCTATGGGTTGCTAAATTGTCTTTATGATAATACTAACAACTTTAATCAAGCAGAGCTGGTGAAATTAATTAATTTTATGTTTGCTAATTAAATACACTCATAATGTTAGCATGACAATTGACAATGGAGTTCTTGGACGTGTAGGATCCAAGCTTTCCTCTTTCTTTTTTTTCTTCTTTTTTTTTCTTTTCCTGAATAAAGAGAGAGGAAAAGTGGCTTGCTCTGAAGAAGAATTATCAAAAGAAACATTGGTCTTTTTAGGGTCTACGGATAATCATTTCGAACAACAAAAATAATGTCTCTGTACCATTGGCAGTATTTGGGGCAGCATGATATTGTTGTTAGAGGTATCCCATTTTCTCACTCACATGCTATGTTTTTGCCAGCCTGCCTTACTCAGGACAGGATATATACATACATGTATTTGTAAACCTTCTGCTTTTTGTTTAAGAAAATTTACAAAAAGTTTGCTTGTTTTGGATCAGGTTCAGTTTGGATGAAACATGACCCACAAACTCTAATTCATCATTTAACAAATTACTTGGATGAATGTTCAAGCTAGTTAGGTCCGGTAGGATCCTTATAAAATCATGAGTTTTAATTCAGTTCTATATTCAAATTGAACTAAAAGAGATCATCAATATCTCATTTACACAATAATTAAATTGTTTTTGACACGTAATTTATTTTAATATTTTTATTAAACGAGATATAAGAAAAAAAACAAATAATTTTTCTTTTCAAATAATATTTTTACTTCAGATGAATATATGGTAATATTATTTTACCATTATGAAGTGTGAATATAAAATTTTAGCTTTAAAAATATTATAAGTTAGGCACACATAAAATTAAAAATAAAGTGGTTGAACCATCGCTTGGTTGACAACTTTAAGATTTCAACTTATACAACCACATGCTAGCTAAAATGCAGCTAAAGTTTTATATTAGTTTATATAGTAACTCAATTATTGGCTTGAATCTCTATTTCAATTCTCTTATTTCTGAAAAAAAGAACAATTAATTAACTTACTGCATGATTTAATCTGTTTTCAAATTATAAATGGTACTAATTAATTAATTTGGAAGTCTATGGCCAGCTTTGTCACTAACCTTTGTCTATTGATTCTACTTCATAGCCAGCTCATTCCAACAAAACAAAGTCCAAATCCTATCCCATTTATATAGTCCCCATTACTCTCCCTCCTCCACCACACAACTAAAAGAACCACCATGGCCACCACCACTCTCCTCCCTCTCACCGCCCTCATCCTTCTTCTCTCTCTCCAAGCTCAGGCCCAGAACCCTGCAGCCCCAGCTCCGGCACCTTCCGGTCCGCTCAATGTCACCGGAATTCTTGACAAGAATGGTCAATTCACTACATTTATTCGCCTTTTAACCTCAACCCAAGTAGCAACCCAACTTGAGAACCAGCTCAACAGCACAACTGAAGGGTTTACTGTTTTTGCACCGACGGATAACGCCTTTAACAACCTTAAAGCTGGCACTCTAAATGACCTTTCTACTCAACAACAAGTTCAACTTGTTCTAGCTCACATCACACCTAAATTCTACACTTTGAGCAATCTTTTACTAGTTCCTAACCCAGTCAGGACTCAAGCTACTGGTCAAGATGGTGGTGTTTTTGGTCTGAACTTTACCGGCCAAGCCAACCAAGTTAATGTATCAACTGGCATTGTTGAGACTCAAATCAATAATGCTATTAGGCAGCAATTCCCTTTGGCACTTTACCAAGTTGACAAAGTTTTGTTGCCTGAGGAGTTGTTTGGAGTTAAACCACCAACAGCTTCTCCAGCACCGCCGGCTAAAACTTCTTCTGGTGGGTCCTCGAAGAACGACACTGTGGCTTCAGAGCCGTCGTCTGATAAAGGTACTTCAGGTGGTGTAAGGACAAATGTGGCTTTGGGATTTGTTATTGGGTTAGGATTGGCTTGCATGGGAGTTATTTCTTGAGAAAGAGATGGAGTTAAACAGGTGTACTTGCTTATGTATTTCTTCATTTTTCTTCTCAATTGGATGACATACTCTTGGATTTGCTCTTCTATTTTTATTTTTTTCTACAATTTCTTATTAATAATGTAATTTATTTTTCTGGATTTAATTTTCATTCACATTCTTGGTAATTTAATTTCTATTTACATATCTTTTCTTTCTAATTCCTCTTTTTCTTTTAATTAGATAAACTCTAACCAAAATTCGGATCTCAAATTGTAAAGACGTTCATATTGCTGTCCATCCATGATTCATTAACTCCTAATTAATTATTGTTTTCATGAAGTAACTAGATTTTTAGAAAATTAGAAAATATCCCTTAAATTATATAAATTTAGTCTTTCTCATTAAAGATTTAAAAAATTCTTACATTCCTTATTCTACAAATAGATTTTCTAATAATTATATATTCAGATTATAAGTGAGAATTTATTTTTTTTCCATCACAATATGCCATGAGCGATATTATATATATAGTTATCCATTTAAATTTATTATAAATACTTTTATATTCACTATAAAAAAATAAATTTATACAATGTATAGAAAAATAATTGAATTTAATATTTTTTATTCGTAAAGATATATATTTTTTATCAGTTGAACTAATTTTTAAATGGTGAGGATTTATCTGTCATATCTTATTTAGCATTAAATTATAATCTTTTGATATATGACAAGTGGAATTTAATTAACATTTAATTCTTGAAACAAGTCTAATATAATTTTTATTTATCCGAGACGAATCGTAAAATATATAATTTTTATATCTATTATAAAGATGAGAATTTATTTAATATTTAAATATTAATTAAATATTGATAAAAGCTCGATGTTCTTTTTTCCAACAATTACAATTTTTGAAAGGAAGAAGAAAGTGGGTCTCAAACTCAAGATGCCTTCGAGAGCTTCATGGCTCTAACAGTCAGGAAACTGCCTAGTGGTTCAGAAACTCAATATAAATAAATAAGTATATGAAAAACTCAAGCATCTATAAATTAAGCTTTATATTGAATTCATGCAAGTAAAAAATGTGATCTAAAATAAAGAAAACTTCTTACCTTGGTATATGTACCCACTTATACACCAAACCGATAGATGATTAATAAAGTATAAATTTCAATTCTTCTTCGCATTCAATATGCATATATTAATTCTCATAAAAGAATATGCAGATAATAATTTAATTCAAAAATATGCATGTATATATATTAAGAGTAATTCAAACCAAAAGGATACATATAACATAATAGTCTCAACTCAAATCTATATGCAAATTTATATTGTTTCTATTTGCAAATTTAGTAATAATATTAATATTTTGTGATTAAATTGATATAATAATTAAGAGGTGACATATTGTGAGAGCTCCATCTTCATTTTCCACATGCAAGTAGCAGAATTGACATATATAATATAGACCCTTATGAAGAAACCCTAACGTGGCCACCTCATTTGTCTAACTTCTACATTGTAAAATTTTAGGTCAACTTTTTTAGCTCTTTAAAATCCTAGTGATTAACATATACGATTTCTGAAACCTCTTAATGATTTATCATAATATATGTAAAGATTTCTCTGTTTTTATTAGTAATTTACTTAATTAGTTGCTGACTGAAAACAGAAGTTATAAAAAAATACTAGTAAATTAGCAAACTGAATAGTTTAAACGCAGATTAACTAGATATTAAGTTTAACCTAAGCAGGACTAATTACTAAGCAGGACTAATTACATAGTGTTTGTTTTCTGCATTTGGATGCCGATTCAGTTATGTTTGAGTTATTGATTTAATGTTTTTGAGTATTTGATTGGGTTGAATAAACAATTAGTTTAGTTTAAAATTGGACTCATACAACTAATTTACTAATTATTTATAAAATAATATTGAATCGACTAAACCGAACCGAAAAAGAGATAACTTTTATTGTTTGCTTAGCCTCATACATTTCAAAGTTTAAGCTGTTTGAATATTGATTATGAATGGCGCCTCGATCTACAAGCTTGAGAAATTTACTATAGATTATATTACAATCATAAGGTGAAATATATTAAATAATTAATTTCATTTGAAAAAAATATATATTAAAAAAATTAAATAAGAATAATAAAATTGAATGAGATATTTTGATTTATGAAATACATTGATAAATTAATTTAAAATTAATTTATAAATTCTATCATTATAACTAATCTTATACGAATTTGAATATATAAAATTTTAAATTAGTTTTCACTTTTTTCAAATTACATAAACTTTGGATTTGTAAATAAATTCATAAAATTTATGGATTTCAACCAAACACAATATTAATGTTTATTAGAGACGACAATACTAAATATGTCAGGAAAATTTGTGCTGCTTAAATCTCAGAGTTTAATTTTATTCAATCAATAGTGTCGACGGATGGATTTAATCTCTTGCCACAGATCCACCAATTTGTTAAAAGTAATAAAAATTCTTTTCCATTTGTTCTGAATGTGTATGTATTTCTAGATTTAATATATATTTTCACTTATATATCAAATCAATAGATAATTAATAAATATTTATTAGTTTTAAATAATGAAATATGATATTATCATCTAATATTAAAGTGTAAAAAAAGACTCATAAATATTCACTTTTTATTAATTATATATACACTAAATTTAAGTAAAAATATTTTTTAATTCTATTTTTGTTTATATGCCCGATAATTTTTCTTCTCTTGCAATTCCATGATTTTAGGGTGTGAATAGAAAAATTATAAAACTTAGTTTGTGATGCCATTTTCAAGTAAGAATTTGGTTAATTTTATTGTAGAGTAAATAAAAATAATTCCAAAATGGTGTTATTGATAAATTGAAGATGGTGATTTCCTTCTTTCACAGAGAAGTACAAACATAAAGTTTTCATTTGTTTTTTCTTCTCTTTTCAATTTCTGTTAATAATTATTACATTTTCCTTTTGCAGCAAGAAATGAGAAATGAATGGGCCAATTTTAATGCAAAAAGGCCCGAAGCCTTTGTAAAACCCTATTATTCTTCTAGACCTTTCTCATTTCTCGTCTCCTTCGAAGGCTTCTAAACCCTAAACCCCTTCTCCTCTTTCTCTGTTCTTCGAAGAAGACTGCAAGGTCTGCACTTTCTCACACTTCTTTTGTTTTTGTTTTCTTTTTGTGATGCTGTTATCTTCTGATTGATACCCGATTTCCTTTTTTTGTTCTTAAAAAAAATTGGAAGACTAACATTTTAAGGATCAGATTTTATTTTAAGGTAGTTTTGTGGAGTTTTGTTATTTTTTCATGTTAATGAATACCAAAAGAATAGAATTCAATTTTTATGAGGTTTTTTATTTTATGATTTTGTGAATGAAATATGTCTGAATTGTCCTTCAATTTTTGGGGTATTGTTATCTTTTGGAGTATTTTAATGATTAATGTTTAGGTTTGAGGCTGTAAATTGGTAGAAATGTGCTTGTGTAATAAACCCAAATGTGTTTATTTTAAAGATTGTATCATAGTCCTGTTAAAGACTAGAGCTATAGAACTTTAATTAGGGATGACGTATTAAACTTGAATTTAGAAGAAACTAACATTGTTGCAACTTTGGATATTGTATACTTTCATATTTCAGTTTCCCCTGATTGACATTGCGATTCTGTACTCAGCTTTTGGGAAGATGAATTTCAACAATGTGAAAGTTCCTAAGGTGCCAGGTGGTGGTGCGGCTTCCTCTTTGATTAAGCTTAGTGCTATTGGTGGGCTTGTTGTGTATGCAGCTGCTAACAGCCTTTACAATGTTGATGGTGGACACAGGGCCATCATGTTTAACCGTTTAGTTGGTGTTAAAGACAAGGTTATCACTTCACATCAGAGTTTCTTAACTTGCTTCTAGCTGTTTATATGCTTTTAAATGGTGTTGCCAAATCTGATTCCTTCTCACATATAGTTTTATTATTGTGTACTGATTACTGTTTTTTCTTTAAATCTTCTTATATCTTTTGTTTTCTAAAATTTTGTTACCATTTCTCAAGTGTTTTTCTCTTTTCCTACTTCCAGTTATTTTCACCTCTTATCCTTTGTATTTTATGGTATTTATGCTATATACTTTCTCTGTCATATTATTAGAGATAAGAAATGCAGGAAGGAATTCATTTTAAGCAGTTTAAATGGATCTGAATATGTTCATGTTTGGCCTCATGGTGGATATGTGTGGTTTCCATTGGGATTGAACACTAGTAAAGTTATAACCCTTTCTCCTACTTAACCCTGTTCGTCACTAACCCCACCACAAAACAATCATCAAAATGTTCTTGTCTAAATTAGGGTTCCAAAATTTTGGTGAATGTTATTTGAGCTTTTCCTTGTGTCACGTAGCTGTATGATTGCTGAAATTGATGGCTAATATAATCTGTTTGCTTGTTTGTCTCATTTATATGTGGTGCAGGCTTAATTAATACCTTTTCTCTGAAAGATTTGCTTATGTTATTCGCAAGGCATGCCTTTGTTACTTTTTATCTTCTGCAATCTTGTGTTGTTGAGGTCATCTGTTGATTTCATACCAACTTTCTTGTTTCATCTTGCAAATCTGGAGATTTCATGAATGAGCACAAACGAGCATCATGTAGTTTTGTTGCTGATTAATATAATCAGAAGAACATCAAAACCTTCACGGGCCAGTAATATTATTAGCAAGTTTCTTTAAGATTGTTACCTGCATTGGTTCTTGTTGAATTCAGAAAGCTTGTATTAGTCACTTTTCTGGAATTTGGTACTTTGAAAGCTACTGGCATGATTGCCCAAACATTCTTCTGATTGCTGGGTATTTACCATCTTTTATTATAACAATTATATATTCTCTGAGGCACTTCAATTCTTCCAGCCTCTCTTGCCATGGTGTTGTTTAGCTATTTCATAAATTGGTTTTGGGGAGGAGGGATTGATATCTTGAAATCAGTGTACTTGTTCAATATACAGGTTTATCCCGAGGGGACACACTTTATGGTTCCATGGTTTGAACGCCCAGTCATTTATGATGTTCGGGCACGACCTCACTTGGTAGAGAGTACATCCGGGAGCCGTGATCTCCAGATGGTAAATTAATTCTTTAATTTTCTTCTTTAGCAAATTGTTAGAAATTTTTGTGAAAATATTCTTTTTCCAGCTGATGCCTTCTTTTTTTTTTAAAACTTTGAAACCTTTTCCGGATGAAGTTCTTCAGTGTTTAAGTTGTTATCTTTTTTGATATTAAGAGCCATTGTTTTGTTGTTTAAATTATTCTCCACTAATCATCGAAATGATGGGACCCCAGCTACATTATCCAACCTCCTATATTAAATATTATTTACTATAGTTTGATGTGCCAGACTATTTGCTTCTTTGTGAATCCCATATTGTTCTTGATTATGCCCGACTATCTTATGTTCAGCTTCTGTTCTTTTTCCTTTGCATGAACAGCATTGTTTTCTTCTTTAGGTTATTATCTGCAAATTTTCAAGATTATGGATCACCGATTGAGATTATTTAACCTTTTTGTATTATATATTATTTACTACTTTAATTTGATAAACAAACAATTTGCTTGTTTGTGTAAGTTTTCTAATCCCATATTGTTCTTGATTTACTTGTATGAGCGGATATCATATTCTTGTTGTTCATATTCCCCTATCTTTATGCATATTCAAAGTATTTATAAATGAATTGTTTTTGAACTTCGGGTTTTGACATTGCTGTACAGGTTAAGATTGGGCTTCGAGTTCTTACTCGTCCTGTGGCAAACGAATTACCTACAATTTATCGCACCCTTGGTGAAAATTATAATGAAAGAGTTCTGCCTTCTATTATTCATGAAACATTGAAAGCTGTGGTTGCTCAGTATAATGCAAGTCAACTCATTACTCAAAGAGAGGTAATGCTAAATCAAATTATTATAAATTCTTACTGATTCTCATTGTTTAAAGTTCTCTTTCTTGTCATTATTCTTTTGATACTTGCATCTTGTATATGTTGTTGTTCGAGCATCATGTCCATCAGTTCCCTTGGGTTTCATGTGCTGTTAGCAGAGAAATTCACAAGATGCTCATCACATCTTCTCTAGATTCTCCATTTTGAAAATAATGCTTTATCATCTTCTTCATCATCATTATCATATTGGTCTCTGTATCCTGTATTTGGTTATTAGGCATGATTATCTGTTGACTGACTTTGGTATCTTGAAGGCTGTTAGTAGAGAAATACGGAAAATTTTGACAGAGAGGGCAGCCAATTTTAACCTGGCGCTAGATGATGTGTCCATAACGACCTTGACTTTTGGGAAAGAATTTACAGCTGCAATTGAAGCCAAACAGGTGGCGGCACAGGAAGCTGAGAGGGCTAAATTTATTGTGGAAAAAGCCGAACAAGACAAGAAAAGTGCTGTTATCAGAGCAGAGGTGAGAGAAGAAATTCTTAGTCTCTATGTGCTTCTTGTTAGCCATTGCAGGGAAATGAAAAAAAATATATATATATATATATATATATATATACATAAATTTTTCTAATAGATTAATCTTCCAGGATGATACTTAGCACTAGATTGTTCATAGAAAAAAGTTTGAGCTTCTGCATGCTAAGCTGAGTTGTGAAAATAACTGTACAACACTTTTACCTCTTACTTTATCGCATTATGTTTCTTGATTGTTTTACCAGCCAATTCACACTCCCATCCACCTAATCAGTTCTGCCTATTTATGGTTGACAGGGAGAAGCTACTAGTGCCCAGCTAATAGGTCAGGCCATTGCCAATAATCCTGCATTTATTACACTTAGGAAGATTGAAGCTGCTAGAGAAATTGCACATACAATTGCAAATTCAGCCAACAAGGTTTTCCTCAATTCTGAAGATTTGCTACTGAACCTTCAGAAGATGGAGTTAGAAGTCCATCCCAAGAAATAGACATCTCTTTCTGTAATGCTTTTCTTCAGAGAACAGTCAATTGGGAGTTTGTCCTGAAAACTAAATGCAGTAAATGTAGGGGGAAGAAATTATCCTGTCCATTCTTCTTTTGGTAGATGTGTTTTTTTTTCGCAAACATGGGATTAAATATGGCTTAAGAGACTACTGTCGAGTGAGATGCACAGTTACCTTGGGGAATTCTGGAATTTTTGATTGGAATGCACAATTAGTTGGATGTTTTATTTCCTGTCATTTTAATACATCTAAGTACCTGTATCTTTCTAGTTATTTTTCCTTGTTTAATTCAAGAAAAATTCAGGAATAAACTTGATTTTGAATATAATTCATATCTCTTCCGTCTGATTTTGATAATTATTTTTGTACCTGTTATGAATTTATTCTTTTAAATGTTAATTCAACAGTTAATTATCAAAATTTTTATATTAATTAATATAAATATTATCACAAGTGGAGTAAAAAAGTAGTATAATGATAAAAATCAGTAGTATTAATATGAAAGAAAGTTCAGATTTTCTTGCTTCAAGAAAATTTATATAAAAATCTGATATGTGTTGTGTCATTTTCTTGCAACCTCAGCAATGTTTAGGGTTGTGTAAAAGGGTCCATGCGATCATGTCAGCATGTTAGATTAATTTATAAGATGTTAATCTAAATTTAGGGTTAGATGATGCAAGCTACTTTGAATTTTTCAAGGCCTTACGTCTAAGATATTTGGCATTAGCATTAATTTCTAAAAAATGCTTTTCTTTTTTTGGATTGCTTGGAAACGTCAACTATTTGACATATTAACTACTGGTTTCGTGCTTCCCTTACTTTACATAACCAAATTTAGTTGCACATTATGCCTTCCTTATCTCTATAGCTGCTTTTGCTTTGTAATTTCTTTTTCTTTTTCTTTTTCCTTTTCTTTAATTAACTTTTTCCAGCTCTGGTATCTGCTCGAACTCTATCCAATTAAATTAATCAAACCCGTTAATAGATATGAATAAATTTAAAATTAATAAGATAACATTTCCATTTCAATAAGGTAAGTAGGATACTATCTGTATTCTAATCATACCATATTTAGTTTCCATCCATCTTATTTATTATGAAATACTGTTTTTTTTTTATAAATAAATTATGAAAATACCCAATATGTTGCATCTGGAGACCTGAAAAAGCTTTTCAATTATGCAATTTTCTTTTAGTATTTTCATTAGATTTTTTTGTTTGAATGTAGTCTCTTTGCATATAATACATATTATTATAGTTAACTGGGTGTTACTTGGACACTTAATGTTTTAATTTATATAAATATTGTAACAGTATTTTGAGAACTATTTGAGTTAAATGTGTTATTCATGGATTATTTGAAATGCTATGAATACAGCAATAGATTTAAAATTTATTATCCAAACAAGTTTAATATCTTTTATCATATATGATATATATCAAGATAAGAATGAAACAATAGTATTTTGAATATAAATAAGAGTTAAATATGGCCACCCTTTTTTGAATTTAATACATTTTATAAAATGTGTGATATCACTTCTTTCTATATATATGATATAAGAATGTGATCAATGCTGTTGAATCAATTTATTGCACAAAGATATTTATTGAATCAGAAATTACTCCTGAAAAAAGGTAAAAAAAAGAAAAAAAAATGTATAGGCTCGAGTGACTTGACATGAATATGACAATATAGATTTAAGTGGTACCCATTAAAACAAAACTATATAATTTATACTTAATTCTAATTTTCTCTGTGCTAAAAACTATATAATACCACTTAAATCTATAGAAATTAAGCAGTCTGTCTTTTCCATGAAGTCCAGGCGGACCCTACACATACATTTGTACCATACACTTCCTTATTACCACTCCTATTGAGACACGTAAGCATGTCCATGTCCAAGAGGATAGAATAACCAAAATATCAATCTTTTTTCTGAAAAAGAAAAGAAACACATTATGTCATCAAGATGGAAGGCCAAATGAACCTGAAAGCGTGGCAGATAACTATAGGTTACTGTATTGACAAATTTACTTTTTTTAAAAAAGGGTTTTTGAAATGGTAAATCTTAGAAAAATTAGTGTAAGATCCCATTATCATCAGAATTTGTCGCTGAAACATATGCTTATCTTTATGCGGGATAGATGAATCGATCCTGACTGAGAACCCTTATTCTCCAATCCCGGTGAATCAACGTCCATTTCATGGTGGGGCACCATAAGGTGACGTCACCTACAGGTGGATGACGTAGCGGTGAGTTTAAAATGTAGATAGGTTTACGTCAGCGTCCCGCGCCCACCGTCCAACAGCGGCTGCTCTGTTGTTATTACCGTACTCGGTTTTCCACTTCAGTTCGCTGTTTTATTATTATTCCCCCACTTCTTTAACGTGATTATTAGTTATTTTTCTTTCTTTTCTTGAGAAAAATCCTTATCCGGCAAGCAAAGAAAGATTATTGTTATCTATGAATATTATTTCTAGTTAATTTATATATATATATATAAAAAAATAAAAAAAAGCACTTCTGTTTTTATAAAATGATAGTTGAATTAATAAGTATAATTACTTAGTCACAAATGAATTTAGTTGGTGTTAAGTACTAATAATTAGTAGTAATTAAACAATGAATTTTATGTATGAAATAGTATTTTGGTTCACTTTGTAATTACACATAAATTTGTGGTAGATATTACGTAAAGATTATTGTAGCTACTTATCTCTAATTTTTGGTAAACGTCACTGCTTGTTTACACCATCCTTAACCATACTGTTGCCTTCTGTAATAAATTATTGATTTCTTCTAAACCTAGGATGGTTGTGTGAACGAGGAATATTAGTTTGAAAATGAGAATTTTCTAATTAAACAAAAGTCGAAATTGACAATGAAATTATTTATAAATTTAAATATTTTTGCGATATTGGAATTTGAATATAAATTTTTATTTTTTTAATTTATTTGAACACTAATTCGCATAAATTTTGATAAAAATAGTTGTGCTGGCTGAATTTAATTATAAATTTAAAAATTTAAATTTGATAGTTCGAATATTTATTAAAATTATGAAAGTTCTCTGTTATGACCAATTAATTATAAAGATCTGTACACAAGTACGTACGTCAAACAAGCATATGTATATAAAAAAAAAATTTGTAGGACAAAAAGAGGAAGGAGTCATTATTAGAGAAGACGTAAGGGCCATTACGTTCCATGTGCTCATACATAAAATAAACAGGCAAACAGCCAAGAAAATGACACAATTTGAAACGTCACCCACAGCTCAGAAACAGTGTGTATAAGTATAAACAAGAAAAATACCCCGGCTGCCGTTGACGCCCAAATAAACCTTTCTTTTGCAATTATAATTCAAAGTCTCCTCTTCTTTCTTTATATATATATATACACACACACACATATATCTCTAGCCATTGCACCCAAAATCTATCTTCTCTTTTGTATATCTCTCTCTGCGTCTCTCTTCTTATCAAGCAAGAATGCAGCAAGCAATTCCTTACAAGTCATGGCTGCCTCTATACACCAAAACTACTAGCCCTTTAACCCTTTTTGGTACTGCTACTACTGCTGCTAAACAAGTGTTAAAAGGGTCGACAAACATGGGCAACATGGTTCGAGAAAATGCTATTATAGTCTTTGCTAAGAAAGGCTGTTGTATGAGTCATGTGGTCAAGAGGTTGCTTTTAGGTCTTGGTGTGAACCCACCAATCTTCGAGATCGATGAGCAGGAGGAGATTAGTGTGTTGCAGGAGTTGGAGCTGATTGTGGATAATAATAAGGATGATAATAATGGTAATGATGACAAGGTGCAGCTTCCTGCTGTTTTTATTGGTGGTAGATTGTTTGGAGGACTGGATAGGCTTATGGCTACTCATATATCAGGAGAATTGGTGCCTATTCTGAAAGATGCTGGGGCTCTATGGCTTTGAAGATTACTGCAGTTTTGTTCCTTATCTAACTTCTTTCTTTCTTTTAAATTTGCTGCAGCTTAGCTTAGAAGAAATGGAGAATTGATTAACTTTTGGGTCTTTTAGAAGATTTAGATTTTGTAATTTAGGAAGAAAGAAAAACAAATTTGAACTCTTTTCTTTTCTTTTCTTTTCTTTTTTTTCTTTCATCTGTCTATGTCTACCCTTGATCTATAGAATTCTTGTTTTTTTTTTTTCTCTTGTTTTGGTTACTGTTTCTTTAGTGGAGGATGGAAGACTTACATGTCTTTATTGATTTTTAGTAATTAAACAAATTTCCACAGCTGTTTCCTGGAATAATAAATCTTCTTCAGGGTTAAAAGAAAAAAATGATATATTTTATTGTAGTGCCACATATTTGTGGACCGACAAGCTTACGTGTTTGATTTAAATAGTAATAAGGCTGGTTCAAGGGCTCATTCACTTCACTGTCATCAATGGCTAATGCTTATGTAATCACATCCTCTAATTGGACCATTTCAATGGTTTGGTTTTTAACCAAAGTATGCTATTCATGCAAGTAACAGAAAAAGAAAGTATAGATTCTAGTATTGTTTAAAGCACAACAAAAAAGGATACATTGGTCAGGTGTTTTAGCTTTTACAGTAATCAAAGTGTATCTAACCATGAATCAAAATCATCCAAAACTTTAGATTTTGTTACAGACCGAGAGGAAGAAGAAGATTGCATTTCGTTTGAAGTAGCTGTCACCTTCACCGACTGGTATGAATTGTTTTGGTTCGACAAATTGGATGTTTGCTCGAGTAAGTCATCAAGTGCATCATCCAGTGTGGCAGAAATGGATGTTTTAGAAGAACTCGGGGTGTTTCTTATGAGTTGTGGCAGAGCTCTAGGAGCCTCTTTTTTGGACAAGGGAAAAGCAGCAGACGTAAAGCCAGAAGAATCGAGAAACTTGGTCTCATTAAATGAATCGAGAAGCATATCAAGTTCTGCCTCAGCAGCTGTTGCCTCGAACATATATGGTTTCTTCTTGGGGTCTGCGATAGAACTCCCACTGATTTCTGCTGGGGACTCCATAGCTCTGTTTTCACAGGAGCTGCTGTGTCGACTTGCACTGAAGTCACCCTCAGTTTTATTTATCATATCAAATTCTTGATTAAGTGAAATGGGGTCTGATTGGCCAGTAAGAATAGATTCTGATGACATAACCTCAGAGCTCTGTTTTGCAAACTCATTCTTCTCGGATAAATCTTTTAATATCAATTCTTCAGAGACTGTTGAATTTACTTTCATTTCACTTGTTTGCTTTTGTTCTGATTCCAGGCTACTGGTTGCCTTTGCTCCATGGCCAGACTGTCAAAGAAACCGTGTTACTTTTAGCAGGAGATGCTGAAATCAGGACAGTAGACATGCAATTACAAACATGCTACATGAAACCATGTTACTTTTAGCATGAGATGCTGAAATCAGGACAGTAGACATGCAATTACAAACATGTTACATGAAACCATGTTACTTTTAGCATGAGATGTTGAAATCAAGACAGCAGACATGCAATTTACAAACATGTTACATTTCAACCTCGTTTTGTTGTTATATTATATGATTCAACATGTGCAACTTTTGGATGCAAAGGAAAACCAAGTTGATAATTTTCAGAACTGTATCATGCACAAGAAATGTGTTTGAATGCCAATGTAACTTCAAGGACCTAATTCCAAGTAAGAAAATCAGCAAATTATTGTTATATCAGTCTTCCAGACCAATCTGTAGCATTTGTGACATACCGGCAAACTCTTTCTTACAGTTAGGGCATCTTGTAAGCATCTCAAGAGATTTCGTTGCAGGATTGAAGTGAAGAAAATTTTGTTGCAGGCCAAACTAGTCGAGTATTAAAAGCTTATTATTATAACATGACTCCATAATTTTCAGAAACCTCAACTCAGCTAAACCTTAATCTCAATCTAGATGGAACCAGCTATAGGGATCCTTTTCCGTGCTACTAAATAAATCTAACCTGACATTAAAATTAGCAAAAGATCTCAAAGTATTCACAAATCGAATTAGAATGTCAAGCATACCAGCTCTGGTGGTAATATGTCTGCTTCCATGAAGAGCCTCTCTGAAATGTCTACTTTCAGTAGTTGTTCGGCAAGAGCACTCAAATTCAGGGAGAGAAAATGTGCCTGATTAAAAAACCAAATTGCAGGTCAGCAATATCAGGACAGGAAAACAGAGAACATCGCATAAATAAGCTAAGCCAGGAAGAAGAAAAAATCTGAATTAAGAAAAGAGAAGTAGAGTGCTGATAAAATAGTGAAAGGAGAGGAAAATTGACGTTAGCATAAGAATCAGTGCCTAGCACTTCTAGTACCCATCATATGCCCAAGAACTGCCTTATAATTACCAAGATGCATTCCATCTTTCTTTACCAATTTCATTAATCTTTTAGATCCTACATAATTTGTGTGATGTGCTGTCGATATTAAATGGAGTTTGCAGCAAGCACCAAATATTCTAGGAGAGGATTGTATTCCTCACCTTCTCTGCAAGGATCTACGCACCTAGCATATACCAGTGTGACACATCTAATATTGTTTTTGGTTTTTCCAGGTTTGTGGATGCATGATGCCAATTCAAGTTATTACACAAGGCCAAATCCCACTGACTAGGAAACTCAAGTTTGAAGGTTTCTAGCTATCTTAAGTCAAAGAACACTTTTTATTACAAGAACAATCAAAAAATAATAACAATCAGTAACGCTTTCTGTATTATTTGATTTCAAGGTAAGGATACTGATAAACCCTGGAGTAGAGCCAAGCTTCATTTGCATGAAACTTAGAGATCTGGGCTTATTATATTAGCAGCTGATATATAACCTATCTGGGCAAGGGGACAATGAAAAGGTGCAAAATGAATGTCTCAACAGTTATTATATGTCCCAGCTTACTATCAACAAAGGAGAAAAAAGAAAAACCAATTACCTCAGGGCTCACAGCTGATTCATCCTCCACAACAAAATTATCATCCCCAGTCCATGATAGAATGCCCTCTCCCCTGACAGAAAGCATTGGCCCCACTCCGAGTTTGAAGTCTGCTGTTACATCACATCATACACCATTGATTTCATGCCAAACATTAAAAGTAATACCTCAATAAGACTACTGCAGGAAACAATGGCAGAGACAATGCGGTCTCAACCTTGAAGCCAATCTGTTTTCACAAATAAGTATGTAAACAATCGATTTATAAGCTAATCTAAACTCTTGACAATATCAGATGCTCTTAAGATTTAAGAATTGATAGCCAGAGACAACAGATGACAACTCAAATATGGTCATGGAAATATGCTAGTCAGGTGAAAAATGGACAAAAAACTTGACAAGGATATAATATATCATTGTCAAATAAAGGAGAATCAGATTTCTAATTTCTTTAAAACAAACAAACCAAAAAAATTAACATTGCCTGCACTAAAGTCTTTTCACTAAGTTTGTCAAAGAAATAAGATTTTTAACTCTTGAACTGAGCCATATGACTGATAAAAGGCCTAGTCTAATTCCACATACATGCTTTAATTTTGTTGAGAACGAATTAGACCTCTAACATCCCATACTAATACTACTTCAGCCGTTTTCAGAAATGCACGTAAATTTTTCCTTGCAGCATTTCAGACTTCTAGCAGAAAGATATTGCATTAATTTACTCATGTATGTGGCTACAAAGTCATAAGGACATAATCATATTTCTTTCTTTCTTGATCAATGGCAATAAACACCACTAAATTAATAAGTAATCATACAGCATTTCTAAGTCATTTAGACAATTGAACAATACCAAATAAATGACAAAGTTAAAAGCATCAAGAGGAATACCAGGCAAAATGTCCTCCAATGAAGGAAACATATCCAAGTAAGAACCTGACTGGCACTGAGATTGAGCTTCAGCAATCAGGTGACGATAGTCTGCACCTTTACTCTTAGGCAAAATAATATCAGAAGCGTTATTTATACTATCTCCTAAAGGATCTCCAGAACCTGAATCAAATTCTTCCTCATAACGATCACAATTCGAAGGGAGCCCAGACTGTCGAGCTTTCTCCCTAGTTTGCTTCCCTACCGCCTTATTTCCACTTGCAGCATCAGTAGCACCTCCAGTTGGGGCTTTAACTTTTGCTTTTTGACCAGAATGAAACTGCTTTTTGCTATGGTGTAATGAGTGAGCTCTCTTTGATTTTGCCAATGCTTTTGAATCCATTATTGAAAAACAATGCTCATTTAAACATTTAGAACATCCCCATTTTGGAACTTCAAATTCACCACTGCCTAGCACAACATAGAAAAATCAAAACTTTAATATAATAGACCAATAACCAATTACTTTCCGGTTATCAAAAATCAAATGTTTAATCACATAAAGTTTTCTATTTTACATGTCATTTTACAATAATACGATATACCCATTAAGCAAAAATTCGAGAGTTTTATGCAACTAGATCAACAAAATGAAAAAAAAAAAAAAAAATTATAAAGAAAAAAGTGTCAATTTCCCTAACATACCAACAAAACCAAACCCAGTAAACTGACAGGGCACATAAGAAACCTTTGATAAAGTAAATTCGCTGATAGTACCTGAATTGTCTAAGCTGAGCTTGTACAAGGAGAATTCTTTTGGTACGGAATCTGGGCAACTACTATAAAGACCAGAGAGTAATAAATCATGAAAGTGAACAGTGCTATGCTGAGAAAGTGAGACTCTGTCGTTTCAGCGGATTTGAGTTGGGTTCTGCCTCTTTCACTTGAGTTGGGCTGCACACTGGATCCCTATGCTTAAGCCCATGATCCTTTCACAATATTTTGTTTCTTTTAAGAAAAATTATTAACATATGTAAAAATTATTTTTCAAATTTATAATTAATAATATCACATAAAAATATATTTGACGCCTAACTCAATTGGTAAAAAGTGTTTACTTTTATTAAGAATTCTTTTAGTAAAATTTTAAATTTCGGTATTTATAAATTTTAAGTCTTTTAATTTTTAAAATTTTAGATCTTATTGTTCCCACTCCTAGAGAACTTAGTTATCTTTTAAAATATTATTTTCATATTAATTTTAAATTATATTTTTATCTTTTAAAATTTAAAATAAGATCTTTTAATATTTCTTTAAATGTGATAAGTGGACATTTAAATGATATTAACCATTTAATTTGAAAGCAATGGTAATTGAAAATTCATAAACTTAATTTAAATATTTTTATTAAAATATAGAGAATTATAATTTTTATTCATAAAAGTCTTAGATGTTAATTCTAATTGTAATAGGAGTCAATTTGAAATTTATTTTTCTTATAATAAATTTCTTACAAAGTAAATTTTTATCTTAATTTGTCTAAAGAATAATAAACTTCGATTAAACTCTCATTACTTATGATTTTTAACTTTATTTTTCTCTCAAAATAATAGATCTTAAAAGAAGATTGATATAAAAGTAATTTTTAATTCCTAAAATAAACAATAATAAATTGAAAAGAAACAATAATAAAGGAAAAAAATATGGGTACCATGACTGTATATTGTCATACCAAACATCATAAGTTTAATACATCATTTATCATCCCTTGATTGAGGGAGAATCATCAAAAGTACCATGAAAATCCCTTTGATGGAGGGGGGAAGTCTCAGCAATATCACAAAAGTACTTAGTTTTACAAATAAGCCAATCAGAAAGTATTAGTATTTTTACTTATTAAAATTAGGGAGAATTAAAATATCAGTATTAATGACTAATATTTTCTATTTTGTAGCCATCAATAGCTAATTGAATTTATAATAAATGAATAAAAACCCATTTTGCAAATAAATTGCAAAGAGTGTAAGCAGCTTATAATTGGCTAAGTTTGAGACTTTCTACATGTTTTAAAAAGAGAAAAACACATCCATATCTTTGATATGAAATTTTGATTTGCACTTCATTAATCTATAACAATTTATATTATTTTAATTTTAATAATTTATTAATATAATTAGATGCTAGATTAGCTAATTATATAGTAGTTAGTCGTCGATTAATAAAATATATTATTTTTATTAGTTAAAAGTTTTTATCTATTTTTAAAATTTAGTCAGCGGGACTTAACAATTATATAAGAATGATTTATATAATTTTAATTTGTATAAATAATTAAAAATTATATACAATTTTACAAACAATTAATAAATTAATTAAAACAATACCAATTAATTGCCTACATCATTAAAAAATAAATCTTATAATGACAAAGTACCTTGTGAAACCCTTTGATTTGTATTGTGGCATTTTATTGCTAATGTTGGGAAAATTGTGGAGATGGATGAGAAGGAGAAGCCAAATTAATTCATAGATAGTGAAGCAATTTGAGATAAAGGGAATGGTAATGGATGTAGTGGCAACTAATAACAAGGCTCAACATGCAACCTAATTAATTAGCTTTTTTTAATCATTTGTTTCTTTGATAATTGATAAAGTGTGCTACGATAAAGCAAATCAATTGCTTGATTTGAATCTTTGTACTAATATTTTATTTTGAAACATACCACCTAGATATGTATTATTTTAATGATCACATCAACTATAAGTCTATAATTGTTTTCCTTTTCCTCTCTTTTTAATACTAAAATATAATTATAATAATATGATAACTCTTCCTCTAGAATCCTATTGAATCGGTTTTACAATACAATAATAGGTAAGTTTACCAATTTATCATATAATTTAGGTAGTTACTAACGATCTTAACTAGTCGTTTATCTGTACGTTGCATAACCGCTATTATTATTTCGACTATAAATCAAGTTAATAAACACAGTTTAATAAAGATTTTAATATTTATTATTATTTATAATATTTTAAAAATAATAGTAGACTAACTATTTTTAAATATATTTTTTAATTTTTTTAAAATTTTAAATTTTATTAGTGCTATAATATAAAAAATATTTTAAAAATATCTATTAATTAATTTTAGTATTACATAAATTAAATTACTATATTTTAGGATTAAGAGTCTATTATATAATTAAAAATTAATTTATTATTGAATATAATATTAAAATTATTACTTGATTAGAAAATTAATTTATTAGTTAATAAAATATTAAAATATAATTAATATGCTATTTTTAAGATAGATTATTATTATTTGATTAGAAATTATTTATTAGTTAAAAAATATTAAAAAGTTATATATATATATTTTAAATTAAAGTTAGTATTTAATTAGGAATGTAACTTATTAATTAATAAATTAATAAAAAAACTATAAAATTACATATAAACTTAAATTTTATGTGTTAAAAATAAATATATATGTCAAAATAAAAATTTTATGTGTCAAAAATTAAGCACGTATATCAATAAAATTTAAATATTAGAAATTAATATATATATATATATATATATAGATGCTCACTAGTTAAGATTTGCTAAAAATGATACATGTCTTGAATTTTGATTCGAATCTAATATGTTTTTCGGCCCTGCAAATACAAGATAGAAAAAGCTAAAAGTAACTATAGTAATCCTGGTTTAAACTCACCTAATCCTTAATTTAATTATAATTAGCAAATCTCTTGCCATTCACATTAATTAATGGCATGCATGCCATTGCTATATATGTAATTGGAGGAAATTAACGTCAAATTGGGCACTATAAAAGACCACTTTTTGTAAATAATTAAAATTTCTTTTTAACTCTTATCAATCATTGTATACTTTTCTTGCTCAAATAATTTAAGTGACAAACCGAGTGGAAGATACATATGGCCTTCCCTTTTGAATATGTGTTTGAATTAATTAGCTATAGTGAATAATGGTTTGAACAAGTTCTTTGTTTTTGTCTTTTCTTTTCTTTCTTCCCCGCGTGTAATATATGCACTAATTGCATGATTAACGATGGATAATCTCCAACCAAATTCTTAATTATCAATTAATTAATTAATTACTCATTGAAACCCCTTCTTTCTTTTCTTCTCCTTAGTGGAATTTCAGTGCTCATCAAAAAAAAAAAAAAGAATTGATGGGGACCCTTGTTTCTTATCAATATATACATACATAACTTAATTTTTGTATTAATTAAGTTCTGAATATGAATACTTAATTCTATGATTCGGGCATTATGTGGTGCCTTTCTCTATCTCAAACACATACAAAGATGTATCCAAGAATGGGTTTATCAATTAGAATTTGCCTTTTAAGAGAACATGTAGGGACCATAATTTCATGTAAGAGAGAGAGAGAGTGGGGTGCTTTCTTTCTTTAACTTTGCTTAATTTCAATCCAAAAAAGAGGATCTTTAATCTTCTGAAATGGTATTTGAATGAGTATATTATAATTTGGTTGATTGAGCATATAGTGGTAGTCTCTTTCAATGTTTTTGGGAGGATATACATATAGCCATATAGCTTGAGCAATATTTAGTAAAAGAACTAAATATAGTTCCATCATCAAGATACATTTTTAATACATTCTTTTTTTAAAAAAAATTCTTTGATACTAATTATGTGATTAATTATTTGGTGAAAAGGAGCATAATGCAATTTATATATGGTTAACATTTTCTTTTACACCATTTTGTTACATTCTTTTGTTCTCCTTTTTCAGTGTATTGAATTTGAGTTTATGACTTAACTTGAATTAGTCTTCACCAACGTTAATCCCTGCCTGAAGTCCTGGCGTTAAATTCACAAACAAAAGTGAGGAAAGCACCATACACTTTGTCTAGTCACTAAATTTGATGTCTAAGTTAATATTTAAAAGAGTATAAATAAAATTTAAGGAATGAAGAATGAACTGGGGAATACTGTGATCATTTTGTAAGAAAATTCTTGACTATATTTGGTGTATGCACTATTTATATAATAAACCGATAAATTATTGATACATATTTATTAATTTTAAATGAGTGTGTGTCAATTATCCAATACCAAAATATAAAACACTCAAACATATATATTACTCTCTTATATAGTGTATTAGAAAGCCTAGATAAGAATTTCCTCATTTTGTATATACAAGCATAAGAATAGTTTCCTTATGTGAGCAAAAAAAGAAAAAGGAAATATTCTCCTTATCCTAGTTATAAACTTCTTATTTAATAATGTTATAATATAATTAATATATTAACTAATATGTTATTTTTAATTAAATAATAACTCTATGATTGAAAATAGTATATAATTATCATACTAATTAATTATAAATTACTTTTCAATTAAACAATAATTTCTGATCCTAAAAAAATAATTTATTAATCATATTTTGATATTAATTTATATAAATATAAATAATACATTAGTTGATAGATTAATAAAGTCTTTTCATCTTATGCTTATCAATTTTATATGTCCCATTGATTTATTTCTAAATACAGTTAGTTTAAGTTAGTCAAATTCTATACATATAATTTCTTTTTGAATTGGAAAAGGTTTAATCTTTTTAACTTAAGAAAATTATAATTTTTATACTCAAAATAATAACAATAATCTCATAACGGACAACCGATTAATATATTTTAAAGAGAATTATTAAAATTTCAGTATTTGATTCCTGCAATATAAAGAAACACACATTCGGCAATTGAACAACTAATGACGGTGCCTTTGCTAAATTCTTTTTTATACAGTTTGCTAATATTTCTACTCATTATTTTCTTTAAAGGGTTTATAGATCTCTTTAGGGATCTCAGTGTCCACCCAATATCAAGTATATATATATATATATATGTATATATCCAATTCAAATTTGAATAAAGTTCATACAGTCTTTAAATGAATTTAGAACTTCACTTAAAATTCCACCAAACCCCCAAATAATTGCTTAGACTGTGAATAAGTTCAAATACTCATACCAAATACAAATACAGCTAGAACAATTAAGTTGATAAAAAAAAAAAAAAACAAAAACTCAGATCTAAAATTTGACGCATTTACTATCGAGTTAATCCTGTGAATACGGTCCGACTTACATTTTTTAACATGAATACTCACTAATTGTTTGTAGCATGCATGCCTTGGCAGCTATATGTAAGTAAAGAATTGAGTCATTAAGGTTAATTATAAATCAATTTTTTGGCAGTGGGTTAATATCAACTGATATGCTTCTTTCCATACTGAACAATTCTATACAGTCACACTCAACAAGTTAAAGATATAAGAGCTACTTTACTTTTGTTTGGTTTGATCAATTTGACCAACAGCTTATGTATGGTTGAAAGTGAGAGAATAGGTTAAATGAGTTGGTCAATAAATTTTTTTGTAAGTGAAAACAAACAAGAAACCCATTACCATCTCCACTAGGTGACATTTACATACTTTAGTTGATATTCTCACAATATATATATACACCTTTCTCTTGTTTTAATCTCTCTTATATAGAATGTATATATATATGAATATATCATTCATTGAATGATTTCATGAAAACACAGTTTGTCTTGTTCGATATCAGAAAATAAGTTAGATACTATTCAGCACTAATTCATTAGCAGACGAAATTGTGCTCCTTTTTGTGTTATACCACTTGTCCTCCATCTTCATCACCTGTTTAATATAAGTGACCTGACCAGGTGGGAAAAAAAAGGATCCTGTCTACCTACTTACCCTTTTTCTTTCTTTTTTTCCCCTAATCATACATTCATTTGATTTTGCTGCCCGAAATCTTACTCTCCTTTTTTTTTTTTTTAATATTTTCTATTCACATATCAACATCATGACATGAACTTGGGCTCCCATAAATGAAATTAAAACAAAGATCACAATTATTAATAATATATATCTCTATTTTAATTATACGATCGCTTCTGATGGTTATTCTGTGTTGAATTTCGTTTTATACAAATATAAAATTATTGCGAGTAAAAGATATTTAATCACTCTTATATTAGTAATTAAGTATTTCAACATAAAATAGAATAGATTTGTATATAGAAGTGTGTTAGAAATATGAAATTAATTTTAAAACTTCATTCCAACTGTTTAAACTTTTAGATGAAATTATTTTTTGATGGTTTTAATAATTTTATATAAAAATTGAGATGACCAATTGAATAATAATTTATTTTAATAACTATAATTTACAATCTTGAATTATAAGCTAAACTTGATTGACTTGATTGAGTAAATTGTAAATTATATACAACTGATTTAGAATAAATTCAATTAATTAAAATTTGTAATATGCTTCTAGTTATGAAGCACTATAGTGATGATCAACCAATATCTTGAAGGAATATTCACATAGCTATTTAAATTTTATTTTATTTATTTTTTTAAAGTTATTTGGATTAGTCATGCTGTTATGACATGTGTATCACAAATAAAAAAGATAGTTAAAAGAAAAAAAATATAAAAATATATATATAAAGGAGGAAAAATAAAGATTTTACAAAAAAAAAAAAAAAAGGCATATATTCTCTAACTTTTGATATAGGCAAAGCATGTGAATTGCTGTACGTAGGAATCCTAGATCCAAAATCTGCTTTCCCTTTTGGGATATCTTTTTGTTCAAAAGTAAAACTAATCTTAATTGCCTTACATATTTTCAAATTTTAATTTTAACCCAAAGAATTCATGATTTAATTGCAAACTTATAAGCTTTTGACCCATAAAATCACCACCCCAAGTATTTAATTTTTATTTTTAAATAATTATTATTAACAAATGGAGCTTCAAAGTCAAAGGTAATTTTATTAATTTAATGTAGTCTAAAAAATATTTATGGATAAATATATTGTAATAATAGGATACCAACAACTTGATCCAATATAAATATGTTTTATTCTAAGATTTGAATCTTATTGAATTCTAGAAAAGAAATTACAAAGTTAAAATATTGTAATAGTAAAAACTATGTAAGGACTGAATAGGAATGGTTCCATCTGAGTCACATGATCAGTGACTAGGTTTTCAGGAGCTGTGACTTATGTCCATATATGAATCTCTTGAAATCAGTAAAAACACACAGCTTGGTTTAGGATTTCTTAGAATTGCACAAAACAATTATAAACTAATTAAAAAAAAAAAAAGGCTAAACCTTCATTTTCAAAGTAGAAAAAAGACAAGCAAAGAAACAAACATACCCTTGGTGCCAACATTTTGCTTTTCCCTAAACCCCCCCTCCTTCTAACCATTTCAAAATCTCTTATCTGTGTACATGGTTTCTAACTTGAGAAGAGAGAGAGAGAGGAAACCCTTTTCTTTTATTATGTTTTTCTTGAGAAAGAGAAAAGAAAAGAAAATATTATTAGAAAACAGTTTTATGTGGGGTTTTGTATAAGACATTGAAAGTTGAAGCCTTTGAAGGGGTGTTGGAGATGGAGAGAATATTCTTAAGTTGCCAAAGTTCAACAGCTAAACTCCAAGATTATACACTAAACTATCTTACAAAAGCAAAAACATCATTAGATAATTATGATTATGATTAAAGGGGTTAGCAGGAAAAGTCAGCCCACAAGGAGACTACTACTCCACACTTCCAAAAATTCACTGCCTTTGTCAGCTCTCTGTCTTTTAACCTCTTCCCTATACCCTCTCTTATACTAATATATATATATATATGATCAATAATTTATTTGATCAAAGATGACATGATATATATTCATTGCACAACTTCAATGAATTATCTTAATCTCTTTAAAACATCTGCATTGTATTTATTTATTTGTTTGTTTGTTTAGTTAAAACCCTACATGAGAGTGATTCCATAAATAGTTTTAATTCATACTGAAGCAAATAATCCTTCAAGAATTTAAAGGTAAAGACTATTTTATATATGGACCATCTAAAGCTAATGCACCTCTCATATCCAGAGCTTTTACAGGAAATCAAAAAAGAATTTTTTTAATTTTTTTGAAAAAAAAAAAAGAACACTTTACATTTTACAAAAGAGAAAAGCTAACATGCATAAAGGGTGACTGAAGAGAAAGAAAAGAAAGTGTAAAGTGATTGTATCTATCTAGCTACCATTCAAGAAATAAGCAGCCAATCAAACTTCCATCCTTGAACTTCATTAGGCAACAATTAATTACCAATTGTATTGTATATATGCTGCTTAATTAATCATAATAATCCTCTTGGCAAAATACTCATCTGAAAATAATACAATGGCAAGTGGGTTGTTTCTTTTTGGCTCTGGTCAATTTGAACTGTGGGATGCCATAGGCGTACTGCCATTAGGACGATTATTCCCTTTTATGTGTTATTTTCGTCGTTTCCTTTGGAATTTACCTTCCTTGACAGTTGGGCACGTGCATGGATGCACGTGCATGGCAGATTTGCAATTCAAGAAAATACATCATAATAATAATAATAATTAACCCAAAAAAAAAAAGAGAAACAACTGATCATATATAGACTTCCCTTAATTTGAAATACGTAAAATGTAAGAACCATCACTTCGGAAAGAGACTTGAGAGCTTTAAAATTTTAGACTAAGGAAGAAAAACTGATGATGATGGCAATGTTTTTACTTTTGTGGAAAATGAGGTTAAAAGAAGGTTTCTGAGTGGAGAGGCGTCTCAAGCCAGTCACACTAACCTCAGACATGTTTAACTTATCTTTCTTTTAATTTTATTTTTCTTTTTGACAAGTTACAACATATAAATCCATGGCACTGCTTTTTCCATATGATGACCACTAGCCAGCATGCATGGTTTCAAAATTTCTTGTATATATATATATATCTGTCTTGGGTAGGGAACCAAGAGACCAAGACTTCAAATTTGGAGGCAGCACCAATTTCGCCTTGAGCTACATGCCTGCATTTGTGTGGGACATGAGTTAGGTTTTCGTTGCAGGTTCTATGGGGTAATTAACCTTTTAGGGATGCCGAAAGTTTAATTATATAGCCTCAACCTATATATTAGTGTTGATGTCAAGTACAATCACTGATAGTAAATGTGGGACTAAAAGAAAAGAAACAAAGAACAGCAGTTCTTGTAATTATTGAGAGAAGCCTGTATGGTTCTTACGAATTAATGAACTAAATTTTTCAGGTTAAACTAGTATTAATTGTAATACATAAAAAAAAAAAACAAAAAGTTTTATATTAGACTGTATGATTAATTACAAAACTATAGGTCATTAGTTATGGCTAATTGGTGAGTAAAAACCAAGAGAAAGAATCCAATCTAATTGCTTTTGAGGAGATCTGGTACATATATGTTTAGGATAGAATATAGGTAGCTCAAGCTAGGGTTCCATATACAAATATTTGGTGGGGTTCTTTGCTTAATTGTAAATTAATAAACAACATTTGCATATAAGATATATACTAATGTTGGTATAGATTAGAAGAGAGTTTTAGCTTAGAAAAATAAGAGAAAGAAAAAAAGCAAACAAATTATGGGATAATCATTCCAAATAGAAAAGGCATGGAGACTAGCTTTACCCCAACCTCATCATATGTGTCATCATGCACCTTTGGTCTTTGCTCTTCTTTCTTTCTTCAACTTCTCTTCCTTCCCCTCTCTCTTCCTCTATCCCAACTTTAACTTTTTCACCACCTCCCCAAAAGAATTTATGATTATTCTATTCCAACCCTTAGCCAAAAAGCAAATTTAAGTAATTAAAATGACTGCAGCACATTAGAGAGAGAGAGAGAGAGAGAGAGAGAGAAACAGGAACATAGGTATCAAAGTCTTGCATATATCTGCTTATGTTGTTAGGGTTCAAACCTCATAAAGACACAATCTTTTCATTCTTGGGTCTTCTCTTAATCACAATTCTAATTAATATCAACCCTTTTTTTTATGAGAACTACTTTCTTTCTTTCTCTTGTGTTTCATATAGATTGAGTACTCAAGTTAACTTAGATATATATATATATATATATATTTTAAGGTGAAACTCCGAAAGATGTTAGAGAAGATCATGGCAGAAGAAGCAATCTCAAGTAATGGTTTTGTGGAAAACAACCAAGTTGTTGGATCTAATCTTCCTCCTCTGAAGAAGAAGAGAAACCTTCCAGGAACACCAGGCAAGAAGCTTCATCATCATATACTGTTATTCTTTTTGTCTCTCTTCTATAGCTTTATGATGATCATTTAGTTTTTAGTATATTCAAAGTTATTCTTTCTTTTTATACTTTTAATCCCATATGCTTAATGGGGACATACGTACTAATTCTATTACAAACTGTTCAGATCCTGAAGCCGAAGTAATAGCCTTATCACCAAAAACACTCATGGCTACCAACAGATTCTTGTGTGAAATATGTGGCAAAGGATTCCAGAGAGATCAGAATCTACAGCTTCATCGGCGAGGGCACAATCTTCCATGGAAGCTCAAGCAAAGGACTAGTAAAGAAGTAAGAAAGCGCGTGTACGTCTGCCCTGAAAAGACCTGTGTCCATCACCATCCTTCTAGAGCTCTCGGAGACCTAACTGGAATAAAGAAGCACTTTTGCAGAAAGCATGGTGAGAAGAAATGGAAGTGCGAGAAATGTTCAAAGAGATATGCCGTGCAGTCAGATTGGAAAGCACACTCCAAAACCTGTGGGACTAGAGAGTACAAATGCGACTGTGGAACTTTATTTTCACGGTAGGTACTAATAGTGTATATATATTGCTTATAAGATTTTTCACACTGGAACCATTTTCAGGACAGTGAAGTGAAAACGTAAATTATTACTAGAATTTATATAGTGATGGTGATACTGAATTTCTTGTCAAATATATGGTAAGAATTAAGATGTTCAAGACGATAACGATTAAAGCATGAATCGAAAGTGATCCTTGTGGTTCTAATATGTTTGTCTGTGTGAACTATGATAAAGCATCACTTCTCTTTCTTTAATTTTTTTTCTTTAATGTCAACACAGAAATAATCCAAAGAAGAAAGTTGTTTTTGTGGTTGTGATATCGTTGTCTATCCACCGTCCACTCTTTCTCTGTTCTGAAGAAAAAGGAAAAGAAAAATTAGTAGAGACATAGTGAAGACAAAGAGACATAGGTAGAAAGACAATATTATTTCCACATACTTATCAACATTTTGGATTTAGTGTCCTTAATTTACCTTTTATGACCCATACCTATTACTGTTAACAATGCTTTTTTTAATAGTAATCATGAATATTTGAAATGATTATTAATTAATTAATAATGTTTGACTAAACTGCAGGAGGGATAGCTTCATTACTCATAGGGCATTTTGTGATGCTTTAGCAGAAGAGACAGCAAGAGTTAATGCAGCATCTAACATAAATGGATTAGCTGCTACTGCAAACAACTTCAATTATCATCTAATGGGTGCTCCAATAGGTCCTAACATGGCACAGCATTTCTCTTCTATTTTCAAGCCAATCCCAAGCAATAATGACCACACAATGGACCAAACAAGAAGAGGATTGTCCTTATGGATGAGCCAAAGCCATGAACCGATTGCTCAAGAAATTCACCAACTTGGGTCGATGGGTTCATCGGGAGCAATCTTTCACCATGATCCTCTTAACAATTCATGCTCAAATTCTTCACCAACTGATTATCACTTAAGTTGGCCAATTTTTGGAAGTAAACTCTCTTCCACTAATGCCCATCATCATGAAGAGTTAACAAGCACTACTTCATCACTTCCATTGAACAATGTTAAAGAAGCAGCTGCAGCAGTTCAACTAGTAAGTGTTCCTTCCTTATATAGTACTCAACAGCAGCCAAATCAAACCGCTCCTTCAGCTAATATGTCAGCTACAGCTTTACTTCAAAAAGCTGCTCAAATTGGTGCAACTTCAACTGATCCAACATTTCTGGGAAGTTTTGGGTTAAAGAGCAGCACTAACAACAGTCAGGTTCAAGATCAAGGCAGCAATAAGTTTTGCGGATTAATATATGGTTCGAACCCAACAATCACAAACATTATTGCAAGTGATCATGTGGAGAACAACAATGATATTTCTAGATTGAATCAGCTGCAAATGTACATGCCATCAGGACCGGTGGCCAAACGCCAAAAACTACACAGTCATGATCATGATCAAGATACTAGTGCTGCTGCAGCAGTAGGAGGGCAAACTAGAGACTTTCTTGGTGTAGGTGTACAACAAGCAATATGCCACCCAACATCAATCAATGGATGGATTTGATCATTACATGGAGAATGCAAATTAATATCATGGGCTGCATGTTTTTTCTTTTTTTTTTTTAATTTCTTTCTCATTTTGATGAATAGAAAGCAATCTTGGTAATTAATTATTATAATAAAAGTGGGAACTGAAGAGGAAAGAAAGAGAGATATGGAGATTTTTAGTATTGGGAAACTTTGCAGGGAGGAAAAGGTAGCTAAGTAGGCATGGCATGATGGAGGCTAAAAGTTATGCTTAGATAACTAATTTGAGGAGTTGAAGGAATGCATCCATGCATATTCCTGTGGAACCTAGAAAGCTGATTCCATATTAAAAATGGTGACCCTTTCTTTCTTCTTTTTTTTTTTTTTTCTTTTTTTATTTTAAATTTTTTGAGATGATAAAAGGAGAAGGAAGTAGTGGGAAGCAAAGTATAAGCACCTTTTGAGCTCCATTATTGCATCTGTTTCATCTCTCTTTTTACTTTGTTGTGGTTTAATTTGTCTTGTCGACCTAGGACTTGGAAAAAGAGAAGCTTAGTTTAGTAGCATACTCTTGCAATTAAAAGCAGAAGCCAAGTTATTAGTATTTGTAATTAAGAAAATAAATTAAAATTATTTCTTCATTATAATACTATGTTATAAATTTCATAAAATAAAAAGAATAATTTATTAATTTATAATTATCTGAATTCTTTTTTCTAGTATGGTATTATAATGTAAACTTTTTTGACAGAATAAAGAAATAATTACTTCTTATAGATTACGTGGCTTAGAGTCATAACTAATTGGTAAAAATTGGAGGACAAGTAAAGGACATGGCAACCAAAAAAGAGAAAAGGAAAAATAGCCAAAAAAATAAATAAAAAGCAAGCAACCATGAAAAAGAAAAAGAAAGGATAAAGGGAAAAAGAGAACTAAATTCTTGCACCAGTCTCTTTGATTTTGTGAACTTTTGATTGATACGATTGATTGAGGTTTATCATTCTTTCATATTTTTTTTTTCCCAACCTTTAAAAGGTACAGAAAATTTACCATGCACATAAGAACTTATTGGAAATTGGGAACTAACAGTACTTCTCACCTCCAAATTTGAGCTTTTATGGAGCTTAAGATTCAAAAGGAATTGCAATTGGTGTAATGTCAAAACAAAAGTGAACTATGGCCCTCTTGCACACTACAATTTTGAGTTACATGTTTTTTTTTTTTTTTTCTTCTTCTTTTCATGTGTTGGTGTTAGGCTTTTGAGCTAAAGCCAAAAACACAAATGGGGTTTCAGATTCAAGTGGACCATGTTTGGGGAAAAAGGATATTTTTCCTGGCTTATTATGAAGGAAAGAAAATGTACATAATGATTATCATAAATAAATACATATCCTTGTTGTGGTGACACAACTTTGCCCCCACAAACAGCCTCTTTAAATTGCAGATATGATATATCCACAGTTTCAGCAATTCCTTTTTCCAACCAACATTGAGTAAATTCTGAATGAATAAATTTAAAGTTTATTGGATAGATTGATTGGTTCTATAGGGACCTAAGTTATAGATGTGGATGAAAACTTAATTATTTTGGTGAATTTAAACATTGCCTTCTTTCTTTCTTTTTTCATCTGCTTTTGATTTTGATTTTTTTTAATTTTCTGCTTTTTGATTTTTTCTTTTTTATAAATTCTTTAGCATCCAATTTTCGAGAGAGGTGTATCCATAGATTTTCTTTATTTATAATTTAAAAATTTTCTTTTTAAAATATAATTAAATTATATTTTTTAAAATTAAAATTTAAAAGTAGAAATAAAAAAGAAAATCTAAAATTTTAAATTACAAAATCTTCTACCTAATCTAAATATATGTTCTTATTTATATACTGACATAATTAATAAATATTAAATAATTAAATATATAATAATTATATAATTTTAAAACATGAAATATTTATACATATATTAAGATTTATTTTTTAAATTATAGCATGCGAACAGTAAGCCTTGCTGGCCTTGAGCAAACATTTTCTCTGTAAAATTTGAAGGCCCATTTTAGTTTATGACGTCGTGTCGTATGGGTTTAACGAAAATCAACAAAGCCCAATCATACACCATGCAAATGAAAAGTAAGCCCAAGATCATAGCTGTCCTAAAACCCTAGGGCTAACTGAAGAAGGTGAGGCAGCCAAGCTAAGCTAAAGTTAACAGTAGAGAAAATGAAATTCACAGACTCACCGGTGATAGAGCTTCCGATCGGAGACAAACTCCTATCTGTCCAGCAAGACAATGGTTCCATGCATGTCGGAACCTCCGTTTGGCCGTGTTCTCTTATCCTGGCGAAATTCGCCGACCGCTGGTCCACCGCCTCCTCAAACCCCTACTCCACTCTCGTCGGCTTCCGCTCCAAGCCCTGCCGCGCTGTCGAGCTCGGCGCCGGATGCGGAGTTGCCGGCATGGCATTCTACCTCCTCGGACTTACCGACATTATCCTCACCGACATCGCGCCGGTGATGCCGGCACTTAAGCATAATTTGAAAAGGAACAAAGAAACCCTAGGCAAGATGTTGAAGACATCGATTCTTTATTGGAAGAATGGGGATCAAATAAAAGCATTGAACCCTCCGTTTGATGTAGTTTTAGCGACGGATGTTGTTTATATTGAGGAGTCTGTTGGGGAGTTAGTTGGGGCAATGGAAGCGCTTGTGGCAGACGACGGTGTCATTTTGTTGGGGTATCAGTTGAGGTCTCCGGAGGCCGATATCAAGTTTTGGGAAATGTGTAGAGAGGTTTTTGAGATCGAGAAAGTTCCACATGAGGATTTGCATCCTGATTACGCTTATGAAGAGACCGATGTTTACATTTTTCGCAAGAGAAACAAGATGATATAGCTAAACCTACACCCATTTACATTGTAAATTTTTGTTCTTGCTAATGGTTCATCCTTGTGTTTTTGAAATGGGTAAATAAAATTGTTGCATTCTATTTGTCATTTATTGAAGTCCTGATCTTTTAATGTAACAGCAGAATAGTATTCTGCTAATTCCGCCAACCATTGTGGGCCAACCATTTCTTGCTGTTGCTATGGTTCATTGAATTCATTCAGTAATTATGTATTACGTTAGATGACTTAACAAACATTCAAGTACGTTAGCTATGGTTCCCCGCGTGCATTCTGTTTTTTTTTTAATCAACAATGTCAACTGGTCTGGCCAAGTTCCTTTGTTGTGTTGGGATATGTCCTGTTCCTTTATTATCTTTTGCTGAATGATGAAAGAAGAGCCTAAGGTGAGGGATCTCACAATGTAATTCTTTTTCTTAGTCTGGACTGCTAATTCTATCTTCTCGAAGGTTTTCATTTCAAATATTAATGTGGTTCAGTAATTATAAGGTTTCGGCTTCAGAGGAGTTCAGGTTTGGCCAAGCTCATTGATGTTCCCTTGTATTATACTTGCATTCAGTCGACCTACAGCTAAATTGTAAGCATTTTAACACTCTGTAATTTGAACTGTGTTGCACACATCAATCATATCAAAGTTCTGTGCGTTCTCTCAATTATGTTCCTTCCCCTCCATATATACATATATGTTTAGATACAGAGAGATATTGCATATGTACATGCATGCAATTTCTGCCTTTATATCATAATTTGTACTGTGTAAATACTGTTCTCAGTATTTGACTAATACTATTATCTCAGTTTGTCAGTAAAGGCTTTCAATAGGCATGAAAATTTGTTCACTACGTCTTATCAGCATTAATTGCCACATTAACAACTTCTTTGAAGATGGAGATGAGAATAACTCATAAATCATAAACTCTACAAATTTGCAACAGTTTTTCTTTTATTTTCTTAATTGCAAGTATGTGATTGTAGTGTTTTGTATTCATAAGCATTCTAATTGAAAAGTTTGACCTGATGAAATGATAAACTTGTTTAATTATAATCTTTCTATGACATCAAGGGTATCTATGCTTCATGAATGAGTATAATTTTCAATTACGTTCTCATTGTGGAAGTTGTACTATTTCTCACTGCAAGTGTTTTGGTAAACTTTCTTTCTTTTTTGAATAATAGTTTAGAAATGGGAGCTCAGCTCATGTCAGATGGAGCAATCGCTCAATCTGTCTTCAATTTCTCTTTTTACTTGAACTTACAGATTGATACTTCTAAGAATAAACTTAAGAAAGCTTTTATATGCTATAAAGTTTTGATTTACATTTGTCAAAATTAGGAACAGTTTAAATCATTACTCAGTCATCTTGCTGTAACCATCTAAATAAGAATTGGTGCTTCCCGTGGTATCAAGTTTGCCTTATATTGATGTTGCTGTTTTTCTCTTACTCAACTTGCACATCAACTTATCACAAGTTTGGAGGGAGGTGAGAAGTGTCTGCCTCGCTTTTCAAATTGAGCGAACCTTAGGATGTCTATACGCATTTTGAAGGGAGAATGCTTCTGAGCTGGGACCCATTTTGACTGAGGTACAGGTAAGCATTATGGACAATTCCGGCTAGGCTGTTTATTCAATACCTTGAAGAGACCCACGAGAGTGGGAAGTTGTGAAGTTCATGCATATACCATCTAAGCATAAATGCACTGGGTCCCAGAACCAATGTTGGGGGTAAGTATTGGAACTAGAATTGTCAAAAATGAGCTATAGACACAGTACAGAGTCGAGAATTTGAAGCTACAAACTTATATAGCAATCCTTATCAATATCTGATGCTTCTAGATAATAGTTCTTGTGTTGATTCCATAACTGCATACCTCTAAAGACATATTTATGTGCAGTGTGCATCTGAACCATGAATATTCAGTGATATTATTGAATGAGCTCACCTATAATCATAGAAAAGTGACATAAAACTTCTTAAGCTCTACATTTTATTGTCATTATTTGCATCATGATTGGTTTCATTGATTCAGCCTTTAGGCCTTAACTATTGGTATACTTCTGCAGCATACTAACAGGACCAGTCAGACAAGGGTGTAGCTCCTTTCCTGGTAATAACTTGCCGGTATCAAGCCAACCATAAGTGAGGTTTGCAGGTGAGTATGAGTTGGCATATATCATCATCCGAAGCTGAACTTGATAAGAGAGAAGTTGCAGATGGTGTTGATGCAAGTATTAGCATCTCGTGAGCCTTGTTTAGCTCATATTTCAACATGTCAACTTCTTTCTCAAGCTTAATCTTCTCTGCCGACACATTACGAAGCTCTTGCTGGATGTTGTTGTATTCTTGCTCTTTGGTTTCAACTCTGTGCCTTGCCCTTCTGTTCTGATACCAAATCGCAACTTGTCTAGGTGGAACTCCTAGTTGACGGGCAAGCTCGAGCTTGAATTCTGCTTTTAGTTTCTGGTTGGCATTGAAGCTTGATTCCAAGATTTGAAGTTGCTCTCGTGCGAGCCTTTTCTTGCTTGGTTTGGAAGAGTGTTGGCTTGGAGTTTGGGATTGATGGAAATGGGAGTTCATCTTCTTTCTGTGGATCAATCTTTGCTTATTCTGGAGAGGCTGGACTACTCTCTTATAGGCCTCGTGGCAGGCGGATGTAAAGTGAGGGAAACGAGAATGGCTTGTGAGGGAGCTTTAGGTTGGCCCTACAAGTGCATGGACGTGTTTGAAATTGCAAACTATATATCAGCCTTCTTTTAAACCCGGACCGAAACGGCCAGACCCGAAAACCCCAGTAACCGGACCAAAAGCTATAGGTTTAATTAAGCCATTAAACAATTCAAGACATTTTAGTCACTCGCTTTGTTCCTTTTGCCCGCTTTCCCTCCCTCTCTTGGACTGCAAATGACGATTTCTTACTTTATTAATTTGGTGGAGAATGAAAATGCATAAATTTTTCTTTTACAAAGCAAATAATAAAGACTAAATTAGATTAAAAAATTTGAGAATTAAATGTTTTTTTTTTTTTTTATTTGAGTTACAAATGAAAAGAAGGGATAAATTTGAAATCTTTTCCGAATTAAGATATGCAAAACTATTATGTTATTATGTTATGTTTTCTTTTTGTGAGATAATTTTTTTAAAATTATCATTAATTTAAAAATTAGTTTAATTTGCTCTGTTTTTTTTTTTCTTTTTCTGATGCGGAGCTCAACCTCATTATAAGATAAAAAGAAAATATATTTATCTATTTCAAGGATTTTAAATTTTAATTAAAAATTATTATATATATTATTAATGTCAGTTTTCGAAGAACAGACGATATTTCAAGTTATAATAAAAAATATATATCAATATTATTTAGTATGTCTTTGGGCCTCTCCAGTAACTTGATCGTTTTTATAATATCCTTATATGATTTGTATTCTATATCTATAGTGTTTATTAGGATTTAGGACTGCGATCACAGTAAGCGCAAAATGGTAACAATGGAAGACAATACTAAGGAAAGCAACTCAGGGAAGCCGATACGGTTCGTGTACTTTGATGATGCAAATGGAAAATTTAAGGTAGACCCAGATGCCATTGATCTTCTTCAACAAATCAAAGGACCTGTTGGTGTTGTTTCTGTATGTGGGCCTGCTCGTCAGGGTAAAAGCTTTATCTTGAACCAGGTTAATTCCTTTTCTTTCTTCAAAACATATTCCTCAATCAACATTTTGGGTTTCTTATTCATGCAAAAGGCTACTTGGTTATGTACTTTCTTTTTGGCTGTTTGGGTAATTTGGAGGTTTACTAGTCCTGCCAATTATGTGTTTTTTGGAAGTCTTTGATTGCTCTTGAGTACAGGAATGTTCATTGAAAGTTTGGAGTTATTGTGTTTTATTCGTCATTGTGGGGCAATTTTTTTTTCTTTTTCTTTAGTTTCTATCTTTCTTGTTGGTGTTTGGGGTTTTAAGGCTTTCTAATATTGTACATTTCTACGTTTTCGTAAGAGAATTACGGAGAAGGTAATCTTAGATAGTCAGAAGGGTTCGGTCATGATTAATTCTTCTTTTTTGAATTTATATATTCGTGGGAAATGCTTCCTGTTAATCATCATTGCTTTAGTTTAGGTTATTGCTTTTTAAATTTCTGAAGCATCAATTTTCTTTAAATGGCAATTGCTTGGGTTTATAACAGTAGATAGTTTTATTGTGGAATTTAAGCGTAAGAGCTACAGTACTGGTTTTTATCCTAAGTGCAGCATGTTATTGTGACATTAGTAGAGGTTAGGCTCTGTTAATTAATTATTCAATTGAATCCCAATTACTTTTCTGCGCAGTTATCATAATTTTGTCCAAATGTTGCCTGAAATTAAAACTCAAATTTGCATCTTCTGTGAACTTGTTGCAGCTTCTTGGTAGGAGCACTGGATTTCAAGTTGGGTCCACCCATCAACTATGCACTAAGGGACTTTGGATGTGGAGTGCACCATTGAAGAAAATTGCATTGGATGGAACTGAATACAATTTATTACTGTTTGATAGTGGAGGAACCAACACTTGTGATCAAACAGTTAAGTTTCTCGTTATCTTCTGGTTTTATGCTGTCATAGAAAAGTGTCAATGGCTATCTGCAATTTTGTCATATTTAAATCAATTAAAAGTTCATGTTATGTTTATGTTAAAGAGATTACTATCGGCAATTTCTGAATCTTGTAAAATAGCCTCAGTTTTGTTTCATTTGTTTCGTTGTGCTTCACATCATTGCTGGACTGGGAGAAAAAAGATTGCAACTTCTTTTTATTGTTATGAAAATTTGTGAAGGAAAAGAAAAAAAAGCAGGACAGGCAACATTTTATGCTACATCAACTGCCGGTGGTTGCAAGTATAATTTTATGTCAGCAATGAGTATGAAAGATAATTTTAAGCTGGTCTTGTTTGATCATTCTCTTTTTTCTTTTTGGCATTTTCTGAAGATAATTGCTTATCGTTGGACAACTATTTCCTTTTCCTGTGAAATAATAGCTAAAAGTATTCTGTCTCAATAATCAGACTCTCCCTCCACTCCCCATACCTTGTAAACTTTTATCTGACTGTTTCCCTTCAACAGGAAATATACAGCACCCAGATATTCTCCGTGGCAGTACTCTTATCGAGCTTGTTTGTCTACAACCAGGTCAGTACACATCTTGCATATGGTTTCTGAAATTATTCACTGGTGCCACTTCTCCTAGCATGTCATGGCCAACCATTAATTTGTCATGTTAATGGAAATGCAATCTGTGCACCATAGTGGAGGTAACTACATTGTGTATCTTCATTACATCCTATATATTTTTGCTTATTTTCAGGTAGGTGTTATTGATGAAGCTGCACTTGATCATCTCTCTCTTGTCACTGAAATGACTAAGCATGTTCATCGTAGAGCCTCTCAAGGAAAGAACTTGGTCTCTGAACTTGGACATTTCTCTCCAGTCTTCATGTGGCTTTTAAGGGTAATGATTAAGCATGTGCCCGCAATAGCTTGATGATGTGCTGTTCACATCGTATGTTTGTTTATATTTACACTTCTCTTCTTGCTTTGTTTTTCTCACAAAAAATAATATCTGCGGTGCCTATTGCATGCCATTTTTGGTTTGCTACTTTCAGGATTTTTACTTGGACTTGACAGAGGATAATATAGAAATGAAACCCCATGATTATCTAGAACTTGCTTTGAGCCCAGTGCTGGGTAGTGGAAGGGACATTGCTGCCAAAAATAAGGTACTTTCTTTGACAGAAATCTTTAAACATAGCAGTAGGCTCCCAGGAATATACAAAGTGAACTTGGGATTTTTTTCCTTTCTTCTTTTTCCATTATGCATTTGGTAACTTATATATATATAATAACTAACAGATTCGTGAGTCCATTCGAGCTGTTTTTCCAAGTAGAGAGTGCTTTACTCTTGTCCGTCCTTTGAACAATGAAACTGACCTTCAACATCTCGACCGAGTTTCTGTAAGCAATTATTTGTATTGATTCTAGTATTCCTGTCTAGAGATTATGAACTTATCATGCCTCTTCTTTCTATGTTGACAATTCTCATGTTTTGTATCAGTTGGACAAATTTCGGCCAGAATTTTTATCCGGACTTCATGCATTTGCAAATTTTGTTTATGAGAGAACTAGGCCTAAGCAAGCAGGAGATAATGTTATGACAGGACCTTTGCTTGCTGGTATTACAAAATCTTTAGTGGATGCTCTTAACAATGGTGCAGCTCCCACAATATCTTTCTCATGGCAGGTTTATGACTGATCTTGACTTCTAATTTTTTATTTTCTTGTGTTCTTTCTGCCTAATTATTATTTGGCAGTTAAGTCTGCTTCTGTATACTAGTTTTTTCCTGCATCATCTGGAAAAGAATAAATTAAATATGTGTTCCTTTTTTTTTTTCTCTTCTTTTATACACTGAAGGGACCAAATGCAATTTTAATTCTCTTTTCCCCAATTACATTCAATTGTTTACATAGCTATTCTTGAATAAACTTAACTGATTTATGTTTAATACGTGGAAAGAACTTCCAAAATCGTTGTCCAAACCATGTTTCCCATGAAGCCCACTTTGCGAGGCTCAAAGGGTGGATAAGATTATAAAATGGCTAAAATCTTGAGTTGAATTTTCTAAAGCTAAAATATGATAACATCTTTTACAGGTTCAAATTGTAAAGAAGGAATCATAAACCCCATAGGCTAATACAGGAAGCAATCCTTCTAGAATTTTTTTTTTAACTTATTTAACTCTGTGATGATCAACCTTGTGGAATAACACTATATTCATAATGCTTAGATTTCCATTTTTCATAACTTCCATTATTTCTGCACGGCATATAAGAAGCTTTCACATCTTTTCTTTTGGTCTTAATTTCCAAAGTGGACGAACTTACTTTGCGGGGCAATGGGTTTTTGTGTTCTTCTAAGATTCTAATATTATATTAACACTGCTGTCAGCTACACTACCATTGTGGGTAAACATCTATTGATTTAGAAATACTAGTTTACTTTATCTATGAGGAGATCGAAGTTTAGAAGATGGTACTATAGTTTGTCCTAACATGGATTTGATATTTCTACTGTTCAATGAAATCAAAACAGTTTATTTTGTATGCCAAGTACCCCGATATATAACAGACTTAATATAAGACTATTACAGCCATTGCTTACCCTTCTGTTTACAGGCTAATTAACATTTTCTTAAATGGTACTGGTGCAGGTCTGCACAAGAGATTCAGTTATAGAGACAGATTTAGAATGTTCAAATGCTATACAAGGCATGGAAAAGAGATTGCAAGAAGCTTGCCTGGCTACAGATGCAAAGATTGAAAACCTTGCCGTGGTAAACCAATTCATACTTCTCTTTTGTTCCTTAGGTTTAGAAATTCTCCACTCTTCCTGCATTTGTTTACTAGTGACATATTCTTATCATCAAATCCTAATGACTGTGATTGTGCCCTTTTTCCTTTAAGCTATAACTCTGAAGATTATTTAATTCCTAAACATAGCAAGATCAAAGTGTTTGTTCTCTCTCTTATGTTGTTTAATCCCATAGCTATTGCACATGCCATGATATAAATCTCCATCTCAAATTCATGTTGCATAGGGTGAGATAGCACTGTTTTAGTCTGACACCTTAAGCTGATAGTGGTGCCTGAGCTGGGGCCTAGTTGCTCCAATCACTTGCCAAGCAAAGCCTTGGACCGAACAAAGACACCTTCATAGGGCCAGCATTCTCATCTGTTATAACCTGATGAGATTCCTTGCTATTACCTCTAAATCATTGTCAAAGTCTCCTTTGTTGACTTGCAAGAAGCTATTGATACGTGTGCTTTATTTTCTCTATCAGTAAAGTGGTCTGTTTCTATTGCATGGATTTTTTTATATATATATTCGGATTAATGTCTTCAGAATCTGCTGTAGGCAGTTAGCAGCATATCACTTATCTATTCATAATAATCTTGGTGGGTTAATTATGTTACTGTTCAGGTTCTTGAAAGTCTTCTGTCCAAGTATGAAGAATCAGTTCATGGTCCAACAAAATGGCAGAAGCTCTCCTCCTTTTTACAGAAGAGGTTGGTCTTTGTTCGTTCTTTGCAAATCTTACACCCTGATTCTTGATCAGGTCTTTTAACTTTACTGAGTAGACCGATTGCCCATGTCTTGGATTGTTTCATCAATATGGCATGTGGATTATGTGATTGGAATGCTATATTGATGAATCAAGCATCGAGAATTGCATGGTCAATAAAAAGTAACTTTGATTTTATTACTGCATCATTTGAGCTGTATGGTCTAGAGTATAATTACTTAGCCTCACAGAGTCCTATAAATCTTTTAACAAGAAAAAAAATATAAAGAGAAACATAATGATATAATTCATCTAGTTTATTGATCAAGTAGAGGCCAAGTGATCCTAAATCAATGAAACGCCAACAATATATTATTCTGTGACTTGACTTTCATCTAAAACTATTGCACTTAGCTTGCAAGGTCCTTTTCTCCACCATGCTCAGAAGCTGATAGATGAGGCTTCTTTAGAGAAGAGCTCACTCATAATGAAATGTCGCTCAAATGAAGATAAGATTGAATTGCTTCATAAGCAGCTGGAGGCAAGTGAGAAGTCAAAAGCTGAATATCAAAAGTGTTATGCAGATGCTATAGATGACTTCAAGAAGCTATCTAATCGGTATAAGAGCCGTAAAATTGATCTGGAGAGCAAGTCCAGTCTATTGGAGGAGAGGTGTTCTAGTTCACTGGAAATGTTGGATTCTGCGAAGCAGGAAGCCTTGGAGTGGAAGAGAAAATATGAAGAGATATTGACTGCAAAAAGAGCAGCAAATGACCAGGCTAACACCAATACAGCTGTTTGCAAGTCTGGGATTTGTGAAGCTGAAGCAACAGTTGCTGCTACTGCTGAACAATCTCGAATGGCTTTGAAAGAAGCAAATGAATGGAAAGAGAAGTATGATATTGCTATTAATGAAGCCAAGGCTGCTAGAGACAAGGCAGCCGAGCAGGCAAAACTCATAGAAGAAGATGTTGCTGCTGCTGCAGAACAATCTCAGCTGGCTTTGAAAGAGGCAATTGAATGGAAAGAGAAGTATGAAATCGCTGTCAATGAAGTCAAGGCTGCTAGAGAGAAGGCAGCCGAGCTGGCAAAACTTAAGGAAGAGGATGTTGCTGCTGCTGCTGAACAATCTCGGCTGGCTTTGGAAGAGGCAAACGAATGGAAAGAGAAGTATGATATTGCTATTAATGAAGCCAAGGCTGCTAGAGAGAAGGCAGCCGAGCTGGCAAAACTTAAGGAAGAGGATATCGCTGCTGCTGCTGAACAATCTCGGCTGGCTTTGAAAGAGGCAAAGGAATGGAAAGAGAAGTATGATATTGCTATTAATGAAGCCAAGGCTGCTAGAGACAAGGCAGCCGAGCAGGCAAAACTTAAGGAAGAGGATGTCGCTGCTGTTGCTGAACAATCTCGGCTGGCTTTGAAAGAGGCAAATGAATGGAAAGAGAAGTATGAAATTGCTATTAACGAAGCCAAGGCTGCTAGAGAGAAGGCAGCCGAGCTGGCAAAACTTAAGGAAGAGAATATTGCTGCTGCTGCTGAACAATCTCGGCTGGCTTTGAAAGAGGCAAATGAATGGAAAGAGAAGTATGATATTGCTATTAATGAAGCCAAGGCTGCTAGAGACAAGGCAGCTGAGCATGCAAGACTCATAGAAGATGTTGCTGCTGCTGCTGAACAATCTCGGTTGGCTTTGAAAGAGGCAAATGAATGGAAAGAGAAGTATGAAATTGCTATTAACGAAGCCAAGGCTGCTAGAGAGAAGGCAGCCGAGCAGGCAAAACTTAAGGAAGAGGATATCGCGGCTGCTGCTGAACAATCTCGGCTGGCTTTGAAAGAGGCAAATGAATGGAAAGAGGAGTATGGTATTGCTATTAATGAAGCCAAGGCTGCTAAAGGGAAGGCAGCCGAGCAGGCGAAACTTATAGAAGAGGATGCTGCTGCTGCTGCTGAACAATCTCGGCTGGCTTTGAAAGAGGCAAATGAATGGAAAGAGAAGTATGGTATTGCTATTAGTGAAGCCAACGCTGCTAGAGAGAAGGCCACTGAGCAGGAAAAACTTATAGAAGAGAATCTGAGAGCCCAATTCAACAACTCTTTGGCAGAAAAGGTATATGCATATAGATACATGTGCCTGCATGTAAAAGTTAAATAGATGATGCTAAATTCATAACTTGAATGTTTGGTAGCACATTACCTGTGCAGCAGATAAAGACAAAAGACTTGCGTTCGGTCCATATTGGTTGTGGAAATAGCGATATGCTATAAACTCATGCTAGATAAATCTGATTTATGCATATCTGTTTATCTAACTATTTCTGAGTAAGGCTTTAAGATAATTTCTGTGAGTTTTAAAATGGTAGGATGAGCAAATTAAGGACAAGATAACTAAGCTTGAAGAGGCTGAGCAGAGATTAGCCGCTTTGACTTTAGACTTGAAGGTTAGATTGTTTTTAAATTCTTGTTATCTATTGTCATTTTCATGTTGTATCCTCCAATTTCATGTATTTTTTAATTTTATGCATGCATACATTGGTGCTTCATCTATGCTTGCAGACTGCTGAAACAAAGATAGAAAGCTATGTCTTGGAATTATCAGCTTTAAAGCATCAAATGAAAGAGTTGGCTGAAAAGTATGACTTTGTCAAAGCTGCTGCTCAATCAATGGAGAGAGAAGCACAGACTCTGATAGATGACAGAGTAGAATTGGAGCAGAAGTGCCTGTCTGAGTTGAAAAGATTTGAAGAAGCACATGAAGGTTGGAAAGTTGCAAAAGAGGAAGTTATGGTAACAAATGAATTCATAGAAGCAGAACAATCAGAAGTGCTAGCTTCTCAAGATGAAAAGCATGATGAAAAGCATGAGTCTCATCAGCTTACAATAGATAGACTTGCCCAGACCAGTTCACATATTCATACCCAGGTTTTGGAGAGAGCAAAGATGGGCCTTGCTGGTGATATTGAGAGGTCTACTGCATTGGAGGATTGTGCCATGTCTAAGATTGCTATTCTGGAAGCAATAGTCAAAGAGAGAGATGAAGAGATAGAGTTATTGAAAAAGAAGTGTGAGCAATTTGTAAATACAATTCCGACACTTGAGAGCAACTTGGAGTCTGAGCATGCAGCACATGCAGAGGTAAACAAAATGGAGAAAGCACCTTTCTTACCGCTAGAGTCTCTGCAGGAAGGATTGAACTTAGCTCAGCAGGAATTAACTCCCAATCATTCACATGGTTATGCACAGGGCTCTGGGCTGAAAACTTATTCTGGCAGGAAACATCCAAGGCTAGAAGTTCCAGATTTGAGTGTATATTCTCTCAAGATGGAGACCCCTGAAGAAATAACCAGGGAAATGAAAAAACCCAAGAGCAGTTCGGCTATGGCAAAATGCACAACTGCAGAAATTGATTCTGTTTTCAGGGCAAGTGAAGAAGATAGTGAATATGAGAAAGCTGCTTCAGTTGACTACACCAAGTTAACTGTATGGAAACTGCGGCGAGAGCTTAATGAACATGGTTTTGGGGAAGAACTGCAAAAGCTGAGGTATCCGAAGAAGAAAGATGTCATTGCCCTATATGAGAAATTTGTCCTGAAGAAGTAACAACTTCAAAATTCCTATACCATGTTTTTGGAAAAATTGCTTGGTAAAGGTCCTCTTGTATATGCATGTGACCCTGTTAGCTGTGCAATATAAGAAGGTGAATTCTGTGGAAAAGATTATCCATGAAACTCCTATAGGTTAATGATCTGCGGGCATTCCTAGCCGACCCGTCAGACGTGGATCCAGAAAACTTCTAGGATTTGAGATTAGAGAACTATCCCTAGTCATACAACATCAAGGATGGGAGCATTTCTAAAGTCAACTCAACCTTACCATCTGACTTATCAACAGATGTGGTACTATTACATGTAGATTTCACTTAAATGAAGAATTTTTTTGGTTTTTGTATCATAATGTTCATGTTGAATCGCCTCAGCTTTTAGAGTTCAGTTGTCATTGTATTTGTTTCAGGTTTGTATTCATCTGCATGCTTATGCATCCAAAATCAGCCATTTTTTTTATAAGACTAAGTCAGCCTCACTTCTAAAACAGTCTCATTTTATTAGATTAAGACACGATCAATCAACTCTAATATACTATATTTTATATTTAATTTTTATATCGTCTGTGGCCTCTAAGTATAAATGAAAAGGGAAAAAAAGGAAAACATAAACTAATCTATTTAGAGGTTCGTTAAAGAATTTCAAGACATAGGTTTAAATTAAGGGATAAGGAGCAATTGATAGCATTATGTAGTTATGGATTATTACATCATCATCGTCATTATAAAGAAGAAAAGATAGAACGTGCAGGAATTATATAAAACAAGTTAGAACATTAAGGTAAAGAATCATCTTTGTACAGTTTCCAAAGTAAACACTCTCGGAGAAAAGGGTCACGACCCCATGTGAAATTTACATCTTCGGATCACCGTACAAAGCATGTATATAAACATTATAAAACCAAAATAGGTAAAAAAGAAAAAAGAAAGAAAAGTTATAGCTTGCTATGGCCAAGATCTTCAAATTTCACCCTGAAGAATCTGACTCCTAGTCTTTAGCTAAAGAAATCTTATTCTTTTTCCATGTGCCTTTTTGCCCTAATATATAAGAACATTAAAGTAAATAAAATATATCAAGGTAGTAATTTATTTCACCATTGCTGATCAACAGCTCCACCTGCATGTTTCTTGCATTGGTTACCACCATATAAAATATAAATTTATTTCACCATTGCTCTCTCAAGATTTGAACTTCTGCATGTTTCTTTGCGTTGCTCACCACCATTTTCATGCAGCCTTTTCTCCTACACCATATAATCCTTCTTTAGCTGATTCTTTTTATTTTCAAGGGATGAAAGAAGATCCATCATGGACTGCAAAATGTGGAAGCAACTGAGGAGGGTTTGGTCTGGTTTGACCACCTTGATCAAAGGATATAAAAGAAGGAGTATAATACTCAACAAGAGTAGCATTCTTAAGGCTGTTATTAGCAACTTCATGGACACTTTGTCCTTTTAATTTTGAAGGAATAGAGTCTTTCATGATTGAACCACATTGTCTAGGTTGTGTTTGATAAAAAACTTTTGAAACAACAAGTTCTCCGTCTTTTTCTTCTTCATTATTGCCAAGATGGTATTGATGCATTACCCAATTAGTCTTCTCAGGCTTCCTTTGCTTACCATAGTTGGTGTAGAGCACAAGAATCTTCTTGTATCCTTTCACCTTCCCACCAACAAAAACTGGTCTAGTCTTGCCTGTTTTGTGCCACCTTGTCTCTCCACCTTCAGTGTCTGTATGCACCTTTCTTCTTTTTCTTGTTCCTGTTGTGTACGCTTTTGAAGGTCTATGAAAAAAGTGGCGAACTAACCCATCTTTGCTAACCCCTGCATTGTGACAAAAGTTGGCAACAAATGATGATGATTCTGTTCTTATTACATGCACTATACAATACGATTTATTATTCTCTTATATGAACTAAAGAAGAGTGATTTTCAATCAAGTACAAGAAGCAAATGCATAAGTTAGTAGCACGCTTAGTTCAAAACCAAGCGTTGTTTTTCCATGATTGGGAAACTAATGCTTGTAAGAATTATACTGTGCAGAAATTAGGGTTAGTTGAAGGGTTTCTTCAATTCTTGGTGATGGGTTTCGTCTAGGATATCTAATGGCAATACAATGTTACCAAAGTTAGTTGGTGGGTATGTATCTTCAAGTGAGAAGAAGATAGGTTAACTACTGTATATTCTGACTTGAGAATGTTTTCCATTTTCATCTTCAGAGACAAAGTGAAACTACTCCATTGTTGAATTCAACTCATTTTCATAATCTTTTTTAACTATGCTCGATCTGTATAGCAGTTCGGGTGTCAAAAACATTATAACACATATATATATGTGCATGATCAAGATTTGTTAAGATCTAAACTAGAATTATTGGATGCATGGATTTCACCTGGCAATTTTTCAGGGTGGGTGTAGCAAATTCCATTCTCCCCTTCAATTGTAGGGATGAACTCATCTATTAGAGGATGAAGCTTGCGAGCATCAGACTTCACCTTCCCTTCCAAATGCTCAAGCAGCTCTTGATCAGTCGGATCAAACTTCACTCCAGCAGGTAGCCCCGGCAAATCATGGATTCTTGCCTATATATCCATACATAAAATCATACTACTATACATTAGGAAACTAAAAAGAAATACAACCGAACTGGGATACATATACTCGTAACTAGTGAGCCAGAGCTCGTTGGTTATTGGGTTTTGAAAACTGATCTTGCGACATAAAAATGAACAGACAAACCTGGTCTGGACATTTGATCTGGTGACCGCATGAAGGACAGCATCTAAGTAAGCTTTCTTTGTGTCTTTGAGCAATAACACTTGTATTATTACTAGATGGAGCCGGAGAGCTTCTTTCAATTGTTTGAACATCACTGCAGTCATTGCACCAAGTCATTTCCAACAATTTATGATCAGTTTCCTCTTATGCCCATTCCACAGTTAAATCTTTCTTTCTTTGTTACTTTCTTTCTTGCTCTCTTCAGAATAACAAAAGACCATGCAAGAAAAGAGAGACAAAGAGAAAATGAGAAGAGGAGAAAAGAAAGAAAAAGAAGTTTGTCTCTTCTAAAGAATGTTGTCCCTCAAGCCATTTCTTCTTGAGGGTAGGGAAGGAATTAAATTCTCTTCTTCACTTTTTAGTCCTTTCTTTGCATGATTAAACACTCACACACTTCTCTTCTCTACCCTCTTTGTCCTTTCCAAAGAGAGAGAGAGAGAGAGAGATAGAGAGAGCTACCTAAAAAATCAAAATATAAAGTCAGGTGGAAGAATTTATTAATGATCTAAAAAATATATATAGTATAGACTATAGATTTAGATAGAATTTATGTGTAAAAAAGCAAGTATAGGAAAATAAAACATTTTCAAAAAAGAAAGAAAATGTATGTAATTAAATTGGGGTTGCTTGGATTGAAAGTTTAGTTGGGATTGTGGGTATATGCATATGTGTGAAAACTTGTAGGAGAATAAATGTAGTTTTCGGGTCTTTCTTACTCTGTCTAAAGGTAGCTTTGGTTTTCTTGAAATTATAGTTTAGAAATCAAGATTAATAAGAATTTCAAAAGAAACAATCAAAGATTTTAATCAGGGTTGAGTGGAGATGGGGCAATCTGTTGGTCTATCACTACTATTTCACCACATTACATATTAGAAAGAGAGAGAGATTTCAGGTCTAATGTCAACCTAGAGTGTATACAAAGCTACATATATATATATACATAACCAATTAATTGAAATGGTAGAGAAAGAAAAAAAAAAAAAAAGGCAAAAATTTATATTAACAGCCAACCATAAATTTCTATTTCTTCACGTAGACTTCTCTATGTGAAACAAGAAACCTCACTCTCACTGTAAATTGACAGTCTCTCTCACACCAGTTTCTTCAGTATTCTTTTGGGATTTTCTTCCACATGGCTACGGAGGGAGTGAGCAATGTGTTGACACATAAAGAGCTAACTAGTGAGGTTTGAAGATCAACTGAAGTATATTAAAAGGGGAAAAAAGAAAAGAATTTGAAGATTCACTATACAAAACAAATGATAGAATAGTTCTATCTTATTATATAACTTAATTATAGTCATCGGTCTTTCAATTAAAGGAAAACAAATTACTTTTACAAAAATAGTTTAATGATGTTAAAGAACACCTCAGTTTAAAGATTGAATCTCATAAGTGTCTTGGAGTTTAAAGACAGAAATTTAGTTAATATTATTAATAAATGACATAGAATGTTACAGAGAAAAAAAAAGAAAATGGAGGATGATGTATAGAGGATGATGTCATTTCTTCTCCTTGGTTAAAGTTTAAGAAACTCATTGTATTTTTATTTTTTTTAAGAACAAAAGAAAATACTCTATTGATCGCTTTAATGATAATATTATTAGAGAGATTTTACAATTGAAAAGTTTAAAATTCGATCATTACCGCAAACACAGAATAATTGATTTATATTCTTATCGCTAAATTTGAAAGAACTCTATAGAGAGCTTCGATATGCGTCTTTATTTTTATAATAATCATAAAAGAAGAAATTAGCATATATTTTTTACATTTCAAGTTCATTGAATATTTTTACACCGAGAAATATATTAAAAATAATAAAATTACTATTAATCTTAAGATGTGATACAGCTGTAAAATTTAGAGTGAAATTAATTATAGTAATTATGGTAATACTGAGATTATCACTTTGGAATTGGTTTTATATATCATTCTCTTCCGTACAACGTGTTTCATGAACTGGAGCTGAATTTGTGGGACAATCCTGACAGAAGTTCTCATTCTCTCTTTCTTTACCATTGATTGGCTCCTTTCTTTTTTTCTTGAATTAAGTTAGAGACCAAGACCCTCAAAGAAGAAAGAAAATTAATCAAGAATATTGCCATGTTAGAGAAAAGAGGAATTTCGTTATGGGATTTCAATATCAGCTGTAAACATAAAGTGAAAAAGAGAAAACATTAGTAAATAAATTCTTTTGTTTACCTCTTTTGGATATACTTAGTCCCAGCATCAAGGTATTGTACCATCTCAAATTTATGACCCATTACTTAGTTTTGATTGTCCTTTTTATTTTAATAAAAAAAAATTTAGATGCCATATCATCGGTAAATAAATAAAATTAAATATTAATAAATAATTATTACATGTTAACTGTTAGTTTTATATTGATTGGTTTCTTTATTACTATTAACCATCTATAATTAAAAATAATCAATATTAATACAATAATTAATAAATAAATAATGTTACATGTTATTATATAACTAATTTATCTATAAATGATGTGAATGACTGTATTTTTTTAAAAAGAAATTATTTTAATCTGATATTAATTTGTGCTATTTATTTAAAAGAGATTAGACGTTTTTAATCGGAATTATTTAATCTATGTAAATATGAATTAAGAATGTCTAGAGTTAAGCCTTTCCATCCACCTCCGCCAATATTTCTTCACAAATCAACTTAATATGTAAAAATTAATTTTAATTTAATTTACAGAAATCATTGTTTATTTGGAAATGGGAAAATTATTAAACATAGTCTCGACAAATGAAAATGTTAATCCAGAGTCCAAACATTCATTCTCTAATGTTTGTGTATCCAAATGTGAACCCAATGGGCTAAAGGTACTTTTATTTATTTTTATCAGCCCACCTTGAATTAGAGAGACTTTTTTTATTTCTTTTCAAGAAAAATTATTGAGTAAAACATCCTTTCTAGTTTTACTGCATACAAAAAAAGAAATTCAAGTTAATTTATACATGAAATAAATATTATTTTCTTCAAATTTCAACAATTTATACATGAAAGTTTGGATATTGATGTTCTTCATAGCTTTTTCTATATATATATATATAGTTAGAACTAACTTTTTTGGGGTCCATTATTAAAAATGTAACATGTAGTCAACTTTGGTCGGTCAGATTGTCAATTTCCTGATAAATAGAGAGCCCATAATAATGCTGTTCCTCTGATGATGAAGAAAAATACCCAATTCAATATCTCCTTTAAATGTGGGACGGCAAGACAGAAACAATCATCTCCATTCAATTAGCAAACCTGTCCTACCATTTTCACCAACCTGGCTTATGATTTCCTCCATTATAAGTACTTGGGATGGTAATTTTTCTCTTGCAATTCTCCTGATAGCAAGGAGACTGTTTCTTGTTTGATAGCACACTAACAGTTTCATTGTCCCAAGAACTCAAAATGTAAAAGAAAACAAAAAAGAACGAGGCAGATTATTACAGACGGGATCTTTCAGATCTTCAGACTGCTGATATGATTGTAGAACAGCTGTTACTGAAACGGAAAGATGTGGTATCATTCCTTGAAAAAGTGTCTTGTTACAATTACCTAACTAAAGACCAAAGCCGCAACTAAAACTAGGTGGCAGTAATAATTACAACCTTTTCATGTCTTAATCTATGGTCTTAATGTAGGCTAAAAAGAGTGGCATGTGCAAGAATCTACTCCCATTCCTTTCCATTGCATCAATGATTCCCTTTGCCCCATGACATCAAACACCAATGAAAATGAGAAAATTCACCACCTAACTTTTCCCTAATTCTTTTAATTAACTAAAATTCTTTTTTCTGACTACACTTCCTCTGTGGCTTCTTCATGGTAATATGGAGAGAGTTTCCCCTCTTTTTTGCTGGATTTAGGCTTGATCTCTGCACCAACTTCTTGCAGCATGTTCACTACCCTTCTCATTGATGGGCGGCCGATGGGAAGTGAGCTTGTGCAGCGAAGGCCAACATCAAGAACCCTGCAGATTTCAGTCTTGAAAATGGAATCAAGCTTTGAATCAATTACTTGATCCACTCCTTTTTGGTCCAAGGTGGTGTAGACCCACTTCACCAAGTCTTTCTCTCCAAATTCTGGATCTATTGGCAGTCTGCCTGTCACCAATTCTAATATCACTACTCCAAAACTATAGATGTCACTCTTCTCATTCACCCTCAGAGTATAGGCATATTCTGCACCAAGAAAATTAAGACCAAGAGAACTAATTACATAACACAATAAATTTTGTACCAAGGAAACACTTTAACTTAACAGACAATAAATGGCTATCGTTGGCATATATATATGTAATGTACCTGGTGCAATGTATCCACAGGAACCAGCAATCACAGACATGGATTCTGTCCCCTTGTTAACTCCTTGGACAACTTTAGCAACTCCAAAATCTGCAACTCTAGCTCCAAACTCTCCATCTAACAATATGTTGTTGGATTTCACATCACGATGAACAATTGGAGGAACACAATCATGATGCAAGTAAGATAAGCCCTCTGCTGCATCTAAAGCAATCTTATACCTTGTTGGCCAATCCAACAACCCACTTTTGCTACTGTGCAACAAATCCCCTAAGCTCCCATTTGGCATGTACTCATAAACCAGAAGCTTGCAATCACCAGTGTTACAACAACACCACAATCTAACAATGTTCTTGTGCCTGATCCTTCCCAAAGTTTCAACCTCCACTTCGAATTCATCTTTGTCGGAATTACCACTAGCATCATCTTTCTTGCTCCCTCCACATAGTTTCTTCACTGCAACCGTCTCGCCATTACTAAGCACAACCTTGTAGACTTTCCCAGAAGCTCCACTTCCAATCAGATTACCTTCCTTTAGACAATTAGCAATCTCAAATTCACTGAAACCAAGCTTATGAAATGATCTCCACTTTGATATAGTAATAACTTTCTTGGATTTCTTGAAACTCCTCAACTTGAAGTAGAACCAAGCAACTCCCACAACAAAAATTAAACTAGCAATTATAAAGATTGATCGAAGAATCCATAAGTAACTCAGTTGTTTAGACTGACGAAGTTGAGGGCAAAGACCCTCCAAGTCACCACATAAGCCTGGATTCCCAACAAAACTGTTCTTGTAAATCTCCTTGGCAAAAAGAGGAGGGAGATCTCCAGAGAGCATATTATTGGACAAGTTTAACAAATTCAGCTTCAGTTTCTGCAACTCAAGTGGGATTCTTCCTGAAAAATGATTCCCAGAAAGATCAAGGTAATTGAGCACCGGCAAATCTCCAATTTCATCTGGGATTACACCCGATAGCTTATTATTTGCCAAATTAAGCTCATTTAAACTCTTCCAACCTCGAATGCTTTGTGGGAATCCACCAGATAACTTATTGTTATTAAGAACAAGCCTATTTAACATACTCAAATTAACAAATGTCCCTGGAACGGAACCTGTAAACATATTATTACTAGCAGAAAACTCAATCAAATTCCCAAGAAAACCAATCTCTTTAGGAATGTTCCCGGAAAACCTGTTATTTGAAATCAATAAAACAGAAAGATTATGAGCAGAAGAAATTATTTTGGAAACATACCCCGATAAAGAATTCCCAACAAGCTCAACCAAATAAACTCTTGGAAGCCCCCAAAACTCTTCAGGAACTGACCCAGAAAGCTGATTATTCCTTAACCGAGCACGCCCTAAACTGTAACATCTTCCAAGACTTTCAGGGATTTTCCCGGAAAATGAATTGTATATCAGAATAAGATCCTCTAGTTCCCCTTTTGCACACAAATTCTCGGGTATTTCACCAGAAAATCCATTGTATGATACATCTAACGACTTCAAGGGCGCGTTTAAACCAAGTTGACTCGGTAATTGACCAATGAGTTTGTTATTAAACAACTTGAGCTCATATAAATTTGGAGACTTTGCTATACTCTCTGGTAATTTACCTTCAAGTCTATTCTCAAACAAATTTAAAGATTCAAGTTCCAACTTACACAACTCAACAGGGATCATCCCGCTTAACTCATTCATAGAAGCATCGAATCTTCTCAAAGTTGTCAAATTTGAGAATCCCGCAGGTAAAGAACCTGACAAAGAGTTATTGTATAACTCGATTTGAACAATGCTTTTAAACTCAGCAAACGAACTTGGAATTGACCCAGTAAGTCTATTCTGAGACAAATCCAAATTCTCCAACTGAGTTAACCTACTCAAAGCTGCAGGAATCGGACCAACAAGCTTACAATCAGCAAGCCAGAGTTCTTTAAGATTGGTTAAATTAGCGAGCTGACTCGATATTTGACTCGGTTGAAACGGGTTATAAGCGAGTAAAAGATGCTGAAGCGTAGATATGTTACTGAGCTGACTGGGTATAGTTCCATTCAAATAATTCCCAGCGAGTACAAGAGTTTCAAGATTCTTGAATTCGCCAAATTCGATCGGTATTTCACCGGTTAAACTGTTTCCCGCCAAATTCAAGTACCGGAGATTTTGAAGCTGAGACAAAGATTCTGGTATTATACCAACTAAAAGATTTTGGCCCAAGTCCAAAGATTCAAGCTTTTGACAATTGGAGATTTGGGTTGGCAGAGAGGAGTTGATTGTATTATTGTAGAGAGAAATGGAGGTTAAATATGGAAGACGACAAAGGAAAGAAGGGAAGGGACCAGAGAGTTGCGACTCGGAGAGGTCCACCGAAATGACTCGCTGAGTAGATGGGTCGCAGTGGATTCCATACCAGTTGCATGGAGTGGAGTCACGATCGTTCCAAGAACTGAGGAGGTGAGTTGGGTCGGATAGACCGAGCTTGACTCGTTGGAGATAAAGGCCTTCTTGGTTTAAAGAAAGTGGGGTTAATGGGAAGGAAAGAAAGAGAAGTGAAAGAAAGATTAGCATTTTCTAGAGAGAGAAAGAGAGAGAAGGGGGATTTCTTGTCTGAAAAACAGACAATGGAGTGAAGAAGATGATGTTTTTGAAGGTTGAAAGTGGGGTCCGGCAATGGATATTTGGATGATTGCTGTTAAGTGATACAGTGCTAAAAGAGAGTTTGGTTCAAATCTGGAAACTTTGGGTGTCAATGGGAGTCAGTAAGAGTAAGTGGAAGAGAGAACTTTTTGTGCTAAGCAAAAGAATTACACCAAAAAAAGGAAGAATACTTGTATAGAATTTTAGATGCAGATTTGTGGTCTCTCATTCATTAATGGAAATGTATAGAAAACATATTAAAATAACTGATTTCAGTATACTTATATTAAACTTGGACAACACAAATATGCTACATCATCTAATTATGCCTATGTCAACAATTGTTCCTATTTTTGGTTTAAACAAATTTAAAGCTTAAACTGTCACTAATTCTGTCTACACATGGAATTTAGGATAGGGTTCAAGTCCTACTTGGAAATATTGGCTAATTTCTCAAATTTTTAATTCAAATTATTGCACGAGATCATTAACAATTAACTTTTCTTTATTATTATTATTGATCATTGATGCGTGTGGATTATTAAAATTATGAAAACTCGATTTTCAAATGGTGTCAGCACAACAGAATCATAGGAAAGCATTGGATACATGCAAGTCATGCAGCGTTTCTTGATAAGATGCTACTACTGAATTGTTTTCTTTTTCTTTTAATTTAATAATTACTGAGTTGTTATTTTATGATTATATAATAAACGAATAAATCTCACTTTTTTTTTAATATTTAGCACTTGAATTATAAGAAAATATACATTTCACCCATTACATAGAAAGTGAAACTTAAGATTAATTAAATTAATTTTTAGTAAATTGTTTCGCATTAAAGAAAGTTAATAAATATATTTTTATAAAAAATAAAAATAAATATCAATACTTAAAAATATATCTAAATAAATTTATTTATAATAATAAATATTAATGAAACAGCAAATTGTAATTCTATAAATGTTTTACTTGTTGGTATAAGTTACATATTAATTTTATAGATGTCTCTTAACTATAAGTTCCATATTAATTTTATAAAGATTTTTTATCAAATCTGATTATTAAATATCGGACTGAATTTTTTTATCACTTCAATAAAGAAATAATTTAATATTACTATAATAAAATATTATACATTTTTTTTAAATCACTGATATTTTTTTATTATTTAATTATTATAATACAAAAGAAAAAGAAAACTACTACTCGATTAAAAATAATATGTTGTAGATAAAAAAAATTATAAAAATAAGTAAAATGAAAGAAAAACAGCTAAGATTTAATAAAATTAAAAGATTATTTTAAAGAGGGAAAATTTTATGATAAGACAGAAAGCAATCAATTATTTATCAATCACAGGAAAACACTGTATAAATATTTTTTTTAAAAAAATGAAAATGATAGTTGAAATTCATAACATGAAAAAGCAAAATATTTACTTTTTCTCTTGGAAAATGATATTTTGTTTTGTTATATTTATTGGTCCATTCTGTAGAGATGGAATCCAGACACACAAGTTTGAACGTTGAAAATTGGTGTTTTTTGTTTTGGTTATTGAAAAAGAAAAATTGAATTGGATGGTGTTTTCTTCAATTAAAAAGAAGCATTAAATTTGTCCTTTTTGAATATGCAATTCTAATCATCTATAATTAAAAAAATTAGAGTATTTTTTTTAAAAAAACAATATAAAAATAATTATTTTTTCGGTATTTATATATTTAGAGTTAATTTTGGAATGTGTCGGATAAATTTTTTACAAATAATAAAATACTGTTATAGAAATTTTAATATATTATAAATTGTAAAATCTAAATTTTTGAATGTAGCTAACCATATATATTGATTATTCAATAAATAATTTGTCTAGCAATATAAAGATTAGGAAAAAGATAAGTGCCTATGCTACAAATTCAAAAGCTTTAGAAGTTTGAATTCTGAGAAACATGGACTTGAAAAAGATGAGTGGTGGGAGTAGTGCATGTGATTTTTGGATCCAATGGAGTTTTCAATTTTTAAATCTAATCATTATTCCTTTTCCTCTGCTCTTAAAGCATTATTATTAAATAAAAAGATAAGGGAATAGTTACTATTTCAAATATAATTAATATTTGGGTCGTATAATCCAACAAAAAATGAATATAATAAGTAGGAATATAATATTATTAAACCCTCACTAATTGCAGACATAACTCTCATACCATTGTAATCAATTGAAAAGGACGTCACTAAAGCAACATAATTAATTTAAATCAAATCAACATAATTAAGAGCGGGCTACCACTCTCAAATTCTTTTTCTAAAAAGAAAATTATAAATATTTTACGAATTTCAAATTCTATCCTATAAACTTTTTAAATTCTTTTAATTCACCCCCTTAGATTATTTTTTTTATGAAAGTTTTTTTTACTAATATTATTTATATTTTAATACTTCATATAACTCTCAAAAAAAATTATGACCCTAAATATTTTAATTAGTAAATATTTAAATATAATTAAATTACTAATAATAATAATAATAACAACAACAAAAGAATAAAGTCTCTATATAGATTCGATCAACCAATCATGGCATGACAACGCACTATAAATGCATTCATGTATTTGTACCAAAATATATGTGTACAGAAAGTGCCTGCATCTGCATGTCCATGTTGGATGATGTGTTGTTAAATTTTATGCATGAGAATGAAGAGTTAGGAGTATAATTAACCTTCTTGTTTTTGTAATTATTTTTATTGATTCTAAAGTATAGTCTATCTTCTTTTTCTTTTAATTATTAAGTTATTAGGTAATTATCAAAAACATTATTCATTAATTAGCATGAATATTATTACATCAGCTTAAAATCTTAATTAATTAGCATAAATCTCTTTAGTGCACGTGATATAATAATAGTAGTCCTAAAGCTCCTAGCTGGAACCGATTAAACCCTAATCTTTGTTTTAATCAAGAAACCTAATAAAAATACAATGAAGTCTTAAACAGGTTTCTCCGAGTCAAGACTCGGAGCTTCCTATCGTTGAAAAAAGAGCTTCTATCCACCAAATCTAATTAATTTTTGAAACATGTTCTTTTATAATAATGTTTTAATATTATTAACCAATGAAAGAACACAATTGGGTTTGGACCCTCATAATTTTCTTATTTTTCAATGGGAAAAAGAAGAAAGAAATCAAAGTGCTAAACCAAATTGATGCTTATAATAAATTACATCAATCAATTCCCAACTCCCAAAATCAAATAATAGAAGGAGTGTCTAAATCAAAGGGGCAACCAACGAGTAGAAAATGGTATAATTTCTTCACCTAAATCGCTTGATCAAAGGCCCACATTTTTCTGAATTTTCTTCACCAATAAAAATCTCCAGGCCCTACTAGAATTATTATTTGATGTGTTCCTTCATATATATTCATTCTAAGTTTAATTTCTTGAGGTTGAATGGACTGTCAAGTGTATTAAATTTATAAAATTTGATGTTAATTGGACCTTTTTCCTTTAGAAAAGATATGTTGAAGTCCAGCCTTTTTAGCACTTTTAATAGGATGATAACAACCAAATAACAAGATCAATAAAGACAAAGAGAAACATGTGAATAAGAATTGTGATGTATTTATAGTACTAAAAATTTTATCACTTTCATAGTCAATGTAATTAGATAAATAACTACTTTTATTATACAATTCATGTTTATCTATTCGTATTTTATGTTGGAGAATTAAAAATATTTGAGTTTAATCATTTTCATTAGTATGGATCGATAATAATAAAAAATTATTATAATTAAAAATATAATATATATATATATATATATATATATATATATATATATATATATATATATATATATATATATATATTTCTCTCTATTATCTTTGAAAGTACATTGAAAGCTTAATTTATTCCTTTTTGAATTTAAGAAGAAAACTACATCAATGTCTTAAAAAGAGACTTGTCATAAGCCTCACTTATGATTACAGGCAATGCTGATGTGATTACTTAGACTTGGCTAAACACCCGGTTCGAATAAATTGTGACCGGTTCAGTTTATTATTTTATTACATCTGAATTGATTCAAATATGAACAGATCGTGTAATTCGGTTCAACCATTAAGAATATATACACAAACAAACACACATATATATAAAATATAAAATTCTATATTTTTTTATTGACAAGTAATTATATCATATAATTATTAAATCTTTATTCTATTAATGATCTAATACAAGATTTTTAAGTTTCATAAAAAAACATTGTTATTATAATAAATAGTATGAAAAACATAAATTAAAGAGATTAAAGAATTAATTCATATACAGTTTGCTTCTATTCTACTGGCCCTAACCAGGTGTTTTTTCTTTAATTTTTTTTTTTTTCCTGAAAATGGTTATAGGCCCATTTCTCATTCTGGACCATGCAGAATCTTGGGGAAAGGCTTGGAAGGCAATAGCAATCTTATACACACCCAAGTCCAAAATCACAAACAATACATACAGCTTCATATGCACAGGGTCATTGTGCCAATTTCCTTCCTGTTATCATAATTAGACTCCGGAATTATGTGGGTTTTCTTCTTTTTCTACTCCGGGAGCCATCTGAAATACTTTATATTGTATAAAATGTCAGTAAGTATGTATATGGATTAATTTCGTGTATGCTTTGTAATTAAGTTACTTTTCTTGTTATTAGATATGGAGGGAGAGATGTTTTAGGACTATAACTTGTCTTGTATTTCAGTAACTTGTAACAGTCATTTATTTAGTACTGCTTAATGAAACTCCCTTAACAATAAATTTATTTATGGGATCTCCTTAACTCCTTTCCTCCTTGCAGAAACCAATTCTATTTTAAGTATTCTATTCATCTCTTTCAATTTTATTTAAGAAACTTCATGCATACCCTCACAAATACAAGCATCAGAGATTTTTATTTTTATTTTCTTTAACTTCGGGTTGATTGTAGAAAGATCAGAAGTGACAATTGATCAAGGTTATGGACATTAAAGTAGAGAATGAAGGATCTCAAACACAAACACAAACACAAACACCAGTTCAAGAATATCTACAGCCTCTTCTTGATAACCCATTGATAGTACCAACCCAGAAACCAACAAAAACGCCAGCACAGAAAGCCATTAGAAAAACCTTTAAAGGAACAGGACATTTAGCTAAACTTCTCCCAACAGGTTCCGTTCTGGCGTTCCAGATTCTATCTCCAATCCTGACACATCAAGGACAATGCCGCACCACCACTAGCATGTCATTGACATTAGCCCTACTAACAACATGTGCACTTTCTTGCTTTCTTTTATGTTTAACCGATAGTTTCCGAGATGAAAGAGGCAAAGTCCGATACGGGCTTGCTACGTTCAGAGGGTTGTGGGTTTTGGATGGATCGCTTAAACTATCAGCAGAAGAGGCTGAAAGTTATAAACTAAGGTTTATAGATTTCTTGCATGCTTTTATGTCTGCGTTGGTTTTTGGAGCAGTGGCATTCTTTGATAAAAATGTCGTGAACTGTTTTTGTTCAAATCCAAGTGAAGAGGTTAAGGATTTACTTGTTGCTGTTCCTGTTGGAGTTGGGGTTGTTTGCAGTATTTTGTTCCTTCGATTTCCCACAAAACGCCATGGAATTGGCACTCCTCTATCACGTCAATAGAACTAGATTTTATTTTTTATTTCCCAACATTCCATGGTCTATTCTGATGATTCTTGTGTAATTTCTTCAGGTTTGTTTTTATCAGAAAAATGCTTGTCTATGACATTATTTAATGGGCTACTGATTCGGAATGTGGGCTGTGGCACCAGTTTCAGAATTGGATTATTTAGGACCCTGTCCTGAATTACCTTTTCACAATCATATTCTTACTAATCACTCATGAATATCAATCATATTCTTATAATTTGAAAATCAAAAACTGCTGCGTAATCAACTGTAATATATTGATTGAGTCGCCTCCAATAAATATAAATCTCTTATAATTAATAACCTTTCATGTATTTACCACAGAAATCAAAATTCGACGTCGAAATATTAAGAACCCTAGAATTTTAATAAAATAATATAAATTTGGATTAAACGTTGTTAGTTTTGTAAAAACACATTCTTTTAGAAGGGAAGTTTTTCTCAATACTTCTTCAAATAATGACAGTTTTTCTCAATTCTTCTTCAAAGATTATTGGATAAACATAATCAGGAACATTTAAAAAGGCATAACTTTAGCCTTTTTCATTTTTCGCAATCTCCTCTCATTTTGAAAGGAGACTTTAAGTTGGGAAATAAGCCTGTTTCTGCTCTTTTTCCTTTTCTTTTCTTTTCTCTTATTTTCCTCCCCTCATTTAAACACCTAAAGAAAGAAAATTACAATAATTCCTTTACATTTCCTTTCATCTCCAATTTGACCCAACCAAATATAGTGGTTCAATCAAATACCTTTGTTTTAGATTAATGCAAAAAGGAAAAATGATAATTTTATCCCCTTGTGTTTAGATTAGTGTAAAAAGGAAAAAAAAAAAATAGTTTTACATAATTTTATATATTATATCAATTTTGATCTTTTAAAATAAAAGAATTAAAATTAAAATCTTACTCACATCTTGATTATCAGGATTAGACTAAGGCAAATAAACAACATTAGTAAGAAAAAGAAAGTTGAAGGGATTTTAAAGACTTGGTATAATTAGTTCAAATTAAACAAATCTGAATTTATATTTGATTACAAAGGTGACCAGAAAAATATATATATTGCATGTAAAGTGGGCAAAGAGTTTAGTCAAAATTCAAAATGACAATATTGAAAATCAGAAGAACCTTTGAAGACAAAGTCTTTTTCTTTTCAATTTTCAATTTTTAAACTTTTTATCATGTGAAATTTAAATCATTACTTCTATTTTAGAAGAATTTTATTTTATTATTAAGAATAAATTTGAAGTCTAACATCTATTTTTAGAATAGTTTCATTTTATTAAAATTTTAAATTTTAACAACTTTAAAATCGAAATAAACAGTTTAATAATAATAATAATAATAATAATAATTGTTATTATTATCGTTATTTTTGCTATTATTAATTATAGAAGAAGTGAGTGGGGCCAATGTCCAATTCTATGTTAACCAAATTAATAAAGAAAAGAGGAAGTCCACTAACTCCCACTTATCCATGAGGCGCGTTATATGCAATTGCTAGACAGAATTATGAAAAACAATTTAGAAAAGAAATACAAATAATTTCTCTATTTCTCAACTTTAAATATACATATTTTGACAAATTAAAAACTACATAATTTACTCTAATAATAAAATTATATATTATTATAATAACGCTATTAATTTATTAAAGTGGTATTTACATAGTAAAAAGTGATTGGTTACAAAAAAATAAATAAAAAATTAAACAGTTGAAGAAAAGAAAAAAGAAAAAAAACTCGTAGATCATTTTTGTGCTGAAAAATATTAATAAAACTATTTAGCCGGTGTCGTATTGTTCCTTTATTTCTCGGATTATCTTTAATATTGTAAATCATTTAGATTAATTTGTAAAATAATTTATAAAAAAATTCTAAATTAGAGTAAAAAAAGAAAGAATTAGTACAAAGAGTTAAATCCTTATCCTCTAGCAGTGCGTCGTCTTGTCCGAGTAAAGAGGAGAGGACACTTGAACTTTGAAAATAGGACAAAAACATATCTGTCGTCGCTATAGGTGAAAATCACTGTCTTTTGGTGACAACAATACTTGTTACTAAACTTACAAGTCAACTCATTTGCTTTAATATATTAAGTTATTACAAAGTCGTCACCATGTCAATGGGGAGAACATCTCTATGGTTACATAAAATAATTATATATTAAAATTATGATATTGTCATAAATTATTTTGATGACTATATATTTTCACGAAAAAAGTCATAAGCTCTTTTGTTATCACATAATTTATATTTTAATCACAATGTTCTTTTTTAATAACGATATCCACATATATAATTTTAGACTTAATTAATTCCCACAAATTAGAATAAATCTATAAACTAAAATATTATTTATATATTTTATTACTAATAGAATAAAAAATTATTATTATTATTATTAGATAATCAAATCATAAGTACATGAAAATTTAGATTCATCGGTACAAGATTAAAATAAATTATCTATACATCATTAAAAATAAATTTTTTGATCTAAATAGAAAATTAGGGTCATAGAAATAAATTAAATTGCTATTTTTTGTCTTTTAGAAAAATAAGGTTACTGCATTATAGCTAGATTAGTATAAAAAAGAATTTTTAAGCACCATTTATAGAAAAATAACTTAATTTTATCGCTTTAAATATGACTTTAAAAGTTAGAACGAAATTAAATTAATTAAATAAAATTTATTAATAATGGGTAAATATATAATGTATTATAAATTAAATTAATTAAATCAAATTTATTTAATATCATATGTAATTGTTCTAATGATATAACAAATGAACCAAAATAGAATTGAAATGGATGCAAACTGTATCTCATTAGATTAGAAGCAATGATAAAATATGATTAAATTCCTAAAAGCCAGTAGTTATGGATCATAGTCACTGCTAATTTCAGGCCTTATATTATAATTTATTAAACATAAAAAATTGATATAAATTGCAACATAGTAATATTTAAAAGAATAGAAAAAAGTTAATACTTTAGTCCTATGGAGGAATTACCTTCATCATAATAAAAAAACAACATAATCGAGGCTAAGTTCTTTTTGTTCATTTTCTCTTGAAGAATATTTTTAGTATTTTTTTTTATGATTATACCCTTTTATTTTTGCTTTCCATTTAATATTCCTTTGATATTTCAAAATAAATTGTTTAGAAAAAATAAAATTAATTTCTTAAGAATTTCAAATTAAAAATATTACTACAAAAAATTTAATTCTCAGAATTAAATAATGACAAGTTTTCATCCATGTGACGGATGGGTCCAACTAGATTAAATGAAATATTATCCTTATCGCTAAATCAGAATATCAATTTTTATTAATTTAATACGAGACTGTATTTGTTACCTATTTTAAAAAATTTTAATATAAAAATCTTACTTTGTCACTATATATTTTCAATAACAAAATAAATAAAATGCAAATTTTAGTTACAAATTTACTCTAGGCATTCTATTTATATTTATGGAAGGCAATTTGTGACATTTTCTTCGGAATTCGTACCAAGCCAGTTCATAGCGTGGCGGATAATTACTAATGTGAAGATCCAGTGACAAATCAAAATTCCCGTCACCAAACAGATCAGAATTCCCGTCATCACATTGACGATAAATTTGCTGCCATAAAAAGCTGTCGCGAAAGAACAAGTTTTCTTCCAGTAGAATTAAATTAAGAACACTCGCTCTCTTTCTCTCTCTATAGTCTCTATCTCTTGAATTTCCAAAAAGTATCAATCTGACAAAATATAACACACCAAACTCTCTTTCTTCCTTGCTTTTCATTTCTTTGTCTCTTCGAAAATTAAAAAAATAAACCCATTTGAAAATTAACGAAATTTAAAAAACAAAAAACAAAAAGAAAACAGAAATGGGATTAGCAATTAGAGAGAGAAGGACTGTTGGTTGGGTTCTTGTTCATAATTCGTCAAAATTAATTTATTATCATTTTCAACTCAAGAACAAGAAACCCAACAAAAAAATAAAAAGGAAAAAAGAATTTCTTTATTTCAGTTACTATTAATTATAATTATAATTACTTTGATGGATAGATAAATTTTATATTCTTTTGTTCTTCTCTTGCAAATCTCACAACCGCACATCTCAATCACTTCCACACGCATCAATAACCCAATCGATACTATTAACAATGATAACTTCTTCTTCATCCATCACCCTTCTTTTTTGTTTCTAGCGAGAGAAAGTAACAATTTTTTTTATTTTTTTATACTTTTGTTTGACAGAGAAACTTTATTAACCTAATAAAGTTTGATTCTTGGAGTTAGAGTTGGATTCGATCCATATCCTTTTCCATGTTAGAAGATTGGTACTGATTGTTCTTTTTTGGGATTTTAGGGTTTTGAAAGTTATGGAAGCTGGGGGTAGTGGTGGTGGTGGCTCTGAGGGAGAGAAAAAGAAGCCTCCTGAAGGAGAAGTGAAGTCTAAAAGGAAAATGAAGACTGCTTCTCAGCTTGAGATTCTTGAAAAAACTTATGCAGGTCCTTTTTTTTTTTTTTTCTTTCATTTCTTCAGCTTTGCTGTTTTAATTAATCAAGGTCTTTTTTTTTTTTTTTCTTTACTAAAAGGTTTGCTAATTTTTGAAATGTAGCTCTTTGAATAACTTATTATGAATGCATTTTAGCTAGAGTGTTCTTGTTCAAATTTGGATTTTGTTTAACTGAATTCTTACTCTTTAGGGTTTTTAGCTTTACATGGTCTCTTTGGAGAATTCTGATTTGTGTGGGAAATTTTGTTCTATGTATTGTTCAGTGGAGACTTACCCATCAGAGGAACTTCGTGCTGAGCTTTCAGCACAATTAGGGCTAACTGATCGGCAGCTGCAAATGTGGTTCTGTCACAGACGTCTGAAGGACCGAAAGGGTCCACCAGTGAAGCGCCAAAGAAAGGATGAATCACCAGCACCATCTGTAGTGCCAGGTGGTGAAGTTACAGGGGTAGCAGCTGAGGTTAGAAATGAATTGTTGCCAATGCCTGCTGCAGGGTCTAGTCCATTTGGTCATGGAATGGATTCAAGGCGAGTAGTCGCCAGGACCCCAGGGGTGGCTGTTGCAAGGATTTCTAGTGAAATGTCAGCTATAAAGAGGTACTATGAACCACAACAGGCTATAGCTGAGCTTAGAGCTATAGCCTTTGTTGAGGCTCAATTAGGGGAGCCTTTGAGGGAGGATGGTCCAATTCTTGGAATGGAGTTTGATCCCCTACCACCAGACGCTTTCGGTGCACCTATAGGTAAATTGGTTAATCTTTATTTTTTTTTTTAAATTTCTTTTCTGGTTAAACTTTGTAGAACTAATTCATTATTGGTATTTATAGGAATAATTTGGTGCAATAGAAGATACAGCTACACGACTGTTGCTCCATAGTCTTGTTTATGATTTTATCAGAGTTATATCCTTCCCCCAGTTGCACTCTTACATGCATTTTCATTTTTGATTATTCTTCCTAAATAGTATAATTCATAGAGCACCTCTTTCTTGGTCAATATTCTAATGTTTTGATGTATGAAGAAACTGTACTGCTTCCTTAATGCCTAAAATATGAACAACCTATGACATACTATTTTAAATATTATTATCACTATCATCACTAATACTAGAGTAGTTTTCTTCTTCTTACTATTACAAATAGTGTTCAAGTTTTCTCATTGATGGACATAAAATGCCCTAAAGTTTGGCTGGAGATTAGACATCTCATGTTGACATGAGTACCTTGTGCAGCAGTGCTGAGCAGGTCCTTAAAATTAATGTTACTCAGTTGGGTTTTGACCGAGTGACATTGTGATTATGAGATACCCTTTCCAGTACTCTGAGCATAAACTAGGGCTATTATTTTAAGTTCTGGTGCTAGGCCCTTAGAACACGGTGTTTCAGTTGTTCACATGAATAATAAATTCATGCTTTTCAATTTACTGCAATTATAAACTCTCTTTTTGTTTCATATGGAATGCCATGCTGCCTTTAACTTGACATATCAATTATTGTTCTTTTTACTTGCTTTAGTTTGTGTCCATCTCTATATGCCAGCATTTGATAACGTGCTGAGGTTGAAATCTGGTGATATGTTCTATGTGATACTAGGAACAGCTACGGTGGGCCAGCAGAAGCAGCCTGGACGGCCTTATGAGGCCAACTTGTATGAGCGCCCTGATGTGAAAACTATCAAGGTTAGGCTACATTCTTTTATTTATAGCATTGTTAGAGAACAAGTTAAACAAGTGGTTTTACTACCAATCTCTATCGATGTGTAAACATCCCCACTGTATAGGGGGCCTGTTATTCTGTTGATTGTATTTTAAGCTAGATTTTGATGAATTTTTTCAGTTACTGAAAATAGAAATGCTTCAATAATAGCACGTAAGGCTACAATATGGAGGTTTATAAGTAATCTTTCGGAATGTGATCTCCATCTTTTGGTCCTTAGTTCATTAAAATCTGTTGGGATTTTTCCTAGATGAGAGTAGGTTGAGCAATTAGGTTATTATATATTTGTAAAAATAAATTTTTTTATTGGTATAGTGACAGTCATTTTTTGGGAAGGTGGAATTAAGTAGAATTCGACTTAGGTCTGTGTTTTCTATTTAGTATTCAATTTTATGAGATTCTAAAATCATATTTGGATGCAATTCCTGCAACTTGAAATATGTAGAATTTGAAAGAGAAATGATGTACTAGTGAAAGAAATAACTCTAGGAAGCTTAGAGAGGTTTAGTAAATTTTGCATGCTGTTTCTGTTCTAAACATGTTTGCATCTTTTCTTCTCTTTCTTCTCATTCTCTTCCCTGCTGGAGTAATCAGCTCCTTTCTACTGTCATGTTGGCCTTTTTCCTTCCCATAGCTTTTATGGTACTTGTTATCAGATGCTTTACTGTGCTTCAACATCATGTTTTGTGCAATGTGAATTACGTTTTGTATGCAATGTAAATTATGTTTGGTATGCCCTACTGTGTTTTCTATATAAGATCCGCTTTCATGCTCAGGGTACAAGGCCTGTGCATGAATACCAGTTTCTTCCACAGCAACCAACTGTTAGAGCAGATGCATATGAGAGAGTTACCACGAACTATCACTATGGTTCACCAGCTGACAGTCATAATACCAAGACAGCAGCATTATCTACAGCTCGACCATTCGTGCATGCAAATGAGCAAGTGTCCTCTGGCTATAGTTTTCCAAGTCAGTTGCCCAGTCTAAATCTTATGCCTCAAGAAGGCAGGCAGGGCCATCTCTTGTCATCTGCTACAGGAGAATATGATACTGTACTACGAAAAAGCTCCTTGACTAATATTGGTATGGATGCTCACCCGATTAATGCATTGGACAATCCATTTATGCCATCTGATAAGAGGGTTGCCCCTGATGAGGATGTATTGCGTATTGAGAGGAAGCGCAAGGTAAATTTTTTACTGCATTCTTGACATATGATAACTTCTAGTGTCCACTATAATATATGCTTATTTAAATTCTTACAGATTGAGGAGGCAAGAATAGCACGTGAAGTTGAAGCCCATGAGAAGAGGATCCGAAAAGAGCTTGAAAAGCAAGATGTGTTAAGGAGAAAGGTCCTGTCTCACAATCCATATCATTTTTTTTTTTCCGCAGATTTGTAAGTCTTTTGTTGATGGAATTATGTAACTTATGCTCTATATTCAGAGAGAGGAGCAAATAAAGAAAGAAATGGAAAGGCATGACCGTGAAAGACGGAAGGAAGAAGAAAGGTTGTTGCGTGAAAAACAGCGAGAAGAGGAGAGGTATCAGAGGGAGCAAAGGCGTGAATTGGAGCGTAGAGAGAGATACTTGCAGAAGGAGTTTATCAGAGTAATATTGGAGACCTTTTCTGTTAACTTTCCTCTTTATCTCTTTGTAATTGAGGTTACCTATGGTGAACTATCCTTTTATTAAATTGCATGTGAGGGTAAGTTGGCTTTTCTTTTTCTCCTTCCTTTCTTTGTTAATCTTTGTATCCAGGCTGAGAAAATGCGACAAAAAGAAGAACTACGCAGAGAAAAGGAGGCAGCAAGGCAAAAGGCTGCTACTGAGAGAGCAATTGCACGTAGAATTGCTAAAGAGTCAATGGAGCTAGTTGATGATGAACGCTTAGAACTCATGGAGTTAGCTGCCTCAAGCAAAGGATTGCCTTCAGTAGCTTCTCTTGACTTTGAAACTTTGCAGAATCTTGATACATTTAGAGGTTGGTTATGTCTGATCTCATTTCCTGTTCAGAAACATCTGTTTGCTTATATGCAAGTAGCTCATTCTTATGCTGTATCTGCACTTCTAATATCTTCACTAGCCCTCTCAGTGCTTGAATTTTATGTTATTTAAACTGATAGTTTATATTTTCTTTTGCATCAATTGGGTTCTGAACTTTCATTTACATGTATAACTTGCATTTTTTAAGACTGCTATCTCATTCTTATGCTCTTAGATCATGTCTCTATATCCCATAAATTTTTCTAATCTGATATGCCTTATTTCTCATGTTAGTGTATTAATCGTTTTGAAAGGGGTTTTGTTATTCATATATTCTTATGTTTTTTGAACCCAAATAATTATTTTGATATACAGAATGTCAAAAAAGCTGTATCTGTATGGCATGAATGGTTATCTTCATGCGTCAGAAGTTGTGAATGCTTTTAATTATTCAAAAACCATACATAAAGTTGATTACTTTACCTTTCTAATCGTGACTGAAGACAAGCATGTAATACGATGTCATGTTAGATACTACTGATGGTAATATAAAGCAGGACTTGCTATAGAATGCTTATCATTTGGAATTCAGTTCTATGACTACTATTAGCACTTATGATAACAATTATTTAATTGGTATAGTGGCCTTTTTTAATGTTTAGAATGTCTGGATTATTTCTCCATGCAGATGTGTATCGAAATCCTAGGATATAGTCAAATTCGAGGCCTTGTTTGGTTATGTAGAATGACTAGCTATCAATTGGGACTGACCTTTGGTTGCCATTTCTGAGGTGTTTTGTTACTTTGAATGATGAGAATGGAAATGAGAAACCGAGAATTTGCCAGGGTTTGGTTTTGGGTTTTAATTCAGAATTAGGCCCTTGAATGAGTACATTGTTTTAGCACTTTCTAAAAATTAATCTGAAAAGCTCATAGGATGGAACTTTGATTGTGTTGATTTCATTAGACTGCAGGAACTTACATTTCATATTTTATTCTTTATAGATAAGCTGGCTGTGTTCCCTCCCAAATCTGTGCTATTGAAGAAACCATTCTCAATTCAACCTTGGAATGATTCTGAGGAGAATGTAGGGAATCTTTTAATGGTGAGTTCATTGGTTCTGTATCTTTTTTCATTTTGTTTGGGAGCTGATATTTATTGGGAAGGACAGCCACAGGAAGAGCCTTTTAATTTGCTATTATTGATAATCTTTGTACATTTTTTATAGAAGCAATGACCAGAAATTATGATCTCCTGTTTGCCGTCTTATAATAGTTGGTAGTAACTACTGCATAGAAAAGACTGAAAATGGTAGAACTTGGCTTGTCTTTTAGAGTGACACTTTTGGTGTAAATATTGACTGCTATCTTCTGCATTCTCTCAGAGTTCCTTTGTGTGCATTCCTAAGTTTGCCATTTACATTCTATTATAGGAGTCAAAAGCCATCATTATAAATATTAAATAAATAAATATTTTAGTCTATAATATAAGATAATAACATTATTTATTAATACTATTATTAGATATTAGAAAAAAATTAGAAAATACTATTATTAGATATTAGTACACAGGCACTTTGTCTTCTGTTGAATCGTAACTGTTTATGATCATAAATGTTTAATAAGCAGAGTGGTGGCAAGTAATGTCTTGATAGGACTACTTAACCTATTAATTTATTAAATAAGAATTATTATGAGGGGATATGTAAGTAGACTGGAAGGCTAAGACCCAAACGTGGCATTTTATGCTATGAAATAGTAGGTGTTCAGTGGCACATTGTTTTCTTTCATATCCTTTAGGATATAGCCCTTTTTCACTACGGACTAGCATCATCTCTTGCTTCGCCCACGAATGCTACCCAATAATAGAGTTCGTACCCTAGACAAAGTAAAGGTAAAAGAGAATACTAAATTTCTAGTTCTCGTCTATGTAAATTAAGGTTTGATTATGTTGATATTCTTCATGGTATTAGAGGTCAGTTGCATTACGTTTTCTGAATCTCAGCCTCTTTTCTTTTCTTTTCTTTTCTTGACATTGGCATATTCAAATTTCGGAGCAGGTTGTATGTGGAGTTGGAAATACGAATTTTTGGAGGGACTTTTAAAATACCAATTGCTTATCATGTTATTTTTATGTCAAACTTTCCCATCTTTACAAGGTCTTGAAGTAAATTTTGAAACTGCAGGTTTGGAGATTCTTAATAACTTTCGCAGATGTTCTTGGGATGTGGCCATTCACTTTGGATGAATTTGTCCAAGCTTTTCATGATTTTGTGAGCATCTCTGGATCTTTTTAAGTGCTTTGAGCTAGGCTGTCTTAAATATAATGCTACCATTTTATATCCATTTCCTGCTCTGTTCTTTCAGGATCCAAGGCTATTAGGTGAAATGCATGTTGCTCTTTTGAGAACCATAATTAAAGATATTGAAGATGTTGCGAGGACCCCTGCCACTGGATTGGGGGCAAATCAGAATAGTGCCGCTAATCCTGGAGGTGGCCATCCACAAATTGTTGAAGGGGTAAATCTTCTTGGTTCTTTTTCACTGAGGGAATTTCATATTTTTCAGTTAGTTCTGTGTCCTCCAACCAAAATGGGTTTGGCTCTGTATCAGGCATATGCATGGGGTTTTGATATATGCAGCTGGCAACGGCACTTAAATCCATTAACATGGCCTGAAATTTTGAGACAGTTTGCCCTTTCTGCTGGTTTTGGGCCACAACTAAAGAAAAGAAATGTTGAGCAGGCATATCATCGTGATGAAAATGAGGTGCTTTTTCTTTTACATTCCTTTTTCCTTTGTTTAGCATAGAAACTGTTCCGCTCCCAATAGGCCAAATGTTTAAAAAAAACCTTAATTTGATCTTTTTTTTTTCTCTTCAAATTTAGCAAATTCTTTAATATTATCAAGTTTGGCAACAAATTCTTGCTAAATAACTGCAATCCTCTGCTTAATCATAATTAATAAAATGCCTCATTAACCAAAAATTGGGGGTGGGCTAGTATGCTGCTTTTGGAATGATCTAGATTTTGATTGTACCTTATACCTCATTTTGTTCATCACTCTTATAAAGTAAATCTCAATGTGGATAAAACTGAAGGTTTCCTTTCTGAGGGAAAAAATTGTTTTTATCTGGATGATTATGTTGTCCTGTCCAGATCCCATAGCTGTAGGTTTATTTTTCTGATGGTTGCTGTATTTGGCATGCAGTTGCTTCTAGCAGAATAATTTGGCATGTTGCTTAATTCTGAGAAGTGCATTTTTTGCAGTAGTACCTTAACCTATGGCATCTATATGAGTGGATACATCATTGTTACCTTTTCACTATTACAACTGTAATTTGTTTTTCCTAATTCAGGGTAATGATGGTGAAGATGTAATTACTAATTTACGCAATGGCTCAGCAGTTGAGAATGCCGTTGCTATAATGCAAGAAAGGGGATTTTCTAATCCGCGTAGATCTAGGCATCGCTTGACACCTGGTACTGTTAAATTTGCAGCATTTCATGTTCTTTCTCTTGAAGGAAGCAAAGGTTTGACAATACTAGAAGTTGCTGAAAAGATTCAGGTAACTTAAATTACTGACTACTCATATATTCTTTTCTCTTTGTATATGGACCATATTTGATTCACTTTTTAAAAAGAAATCTGGACTAAGGGATCTCACAACGAGTAAGACACCAGAAGCTTCAATTGCTGCTGCTTTGTCAAGGGATTCAAAACTTTTTGAGAGAACAGCTCCATCGACATATTGCGTGCGTCCTGCCTATAGGAAGGATCCAACTGATGCTGAGGCAATACTTTCAGCAGCCAGAGAAAGAATCCGGACATTTACGAGCGGGTTTGTCGATGGAGAAGATGCTGATGATGCTGAAAGGGATGATGATTCTGAAAGTGATGTGGCAGATGATCCTGATATCGAGGATTTAGGTACTGACTTGAACCCTAAGACAGAGGCTAGCAATTCTCCAGAATTGAGCAAATTCAGTGCAAAAACTCACTCTGAAAATGGAAATGAGGGTGGTGATGTCACTAGAACTCCTCAAGTTCGACTTCAGAACCTTGGTGAGGGTTTGTCTTTAATGCACTCTGACAGCAATAATGAAGTTAAAGGTGTTGCTTCTTCCATTGATCATTCTGTAGATGTTGGAATACCCACCAATATCAAGCAAGAAGATGCAGATATTGACGAAAGCAATCTTGGTGAACCATGGGTTCAAGGACTAATAGAGGGGGAGTACTCTGATCTGAGTGTTGAAGAGCGCCTCAATGCATTTGTTGCATTGATTGGTGTGGCGATTGAGGGAAACTCAATCCGGGTCGTCCTTGAGGTATCATCACTTTTTCCTTCTGGCTAATATTTAAAATCAAACTATTTGTTTCTTCTTGTCTGAATTAATGGCTTTTCAGGAGCGCTTGGAAGCAGCAAATGCTCTGAAGAAGCAAATCTGGGCAGAGGCACAACTTGATAAACGTCGTATGAAAGAAGAGTATGTGACGAAAATGCATTATCCATCATTTACAGGAAACAAGGTGGAACCTAACCTTACCACGTCTACACCAGAGGCTAGGCAAAGCCCTTCAGTTACTGCTAATGAAAAAGTGAATGAAATGTTGATGAATGGTGGTGCACAGCAGGAACAGTCAAATGGTCCACAGAATGACATGAATTATCTTAACAATATCCCGTCCGAAGGGAATCTGCAAATGCAAGATCTCTCTGCTGGGCCAGATAATCTACTATATATGCAACCTGGACTTGTTGCAGATAAGTCGCGCTCGCAGTTAAAATCCTTTATCGGTCACAAGGCAGAAGAGATGTACGTGTATAGATCATTGCCTCTCGGCCAGGATCGCAGACGTAATCGCTACTGGCAGTTTACCACATCTAATTCATGCAATGATCCTGGCTGTGGCAGAATTTTTGTTGAGTTACGTGATGGTCGCTGGAGGCTTGTAGACTCTGAAAAGGTAGAGATTTTTCCCAGTCAACTCTCTTTTGCTTCCAAGTTCAAGTATCATCTATACCATCCTAAATGTGTGTCTTGAGTGTGGATTTGTGGATGGTGTTGCGTTGCATCTGCAATATCCCGTGGTATGCATTTCTGCTTTTTTCTTTTGAACTAGAAATTTAAGGAAGCAAAAGCAAGAGATGTCGGCCACATGTAATATCTGTCTTTTGCAGAGCTAATATGATATAGTAATCTTAATCCTGGAACAATGACTGGTGCACCTCCTCCTAATTTTTTCCTTCCAATTGCTACCGCTTCTTTTGCATACATACACCTGCTTTTTTTTTTTTGCTTTATTATAATCGTTTCCAAAATTCGCATACAGGATTTTGATTCTCTGTTGACATCTTTGGATGCTCGTGGAGTTAGGGAATCTCATTTGCATATGATGTTACAAAAAATTGAGATGTCCTTTAAGGAAGCTGTTAGGAGGAAGCTGCTAAGTGCTGACATGGAGAGACAAAGTGGGGACACTGTGAAAGCAGAAGCTGGTGATATGGTTACTGGCCCTGATTGTCACACTGGTACAGATAGCCCAAGCAGCACTGTATGTATTGCAGACTCTGATGTGTCTGAGACCTCAACATCTTTTGCAGTTGAGCTAGGAAGGAATGAATCTGAGAGGAATCAAGCGTTGAGGAGATATCAAGATTTTGAGAAGTGGATGTGGAAAGAATGCTTTAATGGTTTAGTATTATGTGCATCGAAGTATGGGAAAAAAAGAAGCAGACAATTAGTTGGTGTTTGTGATTACTGCCATGGGATTTATTTCTCTGAAGATGATCAATGTCCTTGCAGTAGGACATGTGAGAAACCTGGGAGTGATTTGAATTTCTCTAAACATATGGTTCATTGTGAAGAGAAATCAAGGGTTGGGCTTGCTTACAGTTCACATGCTTCATCTTCTCCACTGAGGATCAGGTTGCTTAAGATGCAATTAGCTTTGATTGAGGTGAGTGCCTTCTTTTTTTCTTTAAAATTTTCCCTTCTAAATTTTGATAAATTAAATTTTGTTTTTATTTATTATATTGTTGTGGTTTTCCATGAGTTTGACCACCGGATTGAAGCTTATCATCTGCTTTATGGTTTTGCAGGTTTCTCTTCTGCAAGAAGCTCTTCAACCTGTTTGGACTAACGGTTATCGTAAATCATGGGGTATGAGGTTACAGTCATCATTGTCGGCCGAAGACTTGCTTCAGGTTTATATTTGGCATTCTCTTTTAAAATTATTATTTTTTAATCTCGTGCATTTAAAATATAAACCTTTTACATTCACTTCTCTACTTTTGGATCAGGAATCCGAGGTTTTGAATGTAGTTTTGTTGCAAAATTAAGCCAGTTGTTGCATGGAGATTGCTTGTTATGGTTGTGTTGATTGCATTACATGTCAAGTTTACTTTTTTTGTACATGAAATTAAAAATTTAGAATGTTAGGGGCATTTAATTTAACTATTATTCTCTACTTTCAATTGACCCTTCTTAGAATGTTACTTTACCCATTCACCGTGACGATTTTATACAAAATGTAGGCAATGTGGCCTTTCTGTTCTTCTGCCTCTTGGCTGACATACCTTGCCCTTTCTTAATATACTATATGCTTATTTTTCCTCAGGTCCTGACATTACTGGAGGTTTCCATTAAGAGGGATTACTTGTCATCTAAGTTTGAAACAACCAGTGAACTTCTGGGGTCAATTCACTCGTTTGGATCTTCTGGTAATGATTCTTCCCGGAAAGAAAATGTTCCTGTGCTTCCGTGGTTGCCACGAACGACAGCAGCCGTAGCTCTGAGGGTCATGGAATTTGACTCATCCATTTCATACACGCCACATCAGAAAATGGAGTCTCAGAAAGACAGGGGCAATGGAGACTTCATTGTAAGCATTTCTAACATAAACTAGTTCCAAATCATTTGGACTAGAAACTTTCTTTTCTTTTCTTTTTCTTCCCATTTTCAAAATGACATGCATTTATCAACTAAAGGCTGCTGTTACAAAGTGATTCTTCCCGTTAGTTGTTTCCTCGTCATTCAGTTTGCAACTTAGCCAAACCTGTGCTTGTAAAAGAATTAAGTATTTCATGAATAGAATGGCTACTTCCATGCTCAAAGCTTTCTCCATGATTTTACTACATCTCCTACTTCTAGAAGCTGTCATTCCATGCGTGAAGATGATTATAACCTAGTTGTGATGGACTGCCTATGTGGGGACATAGTGTTGGTGTTCTGATCTCTGTAAGGAAAACAACATGATGATCAGGAGAAAATGAGGCGTGTGAATGATGGATGGACGCTGATATCAAATTAGTGGTTAGATGGAAAGGATGTGGGGAAAGTGGAAAAAAGCACCTATAACTTTTTATAATAGTTAAGGTTGTAAGCTACTGTGCATGGATGAGAGATTATATCTGTGACTGGATAAGGATGTTATAGCTAAATTAGCTTGCCATGGAATCTTTTTCTTAATTAAGGAAGTTTGATTTATGTATAAATTAATTTTTTATACGCTAACTATTCTCTGAATTTTTCATTCATAATCCTCAGAAGCTTCCTTCCAAGTTTGCCATTGTGAAAAACACCCAAGATAATGAAGCCACCAGAACTCATCATAAAGCTCCTCATAAAGCTGGGTTATTTCAAGAAGATAATTGGGCTGATGTAGGGATTGGTTCAGCTAAATTGGCGCGTGGACGGGCAAGCCGAGGCAGAGGTCGGAGTCATACCAGCGGCACAAATTCCCGAAGCAGGGCTGGTAGTTCTAGGTCAGAATCAGGCAAGAGAAGTTTGGCCTCAAACAATAACAGATCTGGGCAGGTGCTTTCATGGAAAGGGCAATCACGTGCACGAGGAGGCCGTAAGCGTGGTCGCCGCAGTGTTAGAAGTAGGCAGAAACCTGTGAAGAGAGCAGTTGATGTTGCTGCTCAGACAAATGTTGCCAAAGAAATAATCTATGAGAAAGTGCCAACAAAGTTGGAAAGGGAAGACTGGAACATCGATGAAACAAGATTCCAGTCAAGGATTGCTGAAAACCTCAGCAGCTCAGAAAGATCCGAGTATGATGATGAAAATGGTCAAGCTACAGGGGATGAATATGATGATCTGCCGGTTGATGACTATACTGGCGGTTTTAATGGAAAGTCTGATGACTTACTTGAGGGAAGTGATTATAACATGGATCCCAACGAGGAAGAAGACGATGAGGATGACGACGAAGCAGACCTAGATGAAGATGATCAAGGGGATTTGGATGTTGAGGGATATATAAATGGGGACTCAAATGATGATGGAATCAGGGATGGAGATGGAGAGCAAAATGGGGATCCAGATGAAGGCACTGGATCTTCATCTTCAGATTTCAGTGACTAGAGAAGTAACTAAGCATAGAGAATTTTTAACGTACAAGAAAGCGATTTCTGATTTATAATCTTTAGTCTTCTGCACTGCATCGCTACCTTGTAATTGAAGCTCAAATGTACTTATAGAAGAAACAGTAATTGTGCATAGCTGACAACACATTCACTGTATTAGATTAATTATCAATCAATAGTGTAGTCTCTATCAACTTTCAAATGCGGCATGCTGAATTCTGGTTTTCCATTCGACGGCATGCTAGTGTACAAATGACCTTCCCACATCTTTCTGCTAGTGCTTGTATCTATAATGCAGCTGATTTTTTTTATTTTTTTTATTCTTTGTAGACTGGTGTTGCAACGAGATAATAAGGTGGTCAATTTTTTATGCAATAAGAAATAAGTCTAGCTATTAACTGTTAATTTAATAAACATTCAATGACCTGGAAGCATGTTTTACTGAATACTAAAAACTTAAACTGCTTTATTGAATACTACAAATTTAAACCATGTAACCATTATCCACCCTCAGCCTTGAAATTTTTGACAAACTGTGACCCAACAAGAAGTATACCTTTGTTTGAGGATACAATACTCAGAACATTAAGGAGCTGACACTCTCAAATCTAATTACTGAATCACATAAAGCAGTATCGAGAAAAACAAACCAGCCTATAATACCTCATTCTATTGCAAAATTCATAGTTCCTAAATATGTATTCACAGAATAAGTTTTTTTTCTTTTTTTCTTTCCTGGAGTCTAGAGATGTATGACATTGAAGTTGATCTTAGGAACCTAAAAGCTTTTTGATTCCTGCTTTCTGCTCTGATGTCAGCCTTGTTGGGAACTTGATGTTAAACTTGATTCTCAGATTTCCCTTCTTTGCTGGATCTTTTTGTATTGGCATTCCTTCCCTTGGGACAACCTCCTCGTAGCTTGGATGAATCACACTATTTATTGGAATGGTTAAGTTCCTTCCATCCAAGGTAGTGAGATGGACAGTGTAACCTGATAGGGCTTCAGCTAAAGAAATCTTTTGAGTGACGATTAAATCATTACCATCACGAGTGAATACAAGATGAGGTTTTTCATCAATTATGAAGACAAGATCAGCAGGAATGACATTTGGATGTTCATTCCCTTTCTGTGGGAAGGTAATCTTCGTGCCCTTCTTCCAGCCAGGCTTTATGTCGATTGTTAGGATTTCCTGCACCTGCATAATCTTGCTGTACCCCAAAGTAAATAGAAACACCAAGTTAGGAGACAGAACCAATAGCCAAGAACCACTTAATTTTAAGACTCAAAGACAAACGTTTATCCTTTTCTAGATTACAAAGAGATGCAGGGTAACGCACTACATATTCTGTGAGAAACGCCACAGATTTTCCTCTTTGACGTATATCAGAAGTCACAAACATTGCATTGTGAAGCAAGCAATTTCACAATGACATCTGCTCCAATTGATTCCAACAGAAGGGAGCAACTATGAACTAGATGCAGGGAAAGGAAAAAAAAATTCGATGCTAAAAAACCATTATTGCTTGACATATAGAAAAATTGCACCTAACTGCCTCTCCCTCTCCATTTTTATCCAACTTTCCTGTAAATTGGATCTTCTAGCTCATATAGAACTGGGGTCTTGTAAACCAGAAGAGACAATTAAACCAAAATGATGTCCTTAAATATAATTGATATTAGAAAACTATTTCAGTGATTACAGAGACATTATTACTAATGCTCTTTTGCGAGGAAGTTTCACATTAATCTGCTAGTCTCTTACAAAAGAAGAGGCATATTACTAATCTGGATCGGTAAGCATATGTACCAACTTAGACCCCAAAAAACTAATGGACATCATTTCCCCGAAACTAAAAGATAACAAACACTAGTTATCTAAAACCAGAGCATGCATGTTCATCCTCCATTTGGTCAAACAGCTGAGAGTCAGTAGTGGAATTCACTTGGCAATTAAACTACAAATAAGTATTATAGAACACAGAACAAGGAAAAAAAAAAACAGCACAAAAATGAACACTTGGAACTTACCCGCTCACATCAACTATCTCTCTAGATATCTTCATCTTCCTAGTAGACCCTTTATAAAGCTCCTCAAGACTACAGGGCAACCTATTCTCGATTGGAGGATCTTTTCTGGGCCCAGCTTGATGCATTGACCCTCCTCCTCCTTCACCATAAGACCCAAAAATATCATCACCAAACATTCCACTTGAGAACCTTGGTCCCCTCATGCCTCCACCACTACCTCCCATGCCTCCGAATGGGCTTGAATACCCAAAAAACTCGGCAAAAATGTCATCTGCGCTGCGGGGATTGAATCTAACTGATCCAGGAAAATCTCCAGTGGAAAAGTAGGAAGTTCCACCGGACGTATCAGGGGGTGGTACCTGACCTTTTAGACCCTCTTCACCATATTGGTCATATACTGCTCTTTTTTGGGGATCGCTAAGGACCTGCAAGAAAAACATTAAACTTCATTTTCCTTTAAGAAAAGCATATATCAAAATAATAAAAGTCCCGATATGGTGTCATCCAAAATTGGTACCTAGATAGTAAAGTTGTACACTTTGCAGTCATAGATCAAAGAATAAAAAGATGGAATCCCTCATGCTAGCACTAAAAAGGAAAAAAAAAAAATCTGCAAGCTACAGTGAGAAAGTATCTTCTATAAATTCAACAACAGAAACCGTTTCAAAACAGAGAAAAATCAATAAGAAACGATAATCTATAGGCTGCAGGCCATAGTTAAAGTTCTACACAGCAGAAAGCAATGGAATGGGAAGATTTCACTTTTATTTTCATTTTCGTTTTGATATTGACAAAGAAGTGAAAACCCAGAAAAGAATTATCATGATAAAGCAATTGAAGAATAAAATCAGATAAAAAACTAAATATTGAAATGGTTAATGCCACAAATCATTGAAGAGAAGTGAACCGTAGGTACTATTAAGTAAAGGTATGATACCTCATAGGCTTCAGAGATCTGTTTAAACTTAGCTTCAGCTTCTTTTTTATTATTTGGGTTCTTATCAGGATGCCATTTCATAGCAAGTTTCCTATAAGCTTTCTTCAAGTCATCATCTTTAGCACTCCTATCTACTTGTAATATCTTATAATAATCAACCCCCATTTCTGCTTATTCTCTCTTTCTCTTCTTCACTTTCTTTCAGAAAAGATGCTTCCTTTTTGCTCCAAACTCGCTTTCTTATGCCTCTCTCTCTTTCTCTCTATTGAGTAGTACCAAAATTTTGATTCCTGATATTTAACTGAGCCTGAGGAAGAGGAGGGGAGGTGGTGGTGGAGGTGGAGGTGGAGGTGGAGGTGGAGGTGACGGTGTTGATGTAAGTTGTTCTGTTTCCTTCCTTTTTTTTTTATTATTATGAGACTCTTGTGGAAGGTTCCAGAAAAAACCATGGTGAGAATGCTATTCTTACATATAGTGTTGGCAATATCATGGGTCACTAACTCACCGCCATTTCTTTGATCGCAGCTTCGGACCCACATGGCTGATCTGATCGCTTGTGATCATTTTTGTACAGTTGATGTCGGCTGTGACCGTCGCAATAAACATCATTAATCCGTCACCGTTTGGTAATTTTCTAGTTGTAAGTAACAAAAAAAGAAAAAATATTAAACTTGGCATATTTTTCAGTGCATTCAACATGAAAAGAATGACTATTTACAAATTTGGCTGTGTAAACAATTATGAATTTATGATGTGATCAATGGAGTTGGCATAATCATGTCATGCTCTGTCCTACCTCACTCTTTAGTATACATGTCAATTTAGAATGGTAAAATGCATATTTAAATATTTAATTTTTCTTTCTAATTTAATTATACATTTAAATCTTATTTTTAATAGTATTTCAATATTTATAAATATTATATATTTATCATTTAAAAAAAAATTCTCTTTTTGAATAGTGTATATTTATAAGAATATAAAGTGTAAACTAAACTCATGTTTGAATTAAAAATACCTGTGAGAATTTTTTTCTTTATAAATTAGACAGATTCATTTATGAACATATAGATGTATTGAACGAAGTCATATATTAAAATATTATAATGACCAAATAAATAAAATCCATTAGTGCAAATATGCATTTAGCTATTATAAGATGGAAGCATTTCTAATTAGTATATTAACTTTTTATTTTTATTTATTTAAAATATTTCTATTAAATCTTTTATAAAATTATAATTTTTGAATTTATAAATATAGAATTAATTGTAAGTGATAATCTATATCAATTAATGAAAGTATTTTCAATAATTATTATTAAATTAACAATAAAAAATAAAATGGGTTATAATTTAAAATAAAATCTAAAAAAATTATAAGAGTGGCAACTACTAACTCTAAAAAATATTTTCATGACATAAGTTTTAATACTATTTTATTTATAAAAAAGACATTTGAGAGAAAATAAAATAAAACTATTAAAGTTGAAAGAGATATCTTGGTATTATATAATGTATTGACTTATTAATATGGAATTCATTTAAAAATTGTACTTATGTTATTAGAATTTAGTTTAGTTGTAACTAATTGCACATAAAATCGATTATGTAGAATTTTAAATTGATTTTTACTCTATTTAAAATATATAAATTTTAAATTTTTAAATAAATTTCATAAATTATATAAAATTTAATCAAATAGTGTATCTTGTAAATGTTTGGAGGCTAATATGCGAATGGCATCAATATTGAGAGAGAATTACTATGACTATTTATGTAATTTTAATTTAATTCCTCTTAAGAAGGAAAGGAAAATAACAGAGGATTTTCATCCCAATCTAAAACTAAAAAATTGAGAGACTTTAATCTGAAATAGTGAAAACATTATTGTAACAATTTCATACATCAAGAAACTAATACAATATATCCTTTTGTCTTCTTTTTCTTTCTTTTTTCATGTATTCTTTCCTTCCTTTTGCTTCTTCTCAGATAAAAATATAAAGTACAACACAAATTTATAGTCATTCACCATTTATTTATTAAATATGATATTATTTTTATTGTAATTTTATTTAATAAAATAAAATAAATTAAATTATATACACTACGTACTATAAAAATAATAAAGAATCCTATTTAATATTCTAAGAAATAAAATAAAAGTTAATAATAAATTGTATATAAGTTTACTAATACATATAACGAGTTAATTGTGTCATTAACAAATTATATTCTTTATTATCATTATTGAGTGAATACAATACTCTATTTTCCTCTGGTGTTTCATATTTAATATCGATGCTTCTAATTGTGATTCAATATATCTGACTCTCTACTTTCAGAGTAATTACCAAATAGATGTTACTACCAATTTCAAATTCATCAAGAAAAGCTACTGTGGCACATTTATTTTCTTTTTCTTTCAACTAAATGAGGTACATTTAATATGCAATAATAAGCTATACATCTATATTTATGTTCAGAATCTTGAGTAAACAAACAAATCCAACAAAAACAGGCATCCCCAATGCTTTAATCTTTAAAAGGCAATATAATAGAGCAACAACAAAACCAGTAAATAATATGAACAAAGGAGAAGAATTTCATAGTTAATCAATCTGATCATAACCTAAACAAAAGAAAAAAGAAATAATAATAATAATAATAATAATAATACTATCTTGTAAACCCTCTAACAGAGAAAGGGAAGATATGTATATTGATCAGCAAACAAAAGAATTTTAGATAACTACATAATCTCAGAGAAACTGAAACAGAAACCATAGATAATGATTCAAGTCTAACAAGGAATCTGTTCGGTGAACCATTTGAGCACTTTAAATGGAAGCTTTATGATGCCCATTGCCAAATTCGCCAGACCAGCACAACACACACAGCAAGGGCACAAGCAACTCAACACGGTCCTGCCATTACCAATACCCAATATCACAAAACAGAAAACGATAAACTAGTTAAAAGAGAATCTTGATCATCTACCCAAGAATTGAAGGGTTTTCTTAAGTAAAAGATCAAGAGCACAATGAGTAGACTAACAAGAAAGAAACAGAGTCAGAGAAAAAGAAAACTAAACATACCCAATAACCCAGATAACTGCACCCACAAGAGATAAAACCAGAGCAATCAAAGCAAATGGCAACCCAAGCAAGAAACCCAATGGCCTGCAATCTCCCATTTTTGTATTATTTTTAGAACTTTTTTTTCTCTTTCTCAGAGTTTCAAGATTTGAACAGAGAAGGGTTACAGAGGAAACAAAATTTGAAAGAGTTGATACGCTACGCTGCAGGTTTCAAGGTCTATTGCGACCCGGACGCGGATTATAACAACAGCTTACCTTATTGGGTCTTCTTCTATTGACCATTATAGCCTTGGGAAATTGCAAATTTTTCTTTGATTGGATAATTAAGGTGTTTTTTGTTGCGCACGTCGGTGGGTATTTTAGGAATGAACAAGTTTAGAATTTTCGTGTCTCATTCTTTTGGGTGACGAAGTCTCAATGGCAGCCAGCCATAGGGTGAATAGTTGCTACATTCTTTGACATTTGAAATGGTAAATACATATCAAAGAAACTCAATTTTGATGAGGTTTCAAATCTTCTTCTTTTGTATTTTTTGTCCTTTGAAATGTCAAGTCTAAAACTCACTTTTTAAATTAATTTCATATAATCACCGGTTCTTAATTTGATGCACACGTATTTAGTGTTAAAGGTTGAGATTTCCAATTCGAGATATTTCTTTTTAATATATATATAGTGGTTTATTTCCAATTCCTCTAACTTAACGCACTAAAATACTAATCATATTTAGTGTTAAAAAAAATCACATATCACCACTAAATTATAACATTAGATAATATAATCTTTTTCTTAAATTAAAATATTTTATGCTCTATCTTTCTTGGTTTTATTATGACAAGTCTAGTCACATATTCAAAGTGGCAAGTTGAATTGAAATATTTAAAGGTTATTCTTTAATTGATGTATTTAAAATAAAGCTTAAACCGAGTGATTGAATAATTGGGTGTCACTCAATATAATTTTTATATTATAGGTATTTTTTACAAATAATGTAATCTTTCTTGCTAAATTACAACGTTAATTGAAATGTATGAAAGAAGAGGGAAATAAAATTTGAACTTCGATCCTTTCAAATGATGTTTGATGGCGTTCCTTTATATTATTTGGGTAAAGCAATAGTTAGTGCTAACTTTTCCTTACTGAAATTTGGAATACTATTAGAAAAAGTTGCGCACTAAGGAATTGGAAAGTTGGGCTTCGTTTATGGTGTTATCATGCCCCACTTTGGGCTATGTTTGAACGTAAGGCCCAATTCTCTGACAGTTTTTTTCTGTGGACTTATGATCCTTTCGGCTCAAGTTGAGGCCCAATACTACAAAATAATCCAGATTTTTCTGTTCTTGAACTGCTCATCCCAAAAAAGAAAAATCAAGATTTGTATGGAAATATTCTTATGATTTTAATTTTGTGCAATAGTACATTTACAATCAAATAAAATTTAAAAATATAAAGAGATTATAACTTAATGGAGATTTTAGTTAATCTAGTTGGTAAAACGATAGAAATCAGAAATAAGATAATATATTATGATATTATACAAATAAGATTAATGAGATAAAAAAATATTATAATAGGATAAATATAACATAACTATATAATTAAATATTACTATATAGATGAATATTTTCTTATAACGAGACTTCAAAAATTTATAGTTTATTAAATAGAGAGTTTATTAATATTTATAACTAGCTCAAATTGAAACCATAATTTTTTGTTATTATATAAAGGTTATTTCTATACAGAGTATTCCTATGAAGAAGTTTTACAGTATAAATACATAGGAATCACACAACAATATATATATATATATAAAAAAAGACAAATAAATATTTTATTAAAATTTTTTTAAATTAATTCCCAAGCTCTGATACTATACAGAAATTCGTACATCAGGGTCTATATAAATAGAGTTGAAACCTCAATTTACACAAAATGGATTGACTTGCAGTAAATCTCAATCTACAATACATATATTTTCACTTTATATTTGTATTCATATGATGAAAAATAAAACCTCACGAAGAAGAAAGTATACAAATATAAGATGTAAAATAGGCATTGATGAAATGGTTATTTCGAGTTAAGATTCTGTTTTGCCCACTTAGGATGGGAAATAAATCGAGCCGAGCCAAATTAAGATGAGTTTAAATTCGAGCTCGACTTGACTTTTTATATTTAAATTTGAGATCAATTTGTTTCAAAATTACTAAGCTCGTAAAAATTTGAATTCAATTTGTAAATAGCTTGTTTATTATGTTAAATGAGTTAAATTCGAATTCAGCTCATTAAATAAATATATAACAAAAGAATTTCAATTTGACTACGAATTTGTTAAATCTTTTTAAATATTAATTATTGTTATTATAATAACTAATTATTATAGTATCATTATTATATACAAATATATATGTATATAATATAAGTAATATAAATATATATATATTTATTTATTTATGTTATATTATATACATCATTTTTAATTTAAAAATTAAATTATTCAAATTCAAATTCGAATTATTAGAAAGAACTATAAACGAATTCGTAAATAAGTATGACCATGAACCAAATCACAAATCTATTTATGAGCTTTCTAAATGAACTAAGCTTGAGCTCATGAATAGGGTCGCGAGCTAATAAATGAATAGGTTTGTGAGCTAACAAATCAAACTCTATTAAATTCGAATTTAGCTCGATAAAATCATTGAGCTCAAAACTAAGCTCGAGTTCGGTTAAATTAATTTAATGAATAAATTCGAACGAGTTTATTCCAGAGCCGAATTCTAAATAGCTAACGAAATATTTGGTTCATTTCCAACTATCACTATATATATATATATATAGACAGACAGCAGAGAGAGCAATTTGCTGTACAAATTAAAAACAAGCATGAGAACATCTTTTGTTTGTGCAACGAATATAAATCGAAAACATAAAGGTATGATGTCCAAACAAAATACGTATTGTATTGATATGTGCATACTGTACGGACACGTAGGTGACATGTACAAACAAATTACTCTTCACCACAAAACCACCATTACGCAAAGACAAAACCCTCTTCTTCACATCTTTACATTAAAAATATCAAATATTCATTTCTCTTCCATTATTAATATAATTTTCTTCTCTTCTCTAATTTGTACATAAAATTAATGTTATCCTGCTTCGATTGAAACAGTTCATTTTGCTTTTGTGCCGGGCCCTTAGTTGTCAAACCTAATTAATTGATTCGACCTCTATTATTATTATTATTATTATTTATTACACTAAAATTGAATATATTCATCTATTCGATTAATAGAGAGCACTAAACATCATTAGACAATAAGATAGCTCGGTAATTTTTTCAACTTTTTTTTTACATTAGCTTATTAAAGATAATTATTTTCTGAATTTTTCAAGAAACAAACATTCTGATTATCATTTGGATTAACTCTTTCGAATATGGATACACATTTCGTTGATTACCAATTAATCACACACCTATTTAATTTGTGTTAACCCTTAACTGTACTATAGAAGGATACTTTATCAACTAGCATAATTATATTAATGGACTCTTTTAAACAAAATTCTGGATCGAATTGTAAGTTTACTAACTTACTCCCATTTATATTGCAAACTCGTGTATAATCAATAATCAAATTATATGCTAAGAATTCATTGAGTAAAAGGGACAATAATTTCTTTAGTTATTATCATTGGAATTGATACATAAGTGGATTTTTGATGAATATGTGAGCTGCATGTGCCCATAAAATCCACCAGCCACCACTTACAAAAGACACTACAGCATGTTTAATTTCACTCCTGCAGTCTATTTACCAAATTCACTCATAAGTTAGTAATCTAGTAATGGGTCAATACGTTTTAAAATGTACATAAGATATCACAAATTCAGATTTGATAATCTTTTTCCTTGAAAACTACCTGTGAATAGAAAACGTAATTAAGGAAATGCTAATTCTTAAAAAGTAAAAAAAAAAAAAAAGGTATTTATGACATCAGGATGATGTTAAATCAAATAATAAAAATAGATTTTATAAAATTAATCTCGACATGATTTTATTGGTATTTTTAATTATAAAAAATAAAATAAGTCTCGATTTTACATCTCATATCTACCATCCAATATATTATCAGTAGATCATTGTCTATATCATTAGAGTCTCGAAATAACTATCTATATTAAACGAGTCCTCCAATCAATAAAAAAAGTTTTATACTTACGTACATATTTATGAGTTAAATATTTTATACTGTAATAGGCATATCACTTTTATGAGGAGTTATATAAAGTACTGTTCATTAGACTTTTCACTAGGTAAATACATTAAATGATCACTAAAACACAAAAAGAAAAAAGGAAAAAGAAAATGAGAATAATAAAGAAATTACAGCAATAATTGTAGGGTATAAAATGTTGTGTGTGTGGTGTTGGACCTTTTACTGAATTGTGTTTACAAGGTTGTAAATGGCAAAAGAAGAAGGGGGACCTATTTTATTTTGGAAAAATGACCAATTCTTTTTTTTTTTTTTTTTTTTAATTTTTGATAGTGAAAGTTAGATTCCCTAATTACAACATAATCACCAGCAACTGCAATTATTGCTATTTTGAGGACCCATTTGTAACATGTATGTCATTGTCTATCAACAGGACCATCTTACAATAAAGACATCTTCATCTCCTTTTCAGTTTAGAACATCTCTCAATTTCAAAATTTTGCTTTGATCTTCATATGGTCCATATTTGATCCATAGAGTCTTAAGTAATTGACCCACTACCGTTTACTTGCAAATTGGTCATCCACGTCATATTCCATGCACAAAATTCCTCTAAAATATATTCTTCCCTATACACAACATACATAAATAATTAAATATATATTTATAAATATCACATAAGTAAGAATTTCTCACTTCATAAACCATTTATATATATATTACAAAGCTTTATCTTTACATCATTTCTATTATTTCCTTATTTCCTTTTTAATCTCAATGAATTTAAACTCTAAATCTTTTTTAGTATACATATATCTAAAATGAATGTAAAACGTGCTAGCTAGAACTCTTATACGATGGTAAAAAATTATTTCAAAAATTTTAACGCAGCTACATAATCAAATTGGAATTCGAAATTCTAGTTAAACTAGAAAAAATTTTTACCATTTAATTATACGCTCGTGAATTATTTTAAAATTTTTAATAAAATTCTGTAAGGTTTTGAGTTTTAGAAAATCTCCTAGACAATAGGAGATGTGGGTTTTGATATACAATACAAATATAACGAATTGATGAAAGACTATGATTAATTTCCTTGAGATTGTTGATCATAAATATTTCTGAGGTAGCATCACCCAAAATGGTCTTCTGTTAACTTTGGGTTTGTTGCCCCTTTCATTGCCCTTCTATTCTAAACAACACTTGGCATAAAGATTTTGATGGTGTCTATGCTTATGATTATGACAAAAACTTGGAAAATAATGAAAGTGAACCGATTGAAATAGACAAATCAAGATGAATGAGAATATCTAATAGATGTGGCCATTGTTTTTCCTTCTAATAAATGAGCAAAATTGGACTGACCAGGGGCTCTCTATATATTATTAAACACTATTACATTGTAGAATTTTTGAAGTGCCTGACAAAATAAGTAGGAACACAATGTAATATCTTTTTTGTTTGATTTTAAGATTGTCATTTCTTGTTCTGCTTTTTGCTTTTGGACTTCAATTGTTTAGAGATCAATTTCCCCTTGATATTTACCATATTGCGTATTCAATATGCTACAATGCTAAATTTTGATCAATAAGCTATTGGTTTATAATTTATTTCTAAAAATACATGACCCAAATATTATTGAAATAAGTATATGATTTTAATTGACAAATAAAATCGGTCTAAGAAAGACTTAATATTTTTTTCTTTTAGAAAACTAATAGATAGGTAGCAAAATCCGCTGCCTATAAATAATTTTAGTCAAATTTTATATCTAATATTTACTTTTAAAATAATCTCAATTTATCGTTCGATTAAAATAACTCCGAATAAATTTTTTTACGAATTACTCCTATTGAATAATTAATTATTAAAAAGTTTTTTGGGAGCAAGTTGATTGGTTTATTAAATTAAACTGATTCAAAATAAAGTGGTTTCGGGTAATATTAAAATTAAATATAAAATTCGATAATCATTTGGTATAACGAAGCTCGTAGTAAAATGCCACTCTATCAATTAAATAATAATATTATTTATGAGGTGTTAGGTTGGTGCCCTCTCAAACTCTTGTTTTGAAGGATTAGAATGAATCATTTGTGATATTGCTAAGAAGGAAAGAAAACATAAACAAAATGATGTACAATAATGGACCGATCAAATCCAAGGACACCACCACCCATGACCTGACCTAACGAATTTCCTCATCAAACTTTTGCCTATATTTATTTGGGTGGGGTTAATTAGTAATTTCCAATAAGTCTAAATTGTTCTTTTATTATTCGTTTTAGTGATGTCACAACGTGCATTTTCTTTATAATCTACATTACCAATTAATATCAACGAAATTCTTACTTAATAATATAGTAAAAACAAATTATAGATATTATTATTAATTATTATTAATCAGTACAAGGGAGGAAGGGGAAGGAGTCGAGTCTGATTTCTACCTTTTAAAAAGACCCGCCACCAAAGCCACATCCCCCTGGTGATACTTATAAATTTAATTAATTCTGTTGCTGATATTTTTATAATATAATACAACAATTCTCAAGGCATCAAAATGACTGGCTTTGGGTGAAAATGATGTAACTTCCATTATGGGAAAGGACAAGAAGGAGCAGACCAGCTTCAGTGTCACCTGTCCCCTCCTCCTCCTCCTCTTCTAAAATTCAATATTTACATGTATATTTCTTGTGCCCTAATAAATGTGTTCTTCTTTCTTTCTTTTTCTAATTTTCAGTTACTACTATGCACCTGCAATTGAGAGGTGATCACTGCCAGCCACTTTCAGAACTGTTTTCCCAAAGTTGAATTTGCACTAGTGATAATGAGTAGAGCCTTGATAATTTGGTATTGCTTTAACTGGTTCAATATTGTGGATAATAATTTTGTTTTATTTTTGTCTCCAGCAGGTCATTATTTAATGCTTTTACCATGAATGGGTATTTTTTATTTTCCTTGTAAGACAAACTCTTGAAAAGGATGTATGTACTGTGAGACATGCTGTGAAGGCATATCCTTTCCAGAGTACCCAAATGAGAAAAATTCCACTGTCTTCTCCCTCTACTTCAACAAAAAAAAGTATACGATAAAACCATGATATAATACCAAACCCATTACAAGCGTATTCAGTAATAACTAAGAAAAAGTGCAAATGACAGACCATAAGACCATATTCTTAAAAGAATGTTTATAAATATTTAAAAACATATAAATAGAGGCGAGATACTAATTATTTTTTAATTTAATTAAAGTCTCGATTTTAAAGTTTAAAAAGTGTAGCTGCGTTGTACTAGTTTACATGACAAAAATAACGCATCTAAAACCAATACATGCTAGTGATGAGCAAATCTCAATTACTATTTACCTCACAGTAAAAGATATCAATAATTGATGTATATCTTTAGATTTTCCCCACAATTACAAAAGAAATAATTGTGCATGGAAAATTATATATATATACTTGTAAATTCTTTTTTTGTTTTGTTTTGTTTGGATGCGTATGCTCGACACGCTCTCCATTTTTTTATTTTGTTTTATTTTTCTGTTTAGGGTGCAATTAATTGGTGATTATAGAAGGCAGACTCTTCCCAGTATAATCCAAGAAACAACAGTGCAACCAGAAACTAAAGACTTTTCAAATTCATCAATTAAATTATGACATTGTTATCTTTCATTTAAGAACAAGCCATCACTTTCTTTTTCACTCTACATACAAATATGACTTAATCCTCATCCATTTCCATTAATTCAATATATATTTTTTAAATAAAACACAAATGATCAAACTAATAAAACACTTTAGAAAAATAATGAAACAATTATTTATTATATAATTATTCATGTAACAAATCACCACCAATATATTGTTCCATTTCATACTAGATATGAATAAAAGAAAAAGAAAGATGTATATAAAAGATATATGCATGTGTATTATTATAAAACAATAAATAAAGTTCACGAGGCCTTTTCAGATTTTGAAAATCTACAAAAGAATAAATTAAATAAATAAATAAAAGCCATCCACAAACACACACATATAATATTATATATAAAATTATAATTATGAGTATAGGAAGCTCAAGCCAAAACAAAAAGCATAAAAACAAATAAACTTTCAGAGATCTCTAAACAAGTTGTGGTTGAGATCCAATCTCACTCCACTTACACACTGCAAAACAAAACCAGCAAAAACCCAACATTAACACTCGATAACACTCCCTCATTGTCCCCTCCTCTCCCTTCCATCTCAGTTCCATTCACCGGAAAACGAAAATAATAAGAGTCCATTTTCTTTTAACCCCTTTTTGTTTTTATACTTCTTCCACTATATATTGCATGCAATATATAGCGAAATTGCACCATATATAGTCTATATCCTTGGTGGATATATCTATATCCTTATAGTTTATGTATCAAGTCACTGATTGTTTTTCTGTGCAGTCGCATTTTGAGCTGTATTGATGCTAGCTGTGTCACCCTTCATAGGCACCACCACTACTAAAGATGAAAGCCAAGAACAGATGGATAGTTTTGGTACTGTTTGCGATGAGGAGTTTCCTGACTTACTTGAGAGCATCAATTTTGACGATCTTTTTGTGTTACCGGATTTGGAGATGGACCCTGAAATTCTTGCTGAATTCTCAGTTAGTAGTGCTGGTAGTGGAGGCGAAGAGTCAGACATAAACACACCGGTGTCTAATGAGAAATTGGAGGATAGCTCAAGAAAAGATGAGGAAGATAAGATTTCAGGGTCAGGGTTGGATTCGAGTTTGAGTACGAGAGGAGAGGAGATTGTGAGTAAGAGGGACGAATCCGTAGTGGTTAATCTAGTTTCTAAAGAAAGTGATAAAGGAAGGAAATCATCATCCACACAAGCCAAGAATAGTAATCATCAAGGGAAGAGAAAAGTAAAGGTAACAATAATTTGGCTTATAACTTATAAAAGATTGTTATAATTTTGATTAGGTGTTCCTGCGAGGCTAATGCTAACTGGCAGTCTAACCCAACCTTAATAGATTCATGTATCAAGAAGAAGTATGCAAAAATCAATCTCCTTCTTAATTGGGTCATATAGCAAATACTCATGGGGCCAGAGGGTTCACGAGAGTCATGGAATTTTGTGAATTATCCATAAGAAATGAATCTTGAGTGATCTTCATTGTTTTATTTATTTATTTATCTTTTCCAAAAGAAAAACTCTGCACACAAATAGAGAAAAAACTTTGACATAATTGTATTTTAGTGTGATAGTGAAGAGATATAGTAAGTCTTTCTTGAATTGTGTGTAGGTGGATTGGACGCCAGATTTGCATAGGAGATTTGTGCAAGCAGTGGAGCAATTAGGAGTGGATAAGGCAGTACCTTCAAGGATTTTAGAGCTTATGGGTATTGACTGTCTCACTCGGCATAACATCGCCAGTCATCTCCAAGTACATACTTCTGTTCCCTTCTCTTCTTCATTTTGTTATATCTCTTATCACCTCTCATGTCTTAGCACATGCTTTAGAATTGTACACTCCGTTTTTTTCCATGAGAGAGGCATTGCCTTCTCGCAGAAGTAATCTACATGGACTGAATTATTGTCTTGTTTTATTTTTTTCTTGGTTTATTATGCATATTTGTTTAATTCCCAAGAGTCTGGACAAGCATAAGATAGTATAATTTACATGTAAAATTGGTTTCGCATGTTTGCTTTTATTGTTTTTCTAATTGCTGAATATTATAGTAATATAAGTATTAATTTGGAAGATGATTTATCGTTGATTTTGTGCAGAAATATCGATCTCACCGGAAACATTTGCTAGCTCGTGAAGCTGAGGCAGCAACATGGAGCCACAGACGGCAAGTATATGGTGCTCCCGGAGGAGGTGGTGGTGGTAAGAGAGAAGTGACACCTTGGCATGCACCCACCATGGGGTTTCCTCCGATAACACCCATGCACCACCACCACCCCCACTTTAGACCATTGCATGTTTGGGGTCATCCTCCAATGGAGCAACCACTGGTGCACATGTGGCCTAAACATCTAGCTCATTCACCATCACCCCCGCCGCCGCCGCCACGTACATGGTCTCCACACCCACCGCCAGACCCTTCGTACTGGCACCATCACCCACACCAGCAACGGGTGAGCCATAGTCCTTACTAATTAGCTATGTTTCTTTGAATATCTTCTCAAATTGAAACCCGACTAGGGTTTGTAGTCTTAAAAGATTCAGGGTTCTATAAATGGGTACAATATCATTAACAACTCATTGGTAGGGCTTAGTTTCTGAGAATTGGCATATTCTGTGTCATGTAGGTTCCAAGTGGACTAATTCCAGGGACACCTTGCTTTCCACAGCCAGTGGCACCAACGGTAAAATTATTTCCTTTATACTCCTTTTGGACTATTTAAAGGTGTTTGTTTCTTGAATTTTTTGGATTGTTATATATAACATTGATATCATCTTGGAATCTCTTTTTAGCTTTACTAAATGCAAACATATATATGTGTTTTCTACTTTCAGAGATTTGCCACACCTCCTGTCCCTGGTATACCACCTCATGCCATGTACAAAGTAGACCCTGGCATTGGAGTCCCGACTAGACAATCCGGCCCCAATCCTCCTCCTTTCGACTTTCACCCCGTGAGTCTCCCTTCTTTTCTTCTATTATTCTCCTTCAACTGTTCTTTTCATTTTCTCCCACTCTTTTGCTGCTTTTAATTATTGTTGTTCTTGAGTTCTTGCACAACTATAATTTTAGCTTTCAAGAATGACTTAATTGTTGTTGTCATTTATCTAACTGTTAAATTAACAATATTTTATGATTGATTTGTCATAATTTTCTTTCAAGATATAAAATTAAAACAAAATATGTAGTTGTTGAGCTGATACCATTCATCGAGAGATGTTATATATTTCTCTAAAATAACTATTTTTCATGGTAAAGGTGATAAGTTCTCACCAATATTGATGGATGATGATTAGAGAAATTCAAATTCAATACTTTCTAATATCATAAATGAAAATGTTGATCATACTTATTATTGGCTGAAATAAATAAATATTATTTAGCTCAATAATTTTATGTTCAGATTATTTTTATTAAGGAATAAAATAGCATATGTATTAAGAAGAATATACTCCAATTCTTATATTACATATGATGTAATATTTTATTTTAAAAAATTTGTGATGGCAAATGAAAAATGTTTCGCACTGAAGATAAGTGAATTATAGAGTGCCGTATAGTAACTTTTACACCTTTTTGTATTTATTGAATAAAAAATTATAAAATGTTATATTAATTTACATAAAAATCTTGTTTTGAAAAATTTATATAAAAATATTTTAATACGTGATTTATATAAAAACTGACATATTAAAATATTGTGTAAATTTATTTTAAATTTTATAGTTATTTTTGAATTAATATAAATTTATTGGAAAATGCACTATAAACTATGACACCCCATAATTCACTTAGAATACATGGATAATAGGGGCAATATTACTTGGTAAAAACTGTTCTAAATCGAAAAATGCACCACAAATTAAGTGTCCTTTTTTTCTCTCTATTGCATGTTATATTTGTACGGAAAAACATCTCATTTCGATATGTTTGCATTATTGATGTGAATTTGATTACGCAATACACCAATTCTTTAGTTATAATTGTGCATTTTCCCCTTTAATATTCTAACTTATGGTTGCATTTTTATAGTCGAAGGAGAGTATAGATGCGGCCATTGGAGATGTTATATCGAAGCCATGGCTGCCACTTCCTCTTGGATTAAAGCCACCGTCTCTTGATGGTGTTATAGGGGAGCTGCAACGGCAAGGAGTTGCCAAGATACCACCTACTTGTGCTTGATTTATATCCCTGGAACATCCTTCCAAAGGCGGCTGTTCAATAATGGTATATTCAAGACCGCGAGAGATTGAGAACCCTAAATTTGACGACATTTCCTGTCTACGTTTTATGCACAGATCTAATCTTCGAGCTTTTTCCCCACCTTAACTTTTATTTCTATCTTTTCTCTCTCTTTCTTTTTTTTTTTTTTTTTTTTTTCTTTTGTAGCTCTTTGCTAAAACTAAGTATTGTTTTCTTGTTCTTGTTCATGCAAGGACAAGTTTGTTAATTACCTTACCTATGTGCTATAATAAGATGGTAGTTTCTTACTTTTTCTCTTCTTCTTCTTTAACATTTCCCATTTACTTGAAATTATGAAATCTATAAAAAAAAGGCATGCAAAAATTTAGATAATTTTTGCTCAACTATGAATATCAAATTTTTAATTGATGTGTTAGTCTAACGGATAAAATGAGACCACTTTAAAGATAAGAATTAAAGCTCAAATCTTGTCAATTTAAAAAAAAAAATGAATATCAAATTTTTTCTGTGGACAAAAGGAAAATAATGTCTTTAAAAATAAATGAAAACTAAATTAGATTTTTCTTTTAACATATTAGTCTCTAACATTTTCAACTGATTGGTTGTTATTTATTTTTAAAAAAGTTTAACAATTTTGTCATCTTAGAATTATATAATTCTTTTCTTTTTGAATTAATTACAGCATTAGGTTTAAAGTTGATAGTTTTACTCAAGAGCGTGTAGACGAAATGGTAATGACTTCTTCTAATTTGATTAAATCTTGAGTCAAAGTCTTGGATATGTAGTTGTGTTAAAAAAATTTGGATCAATATTTTACCTCTTGCAAAAGTCCTATCCGACATGTTCTAGATAAAGAAAAGAAAGATTCTATAGTTTGTAACGAGTTTTCTTTAATTTTTTTAAAGAAAAAAATTAGTAAATATATCCAACATAGAATGAGAATGAGAAGGAAGCAGATAATAGTTAAACGATGATAGAATATCAAAGTGCAAATTAGCAAATAAAAATTTCAGGATGTGGGGAAATGAAATAATGGGAGGATCAACAGATAAATTAACTTGAATTAATGATTTTGAGTTAATATATAGTTTCAAAGTTGAGCGGGTGATATGAGTTTGGATTGGCATAAGCAATATATTTGAATCAGGACCTAATAATAAGACACTCTTAGATCTGTTAACATCGGTCGCCGCATCAACAACGCCCTCCTCCGGACATCGGGAGTCTTAATGGAATGGTGGGGAGAGGAAATAGATAATCTAGGGCTAACTTAGATTCAATTTTTATCAATTTCAATAATAATATTTACTTATAGTTAAAAATAATAAAATTTATTTACAAATTATTAAATATAATAAATATATAAAAATAATATTTATGCTAATAAGAAATTAGTATTTCAATTGATTTTTACAGTTTTTATTTCTCAAGGAGATAAGAGAAATTAGTGATTTTATGATCAAATAATTTCATTACAATTCGAAAGTGATTTTTGATAATACTAAATACCAATAATGAATTCCTATATTTTCTTGGTTTTTCATGAACCAAACAAACCCTTGTTTGTCCCATACTAATTATGTATCATCAATATACCTTAAGACAATTTACCCTAAAAGAACCCATGAATAATATCGTACAAGAAAGTTGCTAGTCGGACAACTATATGCCTCTAACAGCCTTTGGAATCGAAATAGAAATAATTTCAAAGTGTTGTTCCTATCCTAACATATGCGATAGTGATACATGCATACACAATTCCCTCTCTATTACATGTCCAAATTTTCCTTAATTATTAGTTAACTGTAATGGTACACCTTTACTATGTGTATATTGTCTGGTTTTTGTTTTTATTTGTTGGGGATTCCCCACTTGAAAATCAAATGGTGACAAACTTGGTATTGTGATGAGCCTCATCACTTATTGAACAGTCTCAGGGAATTATTGATCTCATAATTAAGTATGATAACCAAAAGTACATCATAAATTGAGAATTTTTTAAAGACATGTTCTCATGCTATTTTGTCTATATTTTAAATGGTCCACAGTACATCAATTGCCCCAGGCAAAAGCAAAAAAATGATAATATATGTCCCTCGTCCTGTTTATCAATGTAGCACACTCAATTTGAAGGCTTGTGGCCATATTAATTAATTAATAACAATTCATAATCTTGCCCCACAAAGAACATTTTGATCAATGACATGAACATACACAAGTTTAAAGAAACTCTTATCGACCACTTTTGAGTTGGGAGTTAGGCTTAGGTCAAAAACCTTACCCTAATTATTTCGAGTTTAGGTTTTCCTGAATTAGCTCATTATGGTAAAAATATTTATGATTTAAATTCTATAAATTATAAATTTTAAGTTTGAATTGTCGTAAAATTAAGCTCAAGAATAAAATCTTTCAATTAGGACCGTTAATGATCAAGTTGAGCGGAATTTTGACCGATTTAAATTTGATTCATTTGCTAAATGAATTTAAAATTTAGATCAGAGGTATTTTCATTTATTATTTACTAATTTAAATAAAATTTTATTGAACCTTAAATTTTAGTTAGCAATATAAAATCTTAAATAAAAGTTTATATAAATGAATTAATAAAGTTTATATAATTTATATAAAATACAAATGCTTTCGATATAAATAAAAATAGAGAAATAACAGAAATCAAATATTAGTTTATTAAAAAATTCAATTTCTTACACTCGAACTTAATATATAATAGAAAATACTGATAATTAAGGCTTATCAAACTGCTCATTAATCTAAACAAGCAAGATAAAATTTTCACTCAACTTTGAGTCATGGATTAAATAAGTACAAAACTTCTTTTTCACATTACTTATTAAATTTTTTAAACCAGCTTGAATAAATCAGATTACTGAAGAATATATAGACAGCTTAATTTGTTTAGAGGGTAAAATTTTACTAACCCAATTTTTAGTAAGCTGTTGTGAGGATGAACTGGGAGCCATATGAACATTAATCTAATTTTTGATTTAAAGATTGAATTAGTAACTGACAATACACAAAAAATGGTGTATTCAATTAAAACTTTTAAAGACTTTAATAGAGTTTAAAAATCAGAATGTAGTCAATAATAACTTTGAAAAAATTTATATAAGTTATGAGGTATTCAATTTAGACTTTTAAAGACTTTTAAAAAGTCTTTATAAATTATGAGGTATTCAATTATAACTTTTATAAAATCTTTAAAAGTAAGCTAGCAGTTAAAAATCTACTCAATTTTATAGATCTGAACTTTATATATTTTTAATGACTTCTTATGCATTACTATGAATAAAAATTTGTAAGATTTCTTTTTCACTTTTCATTAAGATTTCAATCGATTTTTTTTTTTAAACTCATCTTTCTTTTTCTTTTTAAATTTTCTAACATTATCGTCTTTATTTCTCTTTCCTATATTTTCCATTATGAAAGATAGAAATGATGAAATTTTAGAAATTAAAAATTATTTACTAATAATATTTTCCTGTACTCAGACATATAAAAAAACTAATTAAAAAGTTTTTAGTTTATTTTAAAAGGGTCTCGTAAAAAATATGAATTTGAAATGAAATATTTAATAAATTATTTTGAGCAAACAACCCCGTTATATATAGACTTCTAGATTTTATTAGGAAGATTATTTGGATAATTTTTTTATGTTGGTAAGCATAATTGTTGGTTTAACTATTTATCAAACAATTTAGTAAGCGCAATTATTATTAGTTTAAGTATTTAGATTCTGCAAAAATTAATAAAAATTTAAAAACTCTTCAACTTATTTAGAAATAGTGTATAATTTTTTTTAGAAATCTTGATTAAATAACCCTCTTAAGTTAGGAAAATAGGAAATACAATGAGCTTAGATATGAACCGTTGTTGCATTAAATTAAAAAAAAAATAAAATCGGGTGGTCCTGTTAGGGACTAATCAGCAGCGGAATCAAATGGACCACATCACGAGGCGACACGTTTACACTACCGAAAGTGGGGTAATGATATCGTGCAAAAGGGCACACGGCCTATAAACATATGAAAATAATTTATCAGGGATCCGAGGTGGCAATCAACGCAGCTTCAAACAAGAACCTGGCAACCACATGATTGCACCTACTTGCATTTGTCAGGGGGCCCACTTGGTTAAAAGCCAAAACTCCAATCTCTTTGAAGCCATTGATTGCGACGTGGCATAATTAGGCAAAAATTCGAGAACGTGACTTTCTGATTTGTTGATATTCGATAAAAGAAAAGTCAATTCTTTTCTTTTTTTTTCCTTCCAAAATTAGTAAATTTATTAAAATTGTGTTAGACATGCCATTTATAGGTAATAAGATATTATTTAAATTAATATAATTAAGAGTGATTATAATTTGATTAACTGAATTTTTTTTTACTATTCTTAAAACCGAATCAAATATATTAGTATCAATTAACTGAATTTTGATTGATTTAAAAAAAATTTCAATATTTTAATATATTTCTCTTTTTTTCAATTAGTCAATAAATTAATAATAACAACGGCAATATAATTTAATATACTTTTTTAAAAAAATTAGACTTATTTTTTAATGAAGAATTTTTTATTAATTAATATATAAAAAATATTTACATAAATTAACACTAAAGTAATTAATTAATTAATTAATTAATATAATAATTATATTTGCATAAATTAATACTAAATATAAATAATGAATATGAACATTGCACATATATAATATATATTAAAAAAATTTATATATACTTATATAAAAATATATTCGGACAGTTAAACGAACTATTAGTATTTTGATACCGAAAGTTAAAATTGAAAATTTCTAAAAAAAATTAATACTGAAACGATCGATTCTATTAATCTATTTTATTAATTTAACTTTCCAATTTTAAACTGATTATTCAATTGATTAGTTTTTTTATCACTTTTAATTATAATATAGCTGTATATCCAAGCATTTTACTTACCAATTCTAGTTAAATTTCCTTTCTATTATACTATCAGAATGCACTACAAAAATTGTAGAGTGCTTGAAAAAAGAAGAAGAAGATTGTTTTATGCCTTAGATTGTGCTGGGCACAAGTCCTATATCATTCAAATAACCTTATTTTGGAGTTTAATGTATTTTTATTTTATATTTTGTTAAAGAGAGAATTATAATTCTCTTAAGTTATGATTCTTTTATGTCCTTATGGGTTGTATACTGGATTCTTTTTTTTTATTATTATTATTATTATTCTTGTTTTTCTTTTAATAATGTCAATCAGGTTAGAGAGTTTGAAGTGAGTATTAGGAAAGTGCTAATATAGCTGAAATGTGTTGATGCATCTCCAATTCTTTCTGCCAAATTTTATATGGATAAAAAGGATTTATTGATAATATTTTCTTTAATATTTTCAAAAAACAACCAAACAAAATTGTTTTATTAATTTGAAGGCATATAAACTAACTTCTTATTATAATTTATAATTTATGAAGGTAATTAAAAGCAGACCAATCAGATTCTGGGTTATTTTGTTTTAATTTTTTTTTTTTTTGGTTTATGAAATTCACAAAATAATAAAAGGAAAAGAAATTCAAATTCAATGACTGTAGGGGTATGGGCCTTTAAATCATTCTCAGGCTGATCTCACCTGCAAAAGCCCAGATTTTAGAATATTCTTAAAGTCCAGAAGACAAGATGTTCTTGCAATTGTCACATGGGCCAAAACAATTATATGGCATGTTAATGAAAAGGTCCTAGTCTTCCTCTATCTGTGGAGCAGACATCAAGTCTGTCTGAAATTTAAAAAGTCAACCTGTCCACCTAGTAATACTATCAATCGAGTCAAAAACTTTGAGATGTTTGCTCCGATCATCACGCAATCACTCCCTCAAGATCCCTTCCGCCTTACTTAACAATTATTATAATAAATCAATGCCAATGCCAATGGCTTTTCTTTCTTTTCCTTTCAAGAACTTTATGCTATTTTATTTTTTAATCTGCTGGTCCACAGGAGCTTCTTTGCTTCCGTGATGTCTGTTTGTTTGTTTTCTTTTTCTTTTTTATTTCTAAAACAAATCATATGCATAAATGAATCCAAAACACCAATCCATGAATGACTTTAGATTATAATTTTTTATCTATCATTTATTAATGCTAATAAATATTTACGCTTCTTTACAAAATGAAAATCCTCCCGTTTTCAAATTGATCATATAATAAATTATATTTGTAATTTACACTTTTTATTTGAGACGAAAAGATTAAAATTCTATTACAAATTAATAACTAGTATTATAAAAACATAATTTGTTACATTCAATTTAAGCATAAGAGGATCTTAATTATATATTATACATTTCTAGTTTATTATATTTATCATTAATAACAATTCTAAATATGAAGTTAAAATATGTATATGTCTTTTAACCTTTTTTTAATAAGAAACATTTTAATTATTGGTTCGATAAGAGTGTCCGACTTTGAAATGCAAATAATAATACTAAAAATACTATTATTTATCTCTTGATTATATAATTTTTGATATATTCGACTTTAATAAATAAAAAAAATGAGTAAATATTTCTTAATTTTCTTTTTAAATAAGTTAAGTAGCTTCCTTCCAGTCTATTGGAGTCGTAATGAATAACTACTAAGACTGTAAGTTTTAACACTTTTAGACTGTGAGTTGGGAATTCCAATGCCAAGGCAATTTGACTACTAGAATTTGAGAGTGTAATTTTGCTACTTGCTAGTACTATACCATCAAAACAACCAAATAAGCTAAAGAAAAAGGGAAAGTTAATAAATAAAACTTAATACTTTAAACAAGAAAAAGGAAAAGAGAAAGGCATGCTGGGTCTGGACCAACCAAAACCCAGAAGTAATTATGAATTCTCACCCTTTTTTTTTTTTACATCTAATAATTCCCTAACTAACTCAACCGCCAAGGAGTGATTGAAAGAAGACATCATCAAATTTCAATTTCACACTGTGCCACTCACTCCATTTAAAGCTCTAAAGAGAAGTCTTCTTTGTTAGCTAGAAAAGAGAAATGCCCCCCACTTTTGACTGAAACTCACATAGCAATGTGCTTTTGTTTTTCCATAATATTTCTCCTCCTTTTGTTAGACATTCTCATTGAACCCACATGCAAGCTTCCACTAATTGCCACCATTTCCTACCCCACCAATAACAAGATTTCCCTAATTTCCTTAATCTACGCATAATTCTCCGGCCTCTCTAAACACCCAATTTTCTTTTTGTATAAAAAGATTGTACAAGAAATGAGTCTCAGTCTCAACAATAGCTCACTCAATTTTCCCTTCTCACAGTTTTTCTTTTTTTAATTTCTTTTGCCCTTTCTGAGTCTAATGGCTTCTTCTGTTAAACATATCTTCTGTTACTTCCTTTTAATGCTCTTCTCCTCTAGCCTAGTCCAAGCTAGAGAAAGCATGTTCTTTAGCAAGTTTACCCATTTTAGCACAACAAAAAACAGGGCCGAAGAGACTCAGTTTTCACCAACTGAAGCACCTGCTGCAGCCCCTGTAGAAGCACCGGTCGCAGTAGAAGCATTAGTACCTGTCCCTGAACCAGCCACTGTCACCACCGAAAACGAAAATCTCGACGAAGAATTTGAAAGTGGAAACTCTGAGAAAGAGTACCAGAGTAGCTTTTACAACAACAATAATAACAACAATGGCTACACCACCACAACCAACTACAACAACAATGGCTACACTGGCAATTATAACTACAATGGCTACAAACTTGCTAGCGAAAGTGAAAGCCATGAGACAGCTAATGAAAACAACTACAATAGCTACACCACCAACTCTAACAACAATGGCTACACTAGCAATTACAATAACAACAATGGATATGAGCTAGCTAGTGGAAGCTATGAGACAGGCAATCAGAACAACAAGAACAGCTACACCACCACCACCACCAACTACAACAGCAACAACAATGGATACACTAATAACTACAACAGTAATGGCTATGAAGCAGATCAACGACAAGGAATGAGTGACACAAGATTTATGGAAGGTGGTAAGTACTATTATGATGCGAATAATGATAATAATTACTATCCTCCTAATGGGTATACATCAAGGGAAGCAAGTGCTCAAAATCAAGTTAACTATGGAAATTCTGAGAAAAACACAAATAATCAGTTCAACACCATGGAGTATGAGAATCAGGAGCTATATGACGAGAACCAAGAGGAATCTCTGCCTTGAAATATTGTCTTGATAAAATTTGTGTCAGAAAGAAAGAAAAAATATTAGTGACAGAGGAGCCTTTGATACATTTACAAGTAAGGCTTAAATTAATCATGGAAAATTCTCTTTTCATGTGTCAGTTTCTAGTTCTTGCAGTTTCATTTGTTTTTGCACAATGTTTATGGTTTAATCACAAGAGATGAAGGATTATATATATATATATATATATACACACACATAGGTAACATATAGAGCTATGCATTTCAGAGGAAAATTGTATCAAGCATCCTGAAGTGAATTGGTCCACTGTTTTCCATAATGTCTGAAAATTGAAACATTGTACTTCTCAAAATTTAGAAATGAACTTGGTGTCTTGGATCTTGGAACTAATAAGTTACAACTTTGAACCCAAGCCAAGAGCTCAAAGAAAAGAACAGAAATGATCTTTCCCTAACCGATAAAAAGAAATGAAATATTGCCACCTAAATAAATTATCCTCAAACCTTGGAACATGTTAAGAAAACTTAGAGAAGAAAAACACCAAATTTACCTGGAGAAACCGGAACCATCAATTGACAACATTAGTAATCTTCCCTGGGGAGAAATTATTAGTAATCTTCCCTGTAAACTAGTATATGCAGAAGTTCAGGTGTACTACAATCTATATGTATCTCTATATTTGGGTTCAACTGTTGGAATATGTGAGTTTGTCTTGGAAACAAGCACATGGTTTCCAGCAGTTTTCCATAGCTTGTAAGTCCCCATGTAGTATTTAATTTCTTATTTGACTTTGTACAAGTTCCTATGTTAGTGGCATTGGGAACTACTAGCTTGTAAGTCCCCATGTAGTATTTAATTTTTTATTTGACTTTGTACAAGTTCCCATGTTAGTGGCATTGGAACTACAACTTTTATAATCTCATTCTCTATTTAAATCAAATGTTAAAGGCTGAAAATATAAGAAAAAAAAAACATATTTTTCCTCTCAATTTCTCTTCATCATTTCCATATTTCTTAAGAACTTGAGCTTAGATTTAGCTCAGTTTATAAGAACTTTAGCTCAAACCCAGCTAAGTTCTATTTCATTTCCGCATTTACAGTGGTATCAGAGCTCATGTCTTACGGGCTGTGAGGCTAAAAACAGAAAATCTAGAGAGTCAAACATGTGAGGGAGAGAAATACCGAGTGTTTGAAAGATTTGTGAGATTTTTTGAAAAAGAAAAAGAAGAACAAGAACAAGAACAAAACCAGAAAAATGGCTTCAAGTAGCTCATCAGCTCCAGCAGCTCCTACCTTCAACGGATCACTTTATCATTTGTGGTCGGTGAAGATGAAAACTTACCTCAAATCTCAAGGTCTATGGAAAGTGGTTGAGACAGATGAAGATCCTCCCGCTCTCAGGCCAAATCCAACAGTAGCTCAGCTCAGAGACCATGAAGAACAACTCCTTAGGAAAGATAAAGCCTTGACTTGCATCCACTCAAGCTTGGCAGATCATGTTTTTACCAGCATCATGGACCTGGAAACACCCAAAGCTGTTTGGGATTACCTCAAAGAGAGCTTTGAAGGCACAGACCGAGTGAAAGCTGTGAAGCTCTTGACGCTCAAGAGAGAATTTGAGCTGCTCAAGATGAAGGATGACGAGTAGTGAAAGATTATTCATCAAGAATGATGGATCTTGTAAACCAAATTAGGCTGTATGGTGAAGCTCTACCTAATCAGAGAGTGGTGGAGAAGATAATGGTCAGCGTACCAAGAAAATTTGAAGCTAAAATTTCAGCTATTGAAGAGTCATGTGATTTGCAGAGGCTAACAGTAGTTGAGCTCATTAGCAAATTAGTAGCTCAAGAACAAAGAAGCTCAATGAGAGATGAAGAGACAGCTGAAGGTGCTTTCTTTGTTTCTCATAAAGGAAAGAAGCCAAACAGCAGAAAATAGAAGAGGTACTAGCTACAAAAATCGAGCTCCAGAAAATTCGAGCTCAAAACAGGGCAAGCTTCCTCCTTGCTCCATTTGCAAGAAAACAAACCATGCTGAAAAAGATTGTTGGTACAAAGATGGTGAAAAACCAAAGTACAAATGCAGCTTTTGCAACAAGATTGGCCACACCGAAAAGTTTTGCAGAGCTAAGAAAGCTCAACAAGCTCATACGCAAGCTCAAGAGCAGGTCCTTGCAGCTGAGGAGGAGCAATCACATCCAAGAGAGCATTTATTCATGGCTTCTCAAGCTAACAAAACAACTCAGAATTACACTTGGCTCATAGACAGTGGATGTACTAGCCACATGACACCAGATGCTACAAGTTTTACTAGCCTTGACGAGTCAATAACAACCAGAGTGAAGCTGGGAGATGGCTCAACGGTTCAAGCTAGAGGAAGAGGCTCAATTTCTATCAACACTAAGAAAGGTATCAAAGTTATCTCAGATGTTCTTTACATACCTAAGCTCAATCAAAATTTGCTTAGTGTGCCTCAAATGATTAGAAAAGGTTATGGTGTCTATTTCAAAAATGCATGCTGCTATATTTTAGATACCTGTGGTGTTGAGATAGCTAAAGTCAAGATGATTGGTAATAGCTTTTATTTGAAGCTAGATGTTATTTAGACATGTGCATTTAGTGTAAAAGAGGATGATAGCTTGAAATGGCATAAGAGGCTAGGCCACTATAATTTTAGAACTTTAAAAGAGATGCATGATTTAGAGCTAGTTTTGAGTCTGCCTGAAATTGTAGCTCCAGAAGTAGAGTGTGAGGGCTGAAAGCTCGGAAAGTCACAAAGAACTCCTTTTCCAAAAGGTGGAGTCACTAGAGCTACTGAAAAGCTAGAAATTGTGCATTCAGATATTTGTGGTCCTATGGCAACACCTTCTTTGAGTGAAAATAAGTACTTTGTGCTCTTTATTGATGATTTTTCAAGGATGACTTAGGTGCACTTCCTCAAGACCAAGTCCTCAGTTTTTTCAATTTTCAAAAATTTCAAGAAGCTAGTGGAAACTCAAAGTAGCTGCAAGCTTAAGGTGTTGAGAACTGACAATGGTGGAGAGTACACTTCACAAGAATTCAGCTCCTTTTGCCAAGAAGAAGGCATCCTACACCAGCTCACGGTTCCATATTCTCCACAACAAAATGGAGTCTCAGAAAGAAAGAATAGAACTGTGATGAACATGGCTAGAAGCATGCTGTTTGAAAAGAAGCTACCAAAGACTTTTTGGGCTGAAGCTGTAGCTACTTCAGTATATTTGTTGAATAGAATTGCAACAAAGGCAGTGGAAGGTAAGACCCCATATGAAGCTTGGAATGGTGTCAAGCCTTTAGTTGAGCATCTCAGAATTTTTGGCTCAATATTCTATTTTCACATTCCTTTAGTCAAAAGAACGAAGCTAGATCAGAGAGCTATGAAGGGTATATTTGTGGGCTATTCAACAGAGTCCAAAGGCTACAGAATTTTTGAGCTCAACAATAAAAGAATTGAGCTCAGCAGAGATGTGAGCTTTGATGAGAGCTCTTTTTAGAATTGGGATTCACATGAAGTCGAGAAGCATGAGCTCCCTTCCTTATTAGCTCCTACTTTTGAAGTAGAAGAAGAAGAGAACGTCAATGACGAGCTATTTGATGTGCACAACACTAGTGACACTCAAGTGCTCAGAACAAGACCGTTAGCTGAGGTGTATGAAAGATGCAATTTTATCTTCGCTGAGCCAGCTAACTTTGATGAAGCTTCCAAGCATCCAGAATGGATTGAAGCTATGAAAGCTGAAATTCAAATGATAGAAAAGAACAACACTTGGCTACTCACTGAGCTACCACA